>NC_057944.1:20835576-21150576 GCF_018555375.3 Anguilla rostrata
ACACACACACACACACAGACACGTTGCGTGCCGACACAGAGGTGGATAACGTTGAGCAAGCCCTCTGTAGCGTATGTCTGAGCCTGGAGGTAGATTCACAGGCCGCACCACCCTCAGGGCATGTGAGGCAAGGCTAGCAGACTCCAGAACACTCCAAGCACACTATCCCCACTCATCCCCACGAATCCTACCCTGCATCTCCAGGCTGCTGCAGAATCCAAACTCCTACCTGGGCGAACCTTGCTTTTACCAACATATACGAGTCAAAATGTTAGCATTTTGAGTCGATTCAATATTTTATATCTGATAATACTATTTTCTTACAAAGAAACCCTTCTCTGTAACCTGAACATGTTATAAGTTAGCGTTTTGGCAATTCTAGTCGTGGAGGCCCAGTGTGTATGCAGGTTTCAATTTCCACCAATTACCCTGGCTAAATGAGCTAATTGACTATATACACCAAAACTGGTTCACTTGAAGATTAGACCACAATACAGCGTTTCAAATAGGGACACAAGCCATTCATGCGCTTACCAAGAAACATAGCTAAAATTCCAGATGGTGTAGGGCTGGGGATAATGAAGTAATTGAGTCCTGAAATTGGCATGAAAACCAGAAATGGATACTGTACAGCCCTCGTTGCCCACCTCTGGTTTTGGTTGAAGTCTAGTGTATTAACATTCTACATGAAGACAAGCTTTTTGTGATATTTTCAGAGTTTCATTTTTTTAAATATGTGATAGCAAAGTCATATGTATGCTACAAAAAATTATAACTACACGAAGATGAAACATGTAACTTACCCTAAAGAACTCTTTCGTGGATCCTGAGTCCAGTGTCCCATATGCAATCTCTGTTTGTTTGGCCAAGTCTTCTGCACTCTCGATGGGAGAGACCATCCTTTCCACCGTGAGGAAGGCAGCCAGGTTGGCCGTGTAGGATGAGATGATGATGAGAGTGAAGAACCACCACACCCCCCCAACGATGCGTCCAGAGAGTGACCTGCAGAGTTGGGGCGGGGCGGGACGGGGCAGGGCGGGGCGGGGTGGGGGGAAATGCACTCAGTCACTGCTCATCAACCCCCGAGCTACATACAAACGCATATAAAGAGGAAGTGATGAAATAACTCAACAGATAACAGCAAAAAAAAAAAACCCATCTCAGTCTGTTCTTCTGCAGTGTTAGACGCTCAGCAGCTCTTGTTAGTTTCGTTAAGGTGAGCTTGACGAAGCTCATTACCCGAGACACTGGGATAACGATCCGCTAAGAAAACATAACAGGTGCGCTGAAACATCAAATAGATGTCAAAAATTGAAACTGAAACGAGCACAGAAATATGTGGCATCTTTTCTAATAAGGAACTTTATTCAGAATTCAACTACAGCAACACAAAAACAACTGCTAAATAGTTACAGAAATATTGAGAATAAGCTACAAACTTATAAAAAAATGTTTTCTAATGTGATGCAGTGCTGTGATTTAGATGTTTATTTACACACATAGAGGGGTGCACTCAGTTGGGGAAGTCCAAAGGCTGACTCATATAAAATTTGGTAAGTGATCAGTTCTGTCATATGTGTACGAGAAAGACTACGATTAAACAAGCTGTTCTTCCCTGTCTGGTGACACAGGGAGAGGAGCCTGCACTCATAGGAACCTTCACTGGCCTCTCCAGTTGTCCTGTGTTGTGTTCAGACCACCTAGATAAAAGTCCTTCACCATTACAGGTGGTTTAAAGGACTCCTCCACACAGTAACCTAGGATCTGGATTCAGTCAAACACAGTAGCCTGCAGCTTACCTTTGTTATCACTAAAATACCAAAAAAGACAGTACAAAATAAAGAGTCATAATTCAAAGGTGTGGTTAACATTCATATGGGAATTACGCAGTGTGTCAGTTGCAAGATTTGATTCGTCAGGAGATCACGGGTATGAATCCCAGATGAGACATGGCTAAGGGACCCTGTGCAAACAGTCTGTTCTTGTTCCTTTGGCTGAGAGGAGGTAGGGATTTGGCTGTGTGAGCTGGCATCAGGACTTGATCTTGTGTAAGCCAACAGTGGGGACAGGGTAAGCACCCTGGTTCAGTGGAGAGCACTGTCACTTCGCTGAAGGGAATAGAGAGCATTTAGTGGTGTGGCACAATCTCAGTGACCGAATTAGCAAACCTTTACACACAAAGTCCACAGTCAGTACACTCCCTGCAGCCAGAGAACCAGGACCATACCTCTCCTCAGTCCAACTGCATATCTGCAAGCCACTTGACTAAAAAGCATCGCCATCCGACCTAGCCACAGAACATTCACAGGTGTGGGTTAATGTCTGATGACTATCACTAATACCAACTTTAAACTCCAGCTGTTTGCCATTATCTAACATTTATCCAAAACTAGACATGACCAGGCAAATAAAGGATTCTGTATCAAAGGTAAACCTTTTGCTGAAAAAACCTGGAGCAGAAAAAAACAGATTTATCTTTTTTTCAACCACTAGAGGCAGCCATCCAAAATTGCTCACTCTGTTTTTGAAAGGCCTCCTTGAAGGTGCTCAGAAGTTTCCGTGTGCAACTTGACAGAACCATGACCTAGAGGGCTCTTCATACCTCTTTGAGCACAACTGAAGAAACAGACAAGATATCCAGTCGAGCCCCTTTCTCCCTCATCCATACTGTCTGAGCAAATCAGATTCTGTCCATCACTCAAACGATTTATTACCATGTGCTTATTACGACCATTCACTCTTTCTAACACGATGACCTCGATTAAAACCACGGTCACTTCTCAACCATGTGAATGAACTTGTGTCATAATCTATTTGCCCAGACTGCATCTTGCGAACAGGGAGTCTGAAGGCTTTGGTGATTAATCTAGGCTGCGATCGGACCTAAGCCAATGCACAGGGACCATGGAAACTCGATGTGAAATCAGCCTTTTCTCTATCGAGGGCATTTGATCGATTCACGTGAAGAGAGTGAGGGAGAGAAAAAGAGGGGTAGAAAGCGAGTGTTTCCATCTGGTTTACCACAATGGGCGACAGTCTTAGAGGCTGTGGCCATGCTTCACTGGCCACCCATAGATTGAGGTGCCATTAATTTCACCCTGTGAAGACAGCTCCGCATTCTGAAGATGCTCCGGCTGACATTTATTAAGAGTGTCACCGCTAATGCAAGTCACACTGCGGAAACATTGAATCTTACAGATGAGGAACTCCTGCATCAGCTGTGATAAGCATCCCAGACTAGGTCACATGTTCCTATATCTTTATCATCATCATCACCATTATTACCAACAATATTACCATCATAATTGTCAGTTTCAGTGTTGTGATTGCTACTATCATTATATATAATATAACAATATTATCAATCATCACCATCACTGAAAAATATTGATTACTGAACTACTTCTGCTTCTTGATATATTGTCATTGCATGTTCACAGTCACAGTGCATATGTATTTCTGTTTGGATAACATAAGGATAAAAATTATATTCAGGAAAGCACACACACACACACACACACACACACCATGTTAACAAACTGGGTCTCTGCATCAGTATGTAGTGTATATCACCAACCTTGATTTGGCAGTGTGTCCTTTGACCTGTTACTTGCCCTGCAGCCAGCTCATTGGCCTAGAGCTCTCACATACCACCCAGGCTTAACTGCTCTCCAGACTCTCTGCGCAATGTGCATCGCCTGGATGCAAACAGTCTCACATTGTCTGTGCAAAGTCTGGGCAGCCATCACTTCAAGGTGTGCCTTCTCTAAAGTGGTACAACACGTTTAAGTGACCGTTCATTCCCTTGATTCAGTCAGTGGCCAATCAAAGAGCTCCACATGTGAAGGGGGGGGGGGGCATATCTCTGCCATCTTAATTTATCCTACCTTTTGATCAGGTAGTCATTAAAGAACTGGACATGTCTCCAAGCCATAGTCCTGGATCATCAATCAAAAACAAAACAGATCAGTAATGGGTCTAAAGTCAGAGCATCTGAAGCTGACACGGCGCATGCTGCTGACAGTACAGCACAGGCCTGTCACAGGTGACAGCCCATGCATCATCTGGGATGGCCCTCGGAGTGCTCTCCCTCTTAACGCGGAAAGATTTATGACGCACCGCGCGCATCGGCACAGACGGGCCGCGCGGCGCGCTCTCAAACGAGGGGGCGTGTGCACGCTGGCGGCCGGGCGCTCCGCTGAGCCCCGCCACTGTAAAGCCCACTTGATTACGGTCTCGGGGCAAAGGACATCCCTAACAACATTAGGGCCTGTTTACACTGATGGCAAATCGGTAATTAATGCGGACCGGCCGGTTCAATTTTACGGACGTTTTAACAGGTCGTTGAGGCAAGTCGGTGGGCGGCCCGTCTGGCGGTGGGATGGCTCTCGCCCTGAAGAGGCGCAAGGCCAGAGATTGAGCCCAGAGAGCAGCGTGGGAGCTGTGAAAGGTGCCAGAGGGCTGCGAACGCACCTCCCCCGCGTCCTCTTCCAATTCACTCTCCCCCCCACAAACAGACTACACCCGCCCTTTCCCTGTGACGCACACCGGCTAGGCTCAGCTTACTGGCTGTCTGCTCCCAGAGCCTTTGGAGTACACCCAGGCTTACAGAACAAAGCCCCATCCCAACACTGCGAATATGGAGGACGAACTGCAGCCAAAACATGTAAACCTCTCTCTACTGCTGTTCCCTGCCTCTCCATCTACCTCTGTCCAGACTGTGTGATGTCACCCCTGTGATGAGTGGTAGTATATCCCTGTGATAGAATGTATAGGATATAAAACAAAAGTAGAGTTTAGCTGGCAAATGGTTTGTTTCACATTTGTGATGTTAAGTGACCATTAACGGGCAAACAGGCAAACTGGTAATGATCAAGAGTTTAATTGGTAAAAAAATGGTTGGATAAAGCTATATCCTTTTGGAAATGAGATATACTGGTAATATATCCATTTTCAAGATCAAAGTATTGCAACGCTTTTTCAATATTTGGACAAATATAGAACTTATTGCCAGGTTCAGATATTTAAATTATTGCCAGGTTGCAATATTTTTTTAAGAATGACATGCTGTGAAATAAATTTATCATTATATTTCCAAAAAAGTTCCAAAAAATATTTTGCAATATAGTCTATTACCATGATGCAAAACAGTGTTCAAATATGTGACTCAATTTAATAGTTTTCCCTGCTTATGTGGCAATAATTTCATCGAATACATTTTTTAAAATTAATTGCTGTCACTACCAATTCTTAGCATACTAAGAAATGTCTTTTATTCACTGCTCCAATGGCATAGTCTATACTCTATTGTCACAGTGACTGCAGACAGCACGATAAAAATGCACGATTAAAAACGGGCTGTGCGCTGGCTACGCTTCAAGTCCATAAGGGCTGAGGGGAGAATTTTACTGTGAGAGGGACACATTCTCTCCAGTGTCACTGTGTGTGTGTGTGTGGGTGTGTGCGTGTGTGCATTCGTGTGTGTACGTGTGTGTGCGTGTGTGAGTGTGTATGTGTGTGTGTGTGTGTGTGTGTGTGTGTGTGCATTTGTGTGTGTACATGTGTGTGCATGTGTGTGCGTACGTGTGTGTTTACGCGCGTGTGTGTGTGTGTGTGACAGTGAGAGAGATCCGCAGAGAGCCTCCCACTGTTCCCACCTGCTGGTGCTGCGCAGAGACAGGCACATTAGTGATGGACGTTATGGGGAGGACAGGGGAGGGGGGCGAGGGCAGGAGGTGCATGGGGTGAGTGGGAACCTTGGTAAACGGGGGAGAGCATGAGGGAGGGGAATTATTTTAGCTGTATTTAACTATGATGTCTGTACCAGCAAAATGAGATACATATGATTCAGAGACTTCAGTTTAGATTAGCGTACACTGAAGCAACATTAACATTGTCCAAGCTGTCATCCTGAGAGAACCTGGTATTTGATATTCTAGATTCACAATGGCTTAAAAACGGAAAAATTACATTTTAATTGAAAAAAAGGTTAAATCACATAATTATTATCGCATTGTAATGATATCATAATGATACATCCGATCACAAACTGAATAGTAAAGCAGCTTGTGAAGATATCAGCGCTTTGAATTAGCATAACCATTATAAGTAATTCCATTCATGTGCTGCTAAATCTCCCAGAGGCCACAGAGAAATGAAGACTCCGGATCTGTGTAGGGTAGGGTAGCGCTGTCACAACATCTCTCAGAAACGAATGCTGTGAGAATGTTACGTGCCAGCACTCGCAGACGCGCTACACGGCGGATTACATTTTTAAAGCGCTCGTATTTTTCACTTGTTGGGACGGTAAGAGAGTGTGCGTAGTCGGCGAATCGCAACGGGATGCTGAAACAAGCAGAGCTGCTTCAGAGCGAGCACTCAACAGACAAGAGCAACAGGGAGGCTTCATCTTATCTGACACACACGACAGAGAGCGAGGAACAGAGAAGAAAACCGCAGCACGGAGAAATGCAGGAAGGGAAAAAGAAAGGGACAGAGGGAGAGAGCAAGAGGAAATTATAAAGGAAGACTGAGGGAGAGAAAGGAATATACTGTGAGAAAAAGAGAGAGATAAGCAGGAACAGAAAGAGACAACACCATTTCAGATGGAGAGAGAAAGTGAGAATAAGAAAAATGCAAACTGCAGAAGACAAAGGGAGAGGAGGGGGAGCCTGAAAGAGAGACAGGAAGAGTAGAGAAGTCACTTGCAATTGCTGACCTTGGGGAGAAACAATAAATAAATGAGAAGGTCTGCCTGGACAGCCACCACCAGCCTGCTCTTTGTTATTCCTGTGATTTCTTCCCATTGCTCTTATTAAGAATTTAGCACCAGCAAATCAATTTGTCCGTGCATGAGATGAGACAAAGCCCATTCAAGCCGCAACCCATGCTGAGGTATTTTTACATTTTTATGTCATTTTATATATCGATGGAAGCAATTACATGCCCCAAGCCAGGATTATTCAATTGGTGTATTATGGGCCAGCTGAATAAAAATAAATGAACATCATATCATTGCATGAAACAGGCACCAATGCTCATCATTTACGTCAATGGTGTTTTCTTAAATTATTTATCAGCTACTGTATATTTAATGAATCAAGCCATCTTTTCCTAATTAATCAAGCATCTTTAAGTGGTCCCTTTTTATATAGAGATGTCCCATGTTCCCTGGAGGTCTAACAAGATAGTAATTGAAATAATTAGTACAGTATGGACAGAGAGTCAAGTACATGCCATTTACCAGGCCAGACAATGGTCTTAAAAAAATCTTTACTCATATTATGCTTTACTGTGCTTTTTGCATTTTAATGTTCTCATACCCATGAATAACAGGGCAATTAAACATAATTTGAAATGCACAGGGGTCTGCCACGGCTGCCACTGAGAGGGAGGTGGAGGGGCATCTACGTAATGGGATTTCAAGGTGACCTTGGTGCTCTGTGTAAAATAAATGTTTCTGTCTGAAGAACTTTAGCTGTATCTGCGTGTAAAATTATTTGACTTGTGTGTAGAAACCAAGCTCTGTTTGTGTGTGAAAGTATTCCTGTTCAATAGCACAATCTCCCCCATTCGTTGCCTCTGAGATACGTCTCTGTGTGTGAGGGATGGACGTTCCCGCTTTGTGAAAATATCCATGGCTCGGCATATGAAGCGATCGTTCCTGTTCTTTATGACTGCAGGTCTTTCACAGAGGTTACCCCTCAGTGAATCAATGCAGCTAGTTTCATCATCCAAGACATCCATCTCCTGTATCTTTCAGCCAAGATTCCACACACGCGCACACGCATGCACACACAAACACCTCTCCATTCACTCAGTAATAACACACAATCCCCCACCCTTCATAGTGACAGCTCTTTGAGACTCCCATGGCCTATTATTTTTTATCTATTTGCACAAATACAAAAAGAAGCACTGGGAAAACAATATGAATTATGCGCAGGTGGTGAGTAACCACATTGCAGGGAGGACCCCACGAAACCAGGAGACATAAATAACCAGGGTACACCGAGAGCAGTATAACAAACAGAGTGAAAGGACAGAGAAATAAATAGAGTAGAAAACTAAACAAAACAACACACCAGTGCATCAGAGTAGCTGAAGTAACAGTGGAAATGGGGAGAAGGCAGTTCTGGAGTGACCAAGTCTGTAAATATGCTTACAATGAGTTTGGGCTGAGCCCTATTGCTGAGAGGGCACAGGGTGGAGCCTGAGATATGTCATTACCTAACTGACTATAGCTGAAAGCCCACAGTGGTGGAGCACAATTGTGTCTGTCCCACCAGATCTGGGTTCGGTTTAATTTGACAATGGCACATCACTATAATGGCTGCACACAATGGCATGCCAAGTGCCCACGGGATTCCATTCAAAGCAACATCTGCCTCTGCTATGATTGGTGCTATCACCTGTTGTAATGTCCATTCATCCATCCATCCATGCATTATCTATACTTGCTTATTCCTGGTCAGGGTTGCGGGGGGTGCTTCAACCTCAGGGTACATTTCGCGAGAGACAGGAATACACCCAGGACAGGTCCTGTTGTAATGTGTGACCAGTTATGTTGAAAGGGGAGTGTGCGTGCACTTCAACTCTGGCTAATGGCATAGCCTAGACCAGTGTTTGCTGCAGCACTCTCTAAAAAATAAATTTTCAAAAGTTCAAATGCATTTAAAAACTTCAATGAACAAATCCCATTCACAGAAGCCAAAACAAATGTCACTGAAATTCATATTGCTTAATTAACACCCCAGAAGAACATTTAGGCCTACTGTCGACACATCAAATCAGTGCCAGTACGTTGCTCACTTCTGAGAGCGGTGCGCCATGACATTCTGTAAATTTGGAAAGTGCGCCATGGAAAGGAAAAAGGATGAGAAACACTGATGATGTCTTAATCTTCTGGGTTCAATGCACACCTGTTCTGACCGAGCCAATCAGGAGCACTTCACCCATCATGCTTATGGCACAACACTTTTGCCAGTGTTACCCCCTTCCCATTATCTGGAATTCTAATCCGACTGGTCTCCAAGGAGACCTAAAGGTGTCACCAGAGAGGCATATGCACCTCTTAACCTCAGAACGAACAGCTCTGAGGATTAATGTGAGGTCCAGCAGTGCAGCGCTCCCTAAGGGCCAGTGGCTCCTGCAGAGTCTGGAAAGTGGGCCGCAGGGTAATTAACCTTTGTTTGGGTAAACATTTTGACTCCAACCATGATGAGTTCCGGAGCGGATGCCTGTCAGCTGTGTCCTGGTGCTAGAACACAATCCACAGGGGCGCTGGAGCAGTCTCCACGGCAACTGCTGTAGCTCATTAAAACTCCCTCACCTCCGGCTTAATCGCTGAGCTTGTCCACCTGGTTATACTGCGCAGATAAAACCTCTCAGACAAAATCACGTGAGCACTACTGGAGACTAAAAACAACTCAGTTTGGAAAAATATTTCCTGACATGTCCTGTACTTTTATAGTCAGAATCATGTTCACCACTAATAAACAATACAGAACATACACACCTTTTATTATTACCCCCCTTTCTCCACAAAATGGATTCGAACACAGATATGCTTAATAAAACATGAATCTATCATTTTCTTCCAACGCCATGATCATTATTCTCACAGTCATGGCTCTTTGTATCATCACAAAAGGAAATCCAATGGACAGGGACGGAGTTCATTGCTCTAGTGACCCCTGTTGGCCGTCCGGGTGTCTGTGGCTTGCTCTCTGTGCACGCGTGTGATCGTTTGAGATGACATCAGAGCCATAGATTTCCAAGCTGTCAGTATTTTGGTACAACAAGGGACAAAACCAGCATTGTTATACACAGCAGACTGTTGCAAATCAGACACAAAGAGTGCTTTTTGAACTCTTATTCACTCAGCCGCTTGACTGGTCTCTGGTGTCCCTAAGAAGGGCTTGGTGCAGAGTGATGGAAGCAGCGTCAAACACAGCTCAATGATCCTACTCTAACTGATGATTTTTCGACAGACTGAGAGCAACAAAGCGGGGCTCCTTGGTTTTACATCCTGTGAGGACGGCCTCCAGAGGCTCCTCAGGACCAAACAAGCAGGGGAATGACCAATCAGGATGACCCTCCAGACCTCAGCAAAAGATGTAGACCCAGCTCACATGCACAAGAGCTACTGGCATTCATCAGAATTCTGAAGGTCGGTGCTCAAAATGTGGGACTGTAAAAAAGATACAGTATTTCTATCCGAAGTCCACCCTGTGCTGTCTCTTTTCATCCTCTGAAACATATGAGCACATCAGAGTGAAACTGCATAATAAATCACCATTCTTCATGACTGCTTAAAACCTGTTTGAGGCTGCTTTTGTTGAGCTGTGTGGGAGCAGGAAGACAGGTGTGTGCATGTCTACAGTTAAAAGTGGCCAGATTTATGTGCTACACAAGTATTCTGTTGTCTACCATGAGGTTGATGCATGCTATCTTTGGTTGTGCTTGATCACTAATTTCCAAAGTGGATTCTGTTTACAAAAAAATATCTTCAGACCTTCTGCATGCTCCACCCACCGTTCCCTTTCTCCCAACTGCCAAACTACCCAACTGTGAGACCAATGTCTGGGTAGTAATTTTATTTTTTCTTATGCCAACTACAGGAATATGCTTTTAATATTCCAAGAGCCAAACCTGACAAAGCAAGAAGCACTCCTCTCTGCCCCCATCAGAACAATTATGCTTAAAATGCAGTCCTATTTGGTTAAAACAATTAGCCTCATTTATTTTGAGAGAAATGAAAAAAGAAGAGAGGGATGGAAGAGAGGAAGAAGAGGACTGAGATAGAAAGGGGGGTGAGTGAAATGTAACTTGAATTGTTGCAGAAATCAATCTTAAGAACCAGTGATACAGTATCATGAGTGTGACATACGTGTAAAATGAGTGGCGGTACGCGGATCTCTGGGAATATCTCTGAAGATGGATTAAACACCCTGTCAGGAAGTACATAAACACAGAGTGCTGGGAAGAGAAGAGAAGCCCGAGCGTCATCAATCTTGGACCGCCTCATGCCTGCTCTCCTATTGGCTGCTTATCGCGAATGAGTATGTGATAATCTGTAGACAGATGGGAACTTACAATTTACTGGAGATCATAAATACGCAGGAAGAAATGGTGGCAGCCACACAGCTCTGTGCAGTGCACAGCGGAATAAAAACCGCGCTGTAGCTTGTGTACCTGAGACTCAAGGAGACTCTCTGTCTGCACTGCGCCTCCTTTAATCTCTCTGGCACATATGCACGCACACACACATACACACACACACGCCCACACGCACATACATGAGCACACGCACACACACATACACACACACACGCGCACACACACACACACGTTCGCTCACACTGCCTACTACAAAAGCCAGTGAACGGGGGTTTTAATCTTATCACTTCTATGGTGAATGAGTTCCTTACACACGACATCCAAACTGAGAGTATCAGTTGGGATTTAATCAAAATCATAGGTCCACTACAGCCCCATGTGGTGCTATAGGTCAGGGGTGACTGGCACTATTATTTTGATTGTGTTCTCTGTACCTTGGCATGGTGCAGCGCTGTTTTTTGATCCTGCTTTCTCCTTGTTCTGTCACTCGAGTGACCACTTATCTGGGGGGCTGGAAAACACATTCTCTTTTTTTCCTAAGGAACTCTAAGGTATTCAGACCTCTATAAAGGACATGCACACTACAGCACTGTACTACAGCACGCACACACTGGACCGGCTGACATCATGAAGCCAGGCCTTTGATGGACAGAAATGATGGGACGGGATCTGGAAGGAAGCAACGTTTTTTTCCCGAGCAATGCTGACTCATGTGTCATGTGTGAATGTGCACAGAAAGCCCGCCCCCATGACCAACTCACCAACCCCCCTCCCCACTGCATAGAAGTGATTGGGCGAGTCTTCATAGGTCAAATGATGCACTCATGCCATGGCATTGGACAAACCAGGGAAGGGCAGTAATGTACAACACATCATAGCATCATGGTTCAAAATACTGAGAAGCTTGAGACAAGGACATTGAACAGATTGATAGTGAATTTCTCAAACTGTTCATACATGAGAACTCACAGCCATGACAGACAAAGAACTGCAATTTCCAAACAATGAGTAAAAATGAATCTAATGGCATGCTATTGTACCTGTGCTGATTAGACAGAAAGTCCTCAGACCCCTTGTGATCACTGAGATCTAATCTCCCAGAATGCACAGCAACGCATCTGCCCAGAGCAGAACTTTGTGCCTGTGTGTTTCATAAAATTTTGGTAAAATCCCTACACCAGCAATGTTCTGAAAACTCTGGTCATTCATTTTTTACTAAACTGCAATCTGACATTATCAATAATAAAACACTATATTTTTTTAATAAATATTCTAAAAATAAAATCTGATTTTCCACTAGCATTAAAATTTTATACTTGCCTAAACTCTTCACCGTTAAACTCAAGGTGCGGCAAAAATACTGTAGCCAAGAAAGGCACCAAGCTTGCCTTACCTCATGCATATTATAGCCATTTAGATGCAAGGGGAAAGAAATTACTATTTTTGTCAATACAACTCTGGTGCACTTCAAGAGTATTGTCATGTGGGTTATTTTAAAGGCCTATTTATACTATTATACAACATTTTTAAAATATACAGCATCACTGTTAAATAAATGTCAGTTTTTAAACAATATTCATATATATAGCTTAGCACACTAATAAACAGAAGCATGTTGTAAATAGGCAATCAATACAGAAGTCAATAATAATAAATGCATAATTAATTTGTAGCAGTTTATTTGTCAGCATTTTTCTAGCAGCATAAACAGACCCTTAAAAGACAGCATGTGTGGTGTAGCGGTTACAAGACTGGCCTAATAACCTGAAGGTTATGGGTCTGAAACGTCAGTGAAATGCCTGTAAAAATCCAATAGAATAAATATGTAAAAGGCTGTCTTAAGTGTTGTACTGTAGGTGACTCTGTATGAGAGTGCCTTCTTATGAAATAAATGCACCAACAGTAAAACTGTGAAATGCTGTGATTCACACTTCTTCTTCCTTTTGATGCTGTGATGCTTTTGATGCATGCTGTGCGAAAACATATTTCAGGTATCCTCCACCAGCAAACGCTTTATCTCACAGCCATCTGGCCAGCAAAGAGCATTCTTGCAATGTTCCTGCAGCATCATTATATAGCCTTGTGTCATGAATACAATTCATGTTCTTAAAGAACAGCTTTAAACCTGTAACATACTGCAAAGCACTGCAGCATCAACAGTATGCTTTACATAACACAACAAAATTAATTTATTTACTACAGACACCCATTTATTCAGCTGGGTTTGTAGTTTACTGGAGATGTTCGTATTTAGCATCTGTCTCACAGGACAGCAGTGGTAAGCTATACGAGAATGGAACCTTCAGGTTGCAGGACCAAATTTTTCAGGAGGCAGAAACCAGGCGGAGACCCACCTCGGGGAGATGTCACACCCCTGCTGCATGAAGGCGCCCAGGGAGAACCAGAGGCTGTTGAAGATCCCAAACTCATTGGGCGGCTGGTCGCTGGGCTGGCCGTCTGTGCCCTCCTCCGGCTCCTCGGTGTGCCACTCGTACGGGCTGAAGCGGCTGACCAGGAAGAGCACCACGCTCACGCCAATGTAGGCGAACACGATGCACATCCAGATCTCATAGGCCAGCGGGTCCAGAAAGGAGAAGACGCCCGGCTTCGACTTTTGGGGCTTCTTGATCATGATGGAGATGCCCAGGCTCATGAAGGGCTTGGAGAAGTCGATCACCTCCTCCCGCACCAGGGTGATGGTCAGGGGGGCAACCGCAATCTCTGCTTTCTGGAGGGGGGGACAGAGGACATGGCCTTTTCAACCTGGCAACCTAGAACAGTCACAGCTTGAGGGTCCTTTCCTTTTCTGTCCTGTGCAGTCGGCTCCTTTATCTCTAATTTAATCTTTCTTCCGTATCACTGCAGTTTGGTGTGTCTAGGCAGGTGTTGTATAAATGACAAAAAAGAAATTATGGGCTGTAAAAAAGAAAGTTTCTGGAGTGCTTAAGTTTCACCTTCATGTAATGTCCTTTTTTGTATTCTACGATTGTACATGACCTTGCATGCTAAAATACAGCACTGAAACAGACTTTAAAGACAGGCTTAAATCAAAGCTCAGGACAGAAAGTGGGATGGAAGTAGACAAAATAAAATTCACAGAATATGCTTTAAACATAAGAATAAAATTTAAGATATAGCAGCTCACGCTGAGAGATATAGCCCTGTGCTATGAATCCACAAACACAATTTTAGCAGCAATGCTTCCATGTCTCACCAGCTGTAGGAGGCTCAGAATTAATCCAAAATGATATTAAACGTGATGTACTGCATCTTGGTAAGCATGGCCTTAATTCAGATATGACAATAAAACAGCATATGCATGACAATCCTTTGTGTTCAGAAGGAACCTAGAATAGTTCAATGAGAACACATCTCAGGGAAAGAGTTTGGGACATCCAAGAAGATGGAGGAATTAATTAATCCAAGGAATTAATTAATCAACCTTGAAAAGGGCACAGACAAAACGAATGCTTGTCAACAAATCCCTTTTGGTTTACTGTATATTGAAATACATATTGACTTCTTTCAGGATGCTTATTGTTACACTGAAGTACTATATAATTTAAATATATATTTTAAATAATACATGCAAAGAGAATGGTTTTTTTAAATAAAAAAAGTCCTGAGCACCCTTTGAGAAAGGTGTCTTTAAACAGCGCCATGAGATGAAAAATAAGTGAGGTCTTTGACAAGGTCCACCAACAGCTCGTCCACAGACTGTGAGAACTGGAATCTGGCTTCTTTTCCACAGAGGTCATGACAAACCCACAGACTGTGTGTGCTGCAGATCTACAGAAAATGTGTAAGCTATTTTGCAGCACCACTCAGACAGACACAGGAAACTGCTCGTCATTGGGAAACCGTAAACCAGCAAAAACTGTTTTTCAGTTTCTCCATTTCCACTGATCCACTGTGGCAGCAGGTCAGCTGTAACAAAGGCTAACATGCTAACTACGGTCATCCCTGCTGAAAATTGACTTGGGTTGACAGAATGCTAGCTAATCCTATATACTACAATGCACACTGGTCCTGAACCCTGGTTACTCAAATGACAGTGTAAAATGCCATAGCTGTTGGATGTCTTTTCTCACACTGACTTCTAGCTTGGTAGCAAGGGCATGTTTCCACATCACTCACAGTTCCAACTGGAAAATGAATATTTGACATCCAAATGGCAAAACTGGGTGAGTGATGGACATCTGATAGATGTCCCAGGGTCCACGGAGGCACTAGATGCAACAACATCAGATGAATTGAAAACTGCCTCGTTGGTTCAAACTGTACAGTCAAGGTAAGTTAAGACAAAGCAAGCCAGCATCTCATCTTTCAGGAGAGAAGGTAACTATTGTCACTGCTGAGGTTGGCACTATTGGTTCATAGAGGATTTCGAGAGGAGAGCTTGCAGCTAATATGTCATGGAAATGTTGCCCAAGGAACCCCAGGGAGGATAGCACTCAGATGTTGCTGCATCTTTTGACTGAAATTGTTTTGTCTCACACAGGTGAATGAATATGTTTTGGTGTCAACTAGTTTTTAGGGATAATACAAAGGGATATATGCAATAAACAAATGGAAAATGGAAATTACCCTGTTCCTACGCTACGTAAAATCAAACCCCTTCATTCTATACACCAACCATAACCATCAACAGTGCTCTAGTCTTGGCATTTCCCTGACCACCACATATTCCATACAATACGTCTCTTGATCATATTATTTTAATGGTCACAGCTCCTTGACCACCCCACATGCTGTATGCCATCTAGACCACCAGCCCTTACCCCATACACCAGTTCTCCAACCATCCCATTCCAGATCTTGGTCTCCGGGTCCCTGGCTCCATACTTCCCATCAGGCACGATGGAAATCTTGTACTTGATGCCGATGTGCTTGGCGATCTCAGAAGCCAGGTCCACACAGTAGCCTTCATACTGGTCATTCCCCTCATACATCTCCCAGTTCTTCTTCAGCATCACATATGGCCCCTCCTGTAAGCAGCAGATGACAAGAGGAGATCAAACTGACCATTAAATCATCTCACCCTAAGTCAATGTCACAAAACTGACAAATAACACAAGTTACATATACAGATGTCACTTCATAGGAATTCTTTTCTAAAAGGTTACTAAATCAGAATGAATACAGAGCTATAGGATGTGTGTGCACAGAGTTCTTTCAGTAAGATCCAAATGTTTTTCTTTGAGCAAATCAGCATCTATCGCTCTTTATAGTCTAATCTCATGAAGCCATACAGATAAATCTCGGTGAGTTGAAACACAGCTGAACACACAGCTCGTGATTGACTGTTGCACATCTGAAGACCAACATTAATGTTTTATACACAGTCAGACCATCTAATTACACTTCAAGCACCACAGCAGGAGAGCAGAGAAAACACAGGCCAGGTTTTTTTTATCCCGGAATTGATTAAAACCGGCATCGGTTATGAACCGCATTAAAAATGACCGCGGAATTACAGTATAAAGCATGAATCACTTTTATTTTCCTCTGAGAGAGTGTTTATTTAATTCCATGTATTAAGCCCATAATATTACATTCTATTATTCTACAAGTGGAATCAGGCCACCTGGTGCCATGAAGATTTACATTTTAATAAAACTGTAAATATCTTAAGGTTTAGTGCAATTATTAATATTATTATTATTTTTTACATTTAGCCAATACAGTATGTTGCTACCATTCAAAGGTATACAGAGGAGTGATTTAAGGACAGAAATGTCATCCAAACATTCTTTCATAAGTTCTCCCCTGTCAATTACTGGGAAATGACCATGGTGAAGAACTGTTGCATAGTTACAGGGAGGTAAATTGTAAATGCATTTTCTCCCAGTGCTCATTTTCACAAATGTCTCTCTCAAACAAGCTTGCTTTGATGGAACTCATGTACTCAACACATTTTTCTGGAAAGTCAGACCATTCAGAAAAAACAAGAGGAGGCTAAAACAACATAAGCATTTCTGTATCTGCAGGTGACTGAAGGTCACTTGAACTTTAGACAATGAAATGAATAATTTCATAAATATAATATGCATAAAACCGAATAACTAATGCCTTAGAAGCAGTATTCAAAGACATTTAAAAACACTTCCTCAATTAGACAGTTCAATACTTAGTACTCTGCTTTAAAACATTGCACATTAATATGAAAAACATGACATAAAATAGGATATGTACCAATAATGACCTCTTTCACTTTTTTATTTTCTGCATTTATTGTAGCATGTACTGTATTCAAAAATAACAATGTATGGCATGCATAATAGACAATATGCATTACAATGGAACTAACCAATACATTTTATTATACAACACCTTAATTTCTCCCTATGACCTTTGTTATTGTCATCCTTTCTCACATAAAAAAACCCAAGGATAACCATAGCAAGTACACAGAATTGCATTGAGATGTGGCAAGACTTCAACCAGTTTGCTTTTATTCCTTCAGATATGTGCGTGTGTGTGTGTGTGTGTGTGTGTGTGTGTGTGTGCACGTGTGCAAGTGTGTGTCAAATGCATGATTGTATTTACCCTGCCATTCTCTAGTTAACCCTGAGCAAACAGATAATATTCAACTCAGGCCCTGACTTCCGTTCCAGAAATTTTTGCTGCAAACAGTTTTTGTGTGAATAACAAAAGAATTCTGCACAGTCTAGAATGGGCTGTCTATAAAGGCCCAAAATAACCAATAGCTGTTAAACCGCATTGGAACCACACACCTCCTAAAAGGAGTAACATCGAGCATTCTGCAGTTTACAAGAGCATAATAGGAAAAACAAAAAAAGAAGTCTTTGTTCAAATAAATAGCTGCCGTTGATTACACATAAAACAGGCAGTGAAAAAGCACTGATATAAGTGACACAATATATTGTTTCATGCAGAGGGTGCAGTCCACCAATGATTCACATTTTGTGTTCAAAACTCAGATACATTCAGCTGTCAAACATCACTGGATCCATAGATGTGCATTAAATAAATGGCAAAATGCATTCAGCATTAAGGCTCCAAAACAGAATCTGCCAGTGTGCCATAGCCAGATATGCAGAAGAGCATAATTTCTATATTTTTATATATTTATATAATTTATCATTTTAATAATTAAAAACGCATCAGAAAATGCGCAGTTAAACATGTGCAGTAAATATGTGTGACTGTGCAGGCAATCAAGGAGCAATTCTGATCAGTCCATGAGCAATGACAGAAGAGGGCAGCTTCCTTTTCCTCAATATAATTGAACAGCAGAAACTAAAAGCAAACTCCAGATTAAGCTGTTATGCCCACAGTAAGTTATTGTACCACTGGCAGTGATTAAACTTGCCTTTGCAAGCTTAACAGTTTAACGAGCTGTTTGGTTTTCCCAAACCACATTCCCAATGACACACTAATTCTCTTGAGCTGGAGTGGCCAAGGGGTGCAAAGGGGGTTTGGGATCATCTGGTAGCGAGGAAATGGCATTTTCCATGTAATATTCCATCATAAATATTCTATTGCACCTCCACACAGAATAAGAACACTCTTCCGGCTTTGCTTTAATGATTGTCATAAGGAGATCACACATTGCTTGTGGCAATTTTTCACACTAATTACACCAATTAAACAACAGATTTTAAATGTCCACACAACAAAACACTAACTGCTGCATCTGCATCTGAAATGCATTTAACCTCCAACCAAACGCACATACTGCACACGATCGACCGCAACATTAAAACCACCTGCCTAATATTGTGTAGATCCCCCTCAAGCTGTTTTCGCGGCACGAGGGGGACCTACACAATATTAGGTAGGTGGCTTTAATGTTGTGGCTGATCGGTGTACACGTGCCATCGCGCACCATATTAACCAGCGAGCACATGGAAGGTCATTCTCACCAAAAATAAAAATGTTTAATTAATTTTTAAATATCAATTGTGTTTTCATTTGAATTGTCAATGACTTGTTTTTCTTTTTTCTTTTGTTACCAGTCTATGGTGGAAGTAATGTTCAACATCTGGTATCAGGTATACCCACCCAATAACCTTACAGGCAGACACACAGATGAATAAGCTGACCTGGGATGCTGCAACAGGAACGGTCCCACCACTATTTTTCACAAAGGGCCTGGGGTGGATGCCTAATTAATCAGCACACCACAAACTCGTCAACTCCAGTCACAGAGATCTCAAAATCTTGCGTGTTCATGCAACACAGCCCATGGTGTGGCTTGGAGAGTTATGGAGTATAAACAACACACAACAAATCAATTTGAAATTAGCTGGTATCGACCAAAAAATATATAAAATATGTCTTTAATTTTCATTGTGTATTATCCTCAACAAACAAGTACTTTTGAACTTGCACTTGACCAAACTTTAATTTCCTGTCTGGTGCCGGCAAGTCATTTTTGCAATTACCATGCATAAGCATACTGCGTGCAAGCATTCACAGATGGAATAATGATGAATTTTGTCTGGTCGTGGGTGCGTGCGCCAGAACAGCAAGCCCCCATAGTTCCCATCTCATTCTACAGCCTTTACAGTGATACTTTGAGACAGGGAGGTGATTGGCTCCCACACACTCCACTAAGACTGACTGGAGCACAGCTGAACAGCACTCTGCATCTGTAGCAATTTCTCTATGTCCAGCTGAATCCATCACACCAGATCAGATTTAGAATGAACAAAGGAGAAAGCGGGTTTACAGGGCACAGAAAACAGGCTTTATTTTTTGACAGACTCAGTGACATCCTACCTTTTTTTAAGAGCATGAACGAAAAGCTATTTTGAATCCATCACCTCAGTACCCTTGATGAAATGTGTTTTGCCACATTTGGATGAAGCAGTATTTACTGACCCGACATTGGCGATACGATATCTGACGCACGCTTTTGAGTTTTACCTTCGCAAGCAAAAAGCAGAAAACAAAACACAACAGGAAGAGAGAACAGGAGTGCAGTCCTGCTCATATACTTTTGAAAAATGGCTTTCAAAATAGCAGCTTTCATACCTATTGAAGTGCAAATGAACACTTTAAAGACTGTCGCACCCATCTTTGGGTAGTGTTTTAAACAGCACCACAAAAAAAGCACAGAAATACACACAACAAAAACAAATACAGAATAATCTGCTAATTGGGAGGAGCCAATGTAAGTCTCCATTGGCTTATCTTATCATGTACTGCACAGGTTCATAATAATGCCACATTATTCAAGCCAATAGACAAAACAAATCAGCACATTTTTTTTGAAATCATAAACAAATTGCCTCCATATTGCAAGAGAATGGAACATTGCTGCAGATACACACCCATACAAATGGCATCCTAAATGGGATGAGCAGTTGCATTTAAGAATCTTGAAAAAACTCTACACAATAGCTGACTTTTGAAGGACATATCATTCAGAGAAGAGAAGGCCATTTTATGAATCACTGAGGCCATTGTGACATTTCCAGAACACTGACAGCCATGATGCACCTTTGAGTATTTCACACTCATTCTGTCAATGGAGGCATTTTGAAAGATAAGAAAACATGAACTTGGTGGGAACAAATAAAACATACAAAAACAAAGGATTCTGGGATTTATTTCTGTGCAACAAATTGTCCAAAGGGTTGTGGCTGTAAGAGTGATGACATCACCGCACACATGCAGAGCAGTTTGGCCGCGTTCCTTTGTCTGCCCGAAGACGCACAGTCCAGTACAGTCCGGTACAGTGTGGACTGGTGCCAGTCCCCATAAAACCTGGTGTGTAAGAAGGTTTACAGCCTTCGGGCATGGCTGCAAATCTGTCCTCCTGTTCAATGTCTTAATAAGGGGTTCTTCATGAGAGGCTGAAAAGAGGAGGATGCTGCTGAGGTATAATTCTCCATGGCCTTTTATGTCAGTTAAAGAAAAGGGAAACGGGGATACTTTGAATTCCATGCAATGCACATAGAGCCTTCGTCACAATGCATTTCACAGCAAACATCAGAGAAAGTGCAGGCTAGCCATTCACTGAACCTCCCTTTGCTCTTCCATTATGGCTGCCAGATTAATGCACACAGCTGTCTCACAGTGAGATCTGAACAATTTGAATGCTTCATACAAAAATATGTGGCCCCATATAAATGTGTTTTGGGATTTCCTCTCCATGCCACGCTATCCTTTTAAAAAAACAAAAAAACAAAAAAACAACTGTACTCCTAACTGTGCCTTCGCAGTGCCTGCACTGCTTCTCTTCACAAAGCACATCACTTTAGAATCCAGGGAAAGTGAATGAATTCAAGGTACATTGTTAATACAGATGGAGCTGGCCTTCAATGTTACACTAAAAAATGGAGAGCTTGTACGTATCTTACCATTATCGTTGTCACGACGACTGTTCGATTCTCCAAGGCCGAAGTCTCATTGGGAAGCAGTATTTCGTTTTGGACCAGAACCAGCTTGTCAATATCATTCCAGTAACCAATCTGGAGATAAGAAAAAAGGAAATTAACAAGCTGACGAGATTTTAAAAAAAGCTAAAAATAAGTAGGTGTGTTGGTGTGTGTATGTATTTGTGTGTGTTTACGTGTATGTGGATGCTTATGAGCATGTGTGCATGCGTGCCTCTTTATAGGGCATGTAAAGTATGTATATGTGGTGAGTGTGTATTATACTGAAGTGGCAGTCTATCTCTTCCAGTATCTCATGGTATTTCTCTTGCAGGTTTGGGAAATTTTATTCCATCGGGGGATGATATCAAGTAACCATAATTGCATTGCATTTTTTTTCCGCAACTTTTTTCTGTCATACATCGTGACAATATTATGGTGAATGGCCCTTGACTGAATCAGAACCCGAGCGAGTGATTGATGGGACTTGTGTGAGCGGCTAAGCACTGCGCGGAAGGGGACGGCTGCCGGGAAGCAGAGATGAAGGTGTGTGTATTCAGCGTGGCATGGAGAGCTGTGAATTATTGACAGGTGGTGGGAGTGCGGGATGGCTCTCTTTGTGACAGGACCCTGTGGAGACCACTCAGTGCAGCAGGGAAAACATAATCATTCTCTTGACTCACTGATGGCAATCTCTCTCTCTCTCTATCCGTCTCTCTTTCTCTGTCTCTCTATCTGCGTCTCTACCTCTTGTTTCTCTCTGTCTTAGTCACTCACTTTTACTCTCCGTCTCTCTCTCTCTCTATCTTACTGTCTCTGTCTCTCTCTCAACTACTTGTACACCATATTGGAATATACAAATACAAATGTTAACAGTATGTTTAGATTGTAGTAAATATAAGCAAAATTATTCACACAACAGCATGTCAAAAATATAGTCAATGTCCATCTAAAAACAGAGCAAACAAAATTTAACAGGAATAAACACAGTACATTAAATAAGCTATTCATGTCTATGATATTAAGAGAGGTGAAGATCACACAGGAGATCAGGATATCAGGAAAGTAATAAGAGGCAGCTGAACGTTCTGTCCGAACAGGCAGACAGCATGTTTAATATGCTCATCCATAACGTACTACATTTGTACTTTAGAAGCTGTGTATAACAGGCGTACCTTCCGCGGTCCGTTGCTTTTTAGCTCAAACACGTCCATGGTGTAATTCACTCTGCGCCCGTAATGGTCAAATTGGACATTTCCTGTTAGGCCTTGGATTCGCACCTTCACAACGTACAGAAAGAAGAAGGGTGAGACACAGTGACCTGTTGTTTTAAGTCACTTTCTGACATTATTACCAACGAATTGGCATCTCATAGGATTATAGGAAAATAATGATTACTTTGTTTTCTGGGAAGAATTTCTGTTTAGGATTTAAGGTACACACACACTAGCTAGGCTCCCCTTCTTTGAACGGTTGACACATGCCCCCTTGCTCTCTTCTCATCTGGGTATATTTGCCCCTCCCTTTTCCCCTCTTTGTGACCATTGCCACAATCCCACCCCTCCCCTCCACCTTGATTGGATGCTGTCTGCCTCGTCGCCTTCCTGTATGGACAATTAGACTGGAGGACCTCTGTCTCTCCCGACACCCCTGACTCGGTGGCCCGTGTGCCCTCACCGCCTACCTGCTTAAGGGTACGCTCCATGTCAATCCCCTGGTTCCAGGGAGCGGCCGGATTGGCCAGGCAGTCCCCTGCATTCCCCCTGCGAGAAATGTCAATCTTCTGCCTCCGAAGGTTCCGGAAGGCCTCTGCCATCACCAGCACTCCATCGTATGTCAGTGCGGACGTGTACTGCGGAAGAGGAATATTGGACTCGTTCAAACTGTGTTCCAAAAAATGTGAGGGGTCTGTAGTTTCATATCTTTCATGTCACTGTTGTTAACACCACACATTACTGATCCCCAAACATGGCATCTATCTGTGTGCTGTTCTCTACAATTACCAAAACATATCTTCTAAGCCATTACCAAAATAAGTATTCCACACAACAAGACAATTTAAAGTATCAAAACAATCAAACATTTTCAGGGATGTTGTACTTCAGAAGTTCTTTGTTCTGTGTTCCTTTTGTTAATGAAAAGGTTTTTTTTTACACTGCAATTAGCTGCTCTGCTCTAGGTGACCCAACTGAACCTTAATGGGGCTTTGCTAATCTGTGAATTGCTGGGCTATCAAATGTCACTTAATTAGAATGCATCAATTCAAAATGAGAGCAATGGCACCCAATCAACAGCTATCAAGACCTGTAAAATGAAGCCATTATCCAATCAATTTTCTGCTAAGTGTTCATGTAGATGAGTACATGCTCCACACTGCTCATTTACTGCAGCTTGCAACCTTAACCTAAGATAATAAATATATTAACACAGGGGTGGCTGTATTTACAGTGGATATATACACAGCACAACAGAGGCTGACTGCAGATCAATAAAAATTGTTAAAGACCTCAGTGTTATTGATGCAGTCGAGACTGAGAGGGAGAGAGACTCTAAGCAGCTGTGTCATTAAAATTATTATTCAGCGGGTGAAGACAGATCTGCGGCTCAGACAAGAGCAAATGAGGAGAGAAAGGAGGAAAAATCAAGGGTGGGAGAAAGAGAAAAGAGGAGGTAAATGGGAGTGAAAATGAGGAAGAAAAAAGGGGAAACGAACAGTTTACCACAGAGAGAGGATGAGCGAACGAGCAAGAGAGAAAGAGAAAGAGAAAGAGTGAGCCAGCCAGCGAGAGACTGAGAGAACGAGCCAGCCAGCCAGCGAGAGAGAGTGAGAGAACAAGAGAGAGAAAGAGAGAGGCAATGGGGGGCGGGCATGCAGTAATACGGCACAGAACTGCAATCCGATCCTGAGATCACCAGTGACCACAGGCGTTAATTCTGCCCCCGGGAACTCTGCAGGGGGCAAGAAGGCGCCTCCAGTGCTGAATGCACTGCAGAGCGGCTGCATCTCCTATTCTACGTGGTGATAAAAGCAGATGCCCAATCACAGAATAGGGAAAGGAAGAATAGGCTGATTCCACATGCACCGCTGCACAGAATACATTGACCAAATGAGATGCGACACTCAAAAGTGTGTTGTGCTAAACCAGGGCAAATGCCATTAAAGCCTGCGCGAGTTTTGCGTTAAGGGGGAACTCAAAGCCAGACAAGCATCATGAGCTTCACACCGAATCCACCCCTCCCTCTTAACACGGCAACTCATCCCGTCTCCACTCTAAGGACCAAAGGACCAGACTGCTCACACTCCCACTCTCACGCTCTCCCACTCTCTATCTCTGCCACTCTGTTTGACAACCCATCCTCCCAGATTAAGTCATACACACAATCTATGACTGGCACATAGCTGGGGCCCGTATTCATTTCTATCTTTAACTCATTTACCGCTGCCCCAGGTCTCCATTGTTGTGCGATTTAAAATGCTGTCATGAGGGCAGATTTTGAGCTGTATAGGGTAACCCATGCCCTGCTCCAAAAAAAGAGGGGGGGAGGGGGTGTAAGGTTGAAAGGGCAGTGAGGCAGTGGGATGACATTAAACGAGGGGACGACATACTCTCTCTCTCTGTCATGACTCACTGTGGCCTACTGCACACAGATACACTACTTAAATACAAACCAGACATACAGAACAAAAATGTATGCATTATATTAACAAAATAAAGATCAATATGTGCTCAGAATGGACCACGGCAATCCCCACTTACAACTCAGTCCATGTCTGCACAGTAACATGTCCAGTGTTAATAAAACTTTAACAGTGTTAATGCAGCTTTGAACAGGACCAACATCTGTTAAGAGGCAAATTAACACTGTCAGAGTGGAATTAACAATAGACATTTTACTGTGCCTCACCACCTGTGCCTCAGGCTTCAACTGCCTAAAAGGCAACTTATCATGTGGGCTTGTCAGTGGAAGTGAAATTGGCAGAAGGTAGGGTTCCTTGCGCTCGAAGCCAGGCTGGTTACAGCGGCTCGCTTGTTCAGCGATGGTTCCTGCACCCTGCACACCTGTTGAGGGCGACTGCCTCGTTAACACTAATGAGGCCCATCCGTTTCTTGTTTGCCTCCGCCTCCTGTAGCCTGTTTATAGCGTTTCACCTTGGCTCAACCTTCATCCCGCCTGCTTTACATCCAGACAGTCCGTGCCTCATCTGTCTGCAGCTGTCTGAGCACGCGGTGTCTCATAACGCCTCACCTCCGCTCCCCTCCGCTCCCCCCCCCCCCGCGCCCTGACGCGCCCGACTGCAGTGGAGCTCCGCTGTCCGCAGCACGGCTACTGCCATTCGCCATCCGGAGAGATCAGTTAACCAATGACCATTGCATTGTACCTGAGAGGCAGCCTGCGACAGAACACACTCAGAGAAACCAACAGCGTAACCCGTGTAACACTAAAATGATCAGAACGGTTCCCCCATACAATTATGCCCTGTTACTGCACACACACACCGACACACACAGACACACACACACAGACACACATACACACGTACACCAATGTGCAAACACACTGCAGTCCCTCCATCCCAAGCACAAATAAATACAAATTTAGCAAACAGATTAATATCACCCAAACATAAAACACACACACATTACTAGACACACTCAGACATAGGCTGGTCCACACTCACAGGGAAACACGCCGTAGGCACAAAAATACACACAGGTGTGTACACACACACACACACACACACACACAGATACGAAAGCACTGCAGACACGCTGCAAACACAAGAACACACACAGAACTGTCAAAAGCACAGTCATCTTCACACCCATACAGTACCCTAGCCTGTTTAGCACATTTATATTTCTGCTTTACCATTTCCAGTCAATGGCAGGAAAATTGGCCAATGATTGGGAAGACAGAGTGGATGGTCAATATGGCCACGCCCACAACATATCAGGCAACCCATGATCCTCAACACACACACACAACCTTGCCAGCAGAACTGAACTCAGAGCGGAGAGCCCTGAAAACGAACAGTCTAACTCATAATGCACTCTGCATTATGTTGTGAAGTTTTCACCCCTCTGACCTGCCAGGGTCCACGGGGTCACTGCTGTGATGAACCAATCACAGAGTGCTCATAAGGGAGCACTCAAAACTGCAACACTGCCACTAGCTTGAACTCAAATCAATAGCAGCAGCACCCAGAGGATTGAGAGGGGGAAAGTCATCATAAATACTACACACGAGCCTCCGTAGAGTTGGGCTGAGCCAAGCTGATGACTTCAGGCTTGACGGACTGCCTGTTCCCTGGGACAGATTATCACTATCATTGCATTATATCTACCAGCACAGTCCCAATGGGTCACCTCACAGAGTCCATGTCAAAACAACACAATAAACAGACCAATTGATTTCCGAAATTAGTTCAAATATTAACCTTTCAAACCATTCAATGGTGGATAAGACAACTAATTACCTCTGTTTATCTCAAACCAAGCAGTGGACAGTACTACTCTGTTCAAACAGCTTTTATTCTGCATTAGGGTGTATCAGTTGGTTTAATTCACTTGAGTCCAGCTCCTTTTCCTGCACATCCAGAAAAATATATATTTTTTTACAAAACCAATTAATGACTTATTTTCACAAATTCAACACAAGTTCTTCTGTTTCTATACATTACATTCACTCACCACAGCAGAGGTTGCTTTGCTGTCTTCCACCTACAATACTGTATATTCTGTACATCTTTGGCATCTCATGCGCATTTCAAAGCTCTGATTGACCCTTGCTGTTTACAAATTGCAAATACAATTTGTGTATATTTATTTTAAAAAAGCCTTGTCAGTCTTCAGGACTGAATCTTGGCAGTCTTTTGTAATGTCCCATTTGCTTCCAGCTACCCTGTTAGGTAAAATTAGATACAGATATCACCTTTGTGTTAAGGAGATCTACCACACAGGCATCCATCATAACAGTTATGTTGTTTCCTGTTTGAACAGCACCCTAACCTGGAATAGGATTGTAGAATCAGAATGTTTCTAGTTTCTAGCCCTCAATGGTTGATAAAGGCGGAGTGGGGAAGGAACCAGGGGGAGGGGCAGAGCAGCTCACCTTGGGCGGGCTCTCAGAACCCGGGTACTCCCTCTGGTCCAGCTTGTTCCAGCGCTGCATGAGCTTGATGACCATCGGCGTGCCGAAGTCCACCAGCTGGAAACCCGTCACGTTGGCCCCGCCGTGCATAAACCGCTCGAGGGAGATGTCCTTAAACCCCTGCGGGCGGAGAGAGGAGGGGCCATCAGGAACCAGACAGGCTCACCATGACTATTTTTCTGAACACATTGTGAACAACAGGCTTTCAAAAGAGAGCCCACAATGAATCTCTCCTCTTGGTCATAGTACCACTTACATTACACCACATCCCCCTCCCTTAAAATACCCAGAGCTCTCCTTGAATGCCATCATTAATTCCTAACATCCCAATTCCTATCCTAACTTTGAAAAAAAAACAAAAAAACATTCTAGAATCTTCCACCTATGTCTGGCCCGTCAATTAAATTAACAAATGGTGCTGACCGGATAATTTGGTTTCAGGAGCCCATGCAGTCACCCTTTCAGAGTTTATTAACAGTTGTAGTCCCACAGAGGCAGACATTTACCTGCTGTAGCCACTCTGTGGAAACATCTGTGGGCTAAAATCAGCCGCGATTCTTCTCGCCGTCTGTTTGCTGCCAGCCTGAAGCGAATCGACTAAACACCGGGAGTGCTCCCTGACCAGACCCGACAGGACGCGTTCTCCTCACTGTCCCGTATGAGTGACTGCTTCCCCCGAGCTCACGCGCTATCCTGCTCCTACAAATCTTTATTTGACGGCGCTGGAGCCGACCCAAATCCACCGCAGTCTGAAAATCTAAGTCTAAGGGAAGGGAACACGTCATAACAATACGAATGCCGCTTACCAAGTTTGCCATGATGTAGTGGTATCCTTTGACATGTTTCCCAACACTGACAATCTGTGAAAGAAAAGGAGGGAGGTATTTGGATCAGCATAGCTTTTCCAAAAAAAAATGACAGAAGTGTTTTGCATGTGAAAGGAATGACATCTTTAATTGCAATTAATTTAGCAGCAGCACCCCACAATAAATGCAATCAGTGGTAATTATGGACACGTAATCCCCCTGGAGGTGGGGGCATAAGTAGGTTTGGATGTGGGAGTTGGGTAGAAATGAAGACTGGCACACAACAGTGGATCCAAATCAGTTTATTATCAGGGTTTTGCCACCAAATTAAGTATCATTCATCTGATTAATGGCCACGGGCATTATAAGTGCATCAAAGTAGCCGTGCTGAGCATCGACTCTCAGCCAGTCTGTCACCTGTCTTCCTCAGGTGGCAGCATCTCAGCTGACGACGTTCTGGCGTGATGCCAGTTTTTTTTTTTTTTTTTTTGAAGACAGCAAAGATGTCTCTTTTATTCCACCAGCCCGCTGTGCACTGTTGTTTGCTCATTTAGCCACATTTGTCAAAAACGTCAGGAAGTACCAGACTGGAAGTGATCGGGGCGGATGATTATTGCTGGCTGGGGGTTGATGTACTTATCAGGGTTTTTCAGGTCAAGCTGAGGCTGAGGTAAGGAGTGGAGTGATGGGTGTATGGGTTGGGAGGGGTTTGACAGAGAACATAGTAAGTTGTGAGAAAGTCATGCTGCTGACAAGCACTGGGATTCCATCATTGCCAGGCAGCGTCTGCGTGTGATGCCCGCGCCTGGCAGACCGTGCTGCCCGACCTGTGCCCGGCTGTGGTTCAGCGAGGAGGTGAGTGTTGTCTGAGACAAGTGCACTTTCATACAACTGGCGCAACTTCGCACAGTGTTCAGATGAAGAGCTTATCTAGGTGTCTGCCGATTTGACATGAAAGACCACAAGGGAATACAAACAGAACCTTGGGTTTGAGAAGTTGTAAGCTATTCGCTGTATAGTTGATGGTCAATAGGAATCAGGAGATAAAAGATATGGATGAAGAGGGACAGAGGAGAAAGGCAGAAAGACACAATAAAGCATTGTAATTTGAGATACAGTATATATATATATATATATATATATATATATGTGTGGCTACTAAACAATTTCACTGGTGAAAGACAAGTCTCAAAGGCCATAGCCAGGTTTTTTGCATGGTCTGGGAATCTATTCTGATGTTCAGAAAAAGAGAAGAGATAACAGGAAACAGAGAGAGAGGCTCCTCTTCTGGCACATGTATTCAAGCTTACAATCCTATGCTGATTGGTTCATCTTAAACATAAATTCTACCCAATTTTCAAGTATTCATGTATTTGTCAGTTGTCCCATAATGCATTTTTCCTGAGATAAGTTTGGTCCAGTATATATATGGGGAATGATATCCGAGAGAGCAGAGGGCATGGACAGAGATTCCTTTTAAACTGACTTAATCCGCAGTCATCTTCCGCAAGGATGACACCCCCGTCTCCCTGAACCCAATAAACCCAGATTACAGCTCCCTCTACTCCCACCATCTCATTTGCAGGTTATTTGCTGAGCTGTTTCGGACTGCGGGCGAGAAATCACAACACGGTCCCATGCGCGCCTTGCGAGCTCGGCGAAATTATTCAAGCTGGCAAAGGGATTGCTGGGCGGAGCGTCAGGACAGCACACGCTCTCTGCATTTCACTCACAGTCTGTGAAATGGTGGAGTGGCAGCAAGAACATCGATGAAAAGCGTGCGATGGCGTGAATGCTAACGAGGAAAGCAGCTTCCAGGCAGTCTGTGGAGAAGCACAGATCTGCGCTGAAACACTCTCCCAGTGACTCACCTGTTCCAGAATGTTCTGAAGCCTCTCGGGCTCCAGGTCGATGACAAACTTCTTCTCCTGACGCCGGTCGAGGTCCTCCAGGAGGCGCCGGTAGCTGGCATCGTTGAAGTTCTCCACACATATGGCACTGACCTGCCAGCCATTCTGCCCCGCCCGCTCCATGATGGCCTGGAGAATAGCATATCCTGACCAACACACAAAAAACAAACCGCAAATTGCAAGTAGTTCACAAAAAAACCATTATATTTATGTCAGAACACACAAAAACAACAAATGTCAAAAGGTATTTTACAGAGATCAAAATGAGAATTAAACCAGCCATTTGTAATAAATATATAATATTGGTGTACGTACACCGTACACAGATGTATCCAAAGGTTAATGTGGTTCAGCCAGTAGTAATAATAATAAAATAACAAAAAGATTTTTATTGTAGAATGGTATTTAGTGCTTTCAAGGAAAATAATAAAAGTAATAGAAGGACACACACACACACATACACACACACACGCACAGTATGGAGTATAACACTAGCAGTGTTATTGCAAAATCATTTTCATAATTCTTTCAGAGTGCATTACCAAGCAATTACTTCAGTAATTACTCATCAGTCGAAAAAAAGAGTTGATTAAGGGTACTGACATCATCAGTTTGAACAGCAGTTTTCAACCAGCAACAGTAGCCATGCACATATCTTCCATGACTGATGTTTGAAATTATACACAATACCACTGCTGTCACAGACTAGAAAAATAGTGCAAAGAAAATTTAATTTTCAGGTCAAAGTTACAAATAAATTAATGTTTAACTGATCAATCAGTGACTTAAACATATATAAACGTAAACAGTGTACAACACACGTGCACATGCTCCCCCACAACTACTTTTAAATACCTGAAATGTTGTGCTGCTTGGTGTGGCAGCACACCATCATAATCAGTGGACCAAGTTCATTGTTGAATGCTTGACAATACATTCTTTGGCTGTTTCATTTCTTTTATGATTTGAAGTGGCATTGCCAGTATACCCAAAGGAGGAGGGGATGATTAACAGTAGGACCCAGGACTTAGGGGAGAACACAGTGGGGCAGGAACAGAAGAATGGGTCCACATTTGTTCCCTGTAATGACAGGTGGAGAGCTCAGGGGGCACTGATAATCACTGTCCTCTGGCTTCACACCGCTCTTTTCTTTCTTCCGTTTTTCACTCTTCTCAAACCCCATTTTGGTATGAACACCCTTCTCAGGGAAATTCTGCCAGCGAGCCTCTTGCTTCTCTAACCCTCGTTAGTGCTCATTGATGGCGTCCCCGCCTTCTCTGTCCCCGTTTGTTCTTTCGACCCACGACCGTCATCGGGGGTGCTGATCCGCCCAAGACCGCAGCCAAGTTGAACAGATGTCCCCCCTAAACCGCCCTTCACGCCACCCATTAGAACCTGGCAACTTCCTGCCTCTATTTGCGCCATTTCCTGCACCGAGGGCCGTGATCCGCGGACGGACGTAATTAGGGAGTCGGATGATGGCAGAAGGCCTCTTGGGATGTGGCAAGCCCTGAGAATCGCAGTTGACGGACAGGCACCTCTCCAAGGACGGCTACATACAATTAACTGAGTTAGCGAAGCACGCTGTAGCACTTCCTTCTCCCTGGGTGATGCATTGTGGGCCTCTGTGGAGTCCAGCTTTCTGACAGCCCCCTTCAAAAAAAGTCTAGCAAGGCAGAGCGTTGTCATGTTCATCGGAACTATGCTCTACTGCATTAAGCTTGGCAGGGGGTCAGCAGTGACTCCATTTTATATACTGTACGTATCACACAAGTGTGGGTCCTTATAGAGGTGCATCTAAAACCACAACAATGAACAGGCATACTTTTAAATATTATTATCTACTAGACCTAAAAATGCATTTTTGACCCAATCAGTATTTGGGGTGGACACCACTTGCAGCTTAGTCAAAACAAGGCCATTTGAAAAGTGGTTCACAGCGGATCTGTACATGCATCCTTACACTTGTGCCACACTGCTTGGTAGTGCTTATAATCAAATTGCTTACGATCATTCTGTGTACCATGTACAATTGGGTGTCCTTTACTCTGTGTGTCTGAGAGCGACACTGATGAAATCAAGAAAGAGAGCTAGCATCCACTCTCATGGCCCTTTCCGGATGCTTCCTGCTCCAGTGAGAGACCGGGAGGTGACAGCGAACCGGCGATGATGATCTCATCAGGGATTATCATCATTTCTCAGTCTGAGCGATGGGGACACTGATGAAAGGGCTACAGAAAATCTATCTCTATGAAGAAACATTGTGAGAAAACAGAAATCTGTTTATGCTTTCACATACACCCCACAGATGACTGAACTAATACAGACATCCTCTGAGATATTCTAAAGCTTACACACTGTATTCCTGGGAGAAGCATTAATACAGTGCTGTGTTTCACGATGGCTCACGAGAAAAATCACGTAGAGCCGTAACATCCAGCTTTGCTCTCTTTATGGATAGTCATGTAATCTCCCAAATGTGTATCTGCTTTAATGTTGCTGGCTTCTAACACATCTCTACCGTGAAGTAAAAAGTGAGAAGCAAGCGAACATCAGCAAACGGAGAAAAGATACTGTTCTGTACACCAACACTGCCGGCACCCCTCCCCCCATATCCTGCTGAGAATCGCACATTTTACACAGGAACAGCCAATAGGTGGCAGTAGTGACCTGCCAGGAGCGTCTGCAGTGAGCAGTGAATTCCGTGTGGGGGGAAGGAATGGTTCGGGAGCACCACAATGTCAAAATTCCCAATCCAGAGAACATCTAACTGCTTAAACAGGGATATTCATCATCCGCGGCTCCAGCGTGACATCAGCACCCTTTCCCTTCAGCTCTCCTTACGCTCCAGAGCACGTGAACCACTCCACGCAACACTGACCCCTGTATATTACTGCCGGGGATGGGGGAAATAGATTACTCAAGTACGCGCCCCCATTACAACGCAAGCGTCAGTGGCATGAACACCCGTACGTGTGAGCGCAAACAAATATGCAACAGCATCCGTCATCTACCAGGCAGGACCCTCATTTCTGCAGTAAAGTCCGCGCTGCGGGGGAAAACATCACTAGCACATTTAAGACTCAAACCCACAAACCCAGTGTCCACAGTTCTGCACCAGAAGCACTACTCTGCACTGTTCACATCATTCCATTAAGAGCATCCAACTGGCTGTCTATTGCTCCTTTCACCTATTCATTAATTACATGTCCTTAAATGGAAACTGCAGGTCAGTGACTGAGCCCCACTTCAGAGGCTCTATTCGCTACAGAAGAAAGAGTATTTGTGAGACACACTGCTGTGTGGAACAATGTGGAATCAGGACTCACAGCTAGAGGGCTGTGGGTTTGAATGCTGCTGCGGCTGTAAGCAAATGCATATTACTTCTTCAGCTAAGCCAAAGCCATAGACTGCTCTTCAATTGGCATAAAACAATAAAAAGCATTGTCTGCTGGACAAATAAAATGATAATATATTACAATACATTACATTAACATTACATTACATTTATTTGGCAGACGCTTTTATCCAAAGCGACATACAAAAGTGCATTTCATGGTCATAGACAACTGCTAAACACAGGTTCAGTAAGGTACAATACTTATTTTGTACAGCTATTTCTAGCCAAGAACACAGTTTAGTTCACACAGTGAACACTATACTTGGTGCAAAATGCTAATGTTTTCCCCCCGTGTGCACACCAGAGGGCCCCACATGGGGGTGGTGGGGGGGCTCTATGGGTATGTTCTGTTCTAGGTACCTGATTAAAGACACAGGAGGGAAAATGAACACTGGACACAAAGATCCCAAGGCTGTTCTGAGCTCCACACCAGCAGTGTGATGGTGCTGAGAGTGAAAGTACAGGTGGTCATTAAGAGAAAGGATGCATTCCATAAAAGCAGCAAGTGTTTCCACTTGTCCCACATTACCCAAACCATGACCACGCTATAACAGGTATACCAGCACAGTGCATGACCATGCTCTAACAGGTATACCAGCACAGGTACATGCCCATGCTGTAACAGGTATACCAGCACAGGTAAATGACAGTGCTCTAACAGGTATACCAGCACAGGTACATGCCCATGCTGTAACAGGTATAGCAGCACAGGTAAATGACCGTGCTGTACAGATATACCAGCCAGTAATGACAGTGCTGTACGGTATACCAGCACAGGAAGTCCATTCTATAACAGGTATACCAGCACAGGTAAATGACCATGCTGTAACAGATATACCAGCACAGGTAAACGACCAAACCATAACAGGTATACCAGCACAGGTAAATGACAGTGCTCTAACAGGTATACCAGCACAGGTACATGCCCATGCTGTAACAGGTATACCAGCACAGGTAAATGACAGTGCTCTAACAGGTATACCAGCACAGGTACATGCCCATGCTGTAACAGGTATAGCAGCACAGGTAAATGACAGTGCTGTAACAGATATACCAGCACAGGTAAATGACCGTGCTATAACAGATATACCAGCACAGGTAAATGACAGTGCTGTAACAGGTATACCAGCACAGGTACATGCCCATGCTGTAACAGGTATAGCAGCACAGGTAAATGACCATGCTGTAACAGGTATACCAGCACAGGTAAATGTCCATTCTATAACAGGTATACCAGCACAGGTAAATGACCATGCTGTAACAGATATACCAGCACAGGTAAACGACCAAACCATAACAGGTATACCAGCACAGGTAAATGACTGTGCTATAACATATATACCAGCAAAGGTAAATGACTGTGCTATAACATGTAGACCAGCACAGGTAAATGACTGTGCTATAACAGGTATACCAGGACAGGCAGTCCTCAACTTTCCTTCTGCGTTGAATTGTTGGGCTTAGATTAGTATAAATTAGGCTGCATAGCACATTATTTATAGGACACGGTCCCTGCATAGATAGGTTTTGTAGCCTGCAATTCAGTTGACAATGTCTAAGCATCAGTTTTGCCACTCTGATTGAATACACACCAAGATAATTATATAGCTGTCATAAAGTAATTAGATAAAGACACCAATAATAATGATTTTGGTGAATCCAACAAATTGCTGATGGAGGAGTCTATTTTGCCTTGACTTACGTGCGTAAAACTCCATCCCCCCGCCCCATGCACACACACATTTCTCTGGGTGCATCTATTCTGGCCTGATGTGCTGAAGATGTCACTTCACTTCAATCAACTGCAAGTGGGATGTCTTTAATGAAAAATGGATACTTTTACTTTCCAGTATTTTATGCATTGTGTGTGCATGAACAAATGCCCAAATGTATTATAATTAGTATTTTCATTTGTACAGCCACTGAAAAGCACTGTTTAGTTTTTATTATTTATATCTGGCCAACTAATTTATAATGAAACACAGCACTGTTTAATGGAACATAATAACAGGCATTACAACAGAAACATAAAATGGAAAGGGAAGAAATGAACATTTTTCTGTCTGTGGATATTTGTTAGGATGATTGCATAATAGTCAGTGGAATATCTCTGATGTGCATATGTCCAGAAAAAGAATGCTCACTGTATGGATTAGACTGAAGAATTCTGACTATGGAAGCAGAAATGGCAACTTAGAGACTTTAGTCAAACTAATACAACAATATTCACCATGCATTGTACACAGACGGGTAAAAATCATGGTAATAAATGCACCAGCCTATCAATGCATTTACTGATATTTTTTACTAGCAGCAACTGCTCACAGATTTTTTTTACATTTCAAGCACTTGTTACCGTTGCTACAGTTTTGTATGGCATTTCAATCATTTGTCACTACTGCGCATGAGAACTATTGGTTAATTTAATTAATGAAAATATGTTTTAAACATTCCATGATTTTTAATAACTTTGCAGTATCTGCTATGTGATTTTAGCTAACACTGTATTTTCCTTGACAAACACCCGGTCTTAATTATTGCTTGACTGCTTAATCAGTACCGTTTGTTTTCTTGCTTGGAGAGTTTAAATAGTGCGATTCTTGTTGCAAAGATTCTCTCTTTGTCTTTGAGGCCTACACCTGTGTCACAGTCTTGCTTGCATCTTTATTTATCTGCTCTTTACCTGAGAAATGTCATGCAAAAATTGACCCTGATTAATTGCATGAACTTTAGTAAATTCAGCGGAATACCAGTCACACTTATAACATCTCGGCCTGGTATTTGCACGATCCTCCCTTAAATGTATAGGCGAAAAGCGCACCTTGCGATGACTCACGTAGATGACACACAAGCTGTGCTGCCAGCCCAGTGTGCGTGTTTGACACATAACAGGCATGTTACTGGGGCAGAACGCATCATATCTGCATCTGAAACTAGTCGCAAAAAGCTTAGTACATCTGGCCCCGAGACTCATGTTGAAGACTGAGTTGTGGTAGGGCGAACTCCTGCGAAAGAGACCTACTGGATTACCCTACATCCTCATTTACGTGTTAAAGTCAATTCCAAACCAAGATTGAGAGCCAACATTTACATGAGTGCAGTATATTAACAGTACATCCATACTCGAGCTCGTGGTGCGAGCTAGTTCTACTGGACCTCCCACGCAATATGATTGATTTTTACATACTGTCAAACAAGGATTAATGATTTTTTCTAATTCCAGAATCCTGACGTGACCGATTCCTGAACAGAGCACTAATTCACCCCATACAGGCTACCATAATGACATGGTGACAGCCTACAATATGTTGGCTATTCATTGTGTTTCACGTAGGTTAATTCAGAACAAGTGTTAAACGAATTTGTCAGTTTTTTTTCCATTGATTTATGGTTGTCCAGGGTTCATGATATAGCAGTTTTTCACAATGAGAAATTATATTTCATACTACTACCAGTGAAATCAAGTATTTGGTCATAAATAAGCCTTTTCAAAATGGTTTGTTGAAATAATTCATTTTTGCATACATCACATTTTGAAATTGCATCAGTTATTACATGTTCCATTTGATTTTTACCGGTTTATCTGACGTTTCCTGTACCTGTCTCCCCTCTGGGATCATGCTCAATCATTTTTGAAAAACAAACTGACCATTGTAAGCATAAAGACCAATTACCCTCCACAGTCCACATTTTGTGTGACTCCCTCCATCCTTTGAACAATATATTTCTGCAGCAGGAGCCATAAACAAAGGGGAACCGAATGAATAAAGCGTAGCATTAAATGCTAACACTCTCCCTGGGAAGCGGTGATTTGAATGCAAAGACCACGGTGTGACACAGAGCGGCCCTTTGAGCCGCCGGGCGCACCGGCACGGCTGGCGACCGCAGACGCTTCACAGCAACAATGGCGCTCATTAGCGGTGCGAGACCTCACAGCCATCAGAGTCCTGAGAGGAAACCTAAACAAGTTATTCTATCAATAACACGCATCCTGCAGTGAAACCCAAGGTCCAGAGAGAAAAGACCGTGCACTCCTTCTGTTCCAAGCATAGCTCCTCCACTGCTCTAGCCTATGGGGTGATGAGATTACAGCCATTGGTGTTACAGATATTGGAGTTTAGTAAGCTCTAATTGTAGCAGGCCGTACAGCTGTCGACGTCTATCTGCATGTACATCAGCATACAGTCCTCATACCTCTGCAGACATGACCAAGCTTTGAACGGCCATGGATCTAATGATAACAGGAAAGCTGAAATAACTCCAAGTTGATGTCCAGCCCCACCCATCCCCACAGGGAGCAGAAGCCCCGCCCTTACCTCGGTCTGTGTCGTAGAGGAAGACGAAGCGGTTCCAGTCGTAGTGGTCGAGCAGGCTGAGCAGGGCGCCCCGGATGGAGGGCCGCAGCTGCAGGACGAACTGGCTCTCGCCCTCCGTGGGGAAGCTGGGCGTGATGAGCGAGATGTGCAGCGCACTGCAGAAGGAGGTGAGGGTGTGCACCGACCGCTTGTCGTACAGGCCGAAGATGGCGAAGACCCCGCGGGAATACTGTGAGCAGACTGGGGGGAGGGGGAGGTGGGGGGGGGGGGGGTGTGAAGGGGTCAGGAGGAAGAGAGGGGTGGACAAAAAGGGAAGAGAAGACTATTCTTAGAAAGGCACAACTCCAAGAGCCACACTAAAATGTATTACAAAATGCAGAGTCCAACAAGTGTGATGGCTTGTGTGTGTTTGTGTGCGCATTTCTGTGTGTGTGGGAGGGAGGGGGCTGTGTCAAATATTCATTCATGCTATGGTCAGATAAAAAACCCCAAATCAGATTATGTAAAATTAAATCAACTGGAGGGAACGCAAACCCATCAATACCCTGTAATCTTCTGACATGGAAAACCAAGCGACAGCACTTGTCACATGTCTATCGATCAAGCAACGTTAATGAAGATTAATATAATTTACTAATGTAACTGACAGTGCTGCTAACCATGATCTGATCCAGCCTCACCCAGAAACCTGTAGGACTACAGCAGAAGTAAAAGGAACGTTGGACTTAAACCAGAGATTCTAGAGTCTAAACAGATGGTCAGCACCTGTGACTTCTGTCAGTTTTATTGTTTAAGTGCAGGAGAATCTGGTTAGCAGCAGTTTTAAGTGAAATATCACGGTTTATGAATATTCATGAAAGGCATGCTCAGGGCAGAACATGAATTAGAACAGTAAGGCTATTGGCCCCACCCAATCATGAATATTCATGAGATACATCAAACTGGAATGAATTAGCCTCAATAATAGGCAGATGGGAGTTTCAGAGTTAAGTCTGTTGAGGTGAGTATCTGGGGAGTCTGTTAATCATGCCATTCAGCATGGCTAGGTCAGAATTTAAATGTAGATCCATAAGCTTGATAATGCTGGCTTTATGATAGCATGTACAGTAAAGAACAGAGATAACAGGATGCTGTGCAACCATCTATATGGAAAAAGCAAGTATGCTGTTTTCAATGTGTGTGTGCAGCAGTCTGTAGTCTTCATCACACCAGATCTTAAAAACGGATGGCAGGGTGCATCTTACTAATCTCCTGAGAAACACAGACATGTTAAATTGCCCTATGATGAAAGGTGACATTTTTTATCACTGTGTATGCAAACCACAGTCTGCATAATGAGAGTAGTGTATTCCCTTGATAGAACGATATTCCAATACCATCTTCTGTTTGCAAAGCGAGGTTTCGCATCATCGACAGATAGAAAATGCCTGCATTGGGGGATGCTCATTAACTAATCTTCACTGACTTTTAACAACGACTGTAATTGTCTGTTCTCACAAAGCATGTCAAATATTTTAATGAGTGGTTGTAAAATATATTCTGGTTTTCCTCAAGAATCACTTGAGCTTAATGAATGGTCTATGAGCCCTGAACGCCCTGTTTACACGCAGCACAGAACAGAGTGTTCCTTCTGACAGTCGCATTGTATTAGCAATTCAATGCTGCAAGTATTTCTTTGGTTCAACCACCCAAAACTCAATTTTTCAGTATCCGTTTGGGAAAAGAGAACAGAACAAAACAATAAAGCAACCTTTATCCCCTTTAATGTATAATAGATATCTGGAAACACCTTTTCTCAGAGTTATGGTTACCTGACTGCAACTTTATTGTTTTGCAAAGACCATCTCAGTCTCCAGACTTGAACTTACCAAGAATTTGTGGTTTTAATTACGAAGGCAGTCCACAAGTGCAGAACGAAGGATCTTAGAGGATTTTGAAAAATACCTGTATAAAGGAATGGTCAAAGATTGCTCAAACTTGTTCAACAATCTCATAAACCACTCAGTTGAGTTATCCTTGCAAAGGGAGAATACACAACATAATTTTGACATGTACCCTTTTGGGAAATTAAATTATTACTTGTTTAAAAAGATTTTTCTGAGCAATTATATTAATATTAAATAACAATTTTCCCATTTCATGAGCAAAAAATAGCAAATTTCCTGCAGCATCTATTTTAAGCAGCCCTTTTTTCTAATCTTTATTAAGAGTGCCAATAATTTTGGAGGGCACTATATACAAGTACACAGCTGAATATGCACTGAAGCAAGTCCATTAAATATGTTTCTCAAGGATACAACATCATTGTGCTGGAATGTGAACCTGAAACCTTCTGGTTCCATTATCAGTACTGGAAGCAGAATATTTGACCCACACAGTGCTTTGTGAAGTAAAGGTGTATTTAGTACGGGCAAAATGACACTATATTTAGTGTGCACGGGCAAATGGTGCTATATTTAGTGTTTAAGGGTAAATCGGCACTGTATTTAGGGTGTATGTGTAAAATGCTGCTATACTTCTTGGTAATGGGTAAAATTGCTCTATATTTAGTTTGTTTTGGTAAAATGTCAATATATTTAGTTTACGGCTAAAATATCCAGAGGTTGCATGCACAACAGAATGGGCATTGGACAGGGACAGGGAGACAGGCAGTGGGGGCGAGACAAGGCATGTTCACCACCATGAGAGGCAGCCCCTGGGGCAGCTCTGCAAATTCGGCCCCTCCCCTGAGTAGAGCTGCAGTAAGGTCGAGTCAATACGAGCAAGAGGCCAATTGAGATCAGCTGCCCGGGAGTGTGTGCTTGCTTCAGCCCCTGACAGCCCCTCCCCCCAGTCTCCACTTGATTGCAGCAGGATAAAGAAGACTCCCAGAGAGACTTGGGCTGTGTGTTTATGGGGCAGTGGAGTGTAGAAACGGCACACTGCTCATCCTCACAGCGATTCTCTCCGTGCAGTAGCTACACACACATGCACACCTCATGCAGGCTTGTCACCAATCAGCACACTGCATTCTTACAGATTGAAAAGCATGTCACTCACTGCAAGAGGTAACCCCCCACGGCTGCCATCCTGAAACCTGTGTAGGAGTCTCTAGGGTAGCACCCCATGCACATTCCTGTGTGCCAGCACAGAGACTCTGGGTCTGCACCCTGCCACTCAGTCCTCTTGCTATAGCTAGGTCCTGCACCACCTGCTCACCCTCCAAAATGGGGGAGGGACAGGCAGATCAACAGACAAAGGCTACACAATCTACACAAAGGCCTCGTTCTGAAGGCTTGTGTAGGACACAACCTAAGCTGAAAGCCTTCCTTTCTTTCCGCACCCGCCACTGGAGGGATGGTTCCTTTGTGTAACGACATCACTCCTCCCGTCATATGCAAGCACGCTCCTTTCATCCATCATGCATTCTGATTTAGAAGAAAAAAAAAGTGCATTCTTCAAAGTCGCTTTCCCACGAGCGTTCCGTGAACGCAACCTTCCCTTTGATGGCCGCCGTTTTAAGAGAAAGCAAGCGGCGCATTCCCGTTCGTCTTCCGCTTGCTTTCCAGCTGTCCCGTTTTGTAAAGTAGCGCCGTGTGACATTTCAAGGGGGAACCCTCCCTGCATTAATCCCGGGGCCCTTACTCAGTGGGAGGTGTGGAACCACGCACAGGACAGGGCTTCAGTTTTGTGTGGTTTTTATCGCCTGCTGCCTCTCCACAGGACTTACGGTATTCGTACCCCTGCCTCACGTCCCCCTCTCTCTGGGAGTAAAACCAATTCAATTAACCACAATGAGCCCTGACTCAGTAAACAATGTGGAGAGGCACCGCTGCTTCTGGCAATTACACAGGCAGCCTGAACACGCAGACCAGTTTCAGATATGACTTCATCTGCAAACTGCCATCTTTGCAATTTCTGCAATTAAAAAAAAAATCCTCATTCTGAATTTTGACCTTCTTTCACTGCGCATCTCAAGTTCTGTGAAAATCAACTCACGGTTTAATTGTAATGTTTCTAATTATTAATGTTCTTTAATGTACTTTAGAATGTGTAGTTGGATGTTGATTCAGGGAAGAATTGTCAAATGTTTTCTGTTCTATAAAAAGAGGATTTACCATTGTGAGTTGCCCAGCTGAATAAAGCATAAACAAACTGAAATAATACATTTAATGAGGGTGCCACTTAAAATTAATTTGTTTTCACCTGCAGGGTACGAAAGACAAAAAAATCTAAAAAAGAAATTATATTTACATAAAAGAAACAAACAACATGCTGCAGCATTATGGTGACCTATTTCATTTTGTTTTCAGTTTTAGAGCAGTTCCAAGTACATAGAACCAGTAACGTAAGACTAATATATTTTATTTTAATTCTCAAGTTTTAGAAGGAAATGCCCAATATATAATAAAAAGTATCCTCAGCTACATACATTAAACTGATACCTCTGTCATTACCTGAAACTGGTTTTATGATATTCCACTTTTTATTTTAATGACATGACATAGAACTATTTTTTTGCAGGTGAATTTTGTAAACATCTTAATTACTTAGAATAATGCAGGCAAAGAGCACACTTGCCTTTACTATATGCACAGAGACTTATAAAAAATGCTTGATTTAAAGAAGGGTTGAACAGGTACAAATATGCAATATAGATCCAGAACAAATCATCTTGAAACAGGGGGTCTGGGTATTCACTTCGCCAAGACTCCAGAAACCATGGCTTGGGTATAACACTCCCATTGAAAGATAATGGCAAACATACAAGGGTGTGTGTGTGTGTGTATGTGTGAACAAGTGTTCCTCATTGGCCAATAGCATTATAATATGATCTGGCTTGGGGTCGGTCAGTACCAATCCAGCACCCTGTGAGTGACAGAGCCTTCTGACCTCTCCACCTCTCTCGCTCTCTGTTCATTTTCACATGCTGTCAGAATGATTATCAGGGTGTCTCTACATGCTATCCTTATATTTCATTCACCAATGATACCACATGAAACAACTGGCTGTACATTCTGAAATGTATTCAGCAGTCTTGCCTACAGACTTCCTCTGCACTACGATAGTCACTGCTCGGTGGGGAAAAAAAATAGTACGGTGAACAGTGCAAGTTTCATCATCTCCACGGGTACGGTACACTTGTTCATTCAGCTGACTGGGTAATACCCAGCTGACTGCAGCCTCAGTTGGCTATGAAAACAAGGAGAAAATGATAATCCATCATTTTCATTTTGTGTGTTTAAAAAGAGGCTTCATATGAGCCAATGCCGGCCTTTGTGAATGGGGATCCTGCAGGGGGGCCTTTAACTGCTCAGGGAGAGCTGCTGAGAGACTGGAAAGAAAAGCCTTTCTGCAAAAAGCTTTCACTCCCATTCTTTCTTTTCATAATTAGAGCTCTTTCCTTCTCAGCCCCCCCCCCCCAGTGCCCACACAACCCCCACACAATTCACTGCATTGCAAAGGGGAGGGCTCCCAATGAGCTTACTGCAAGCATCTGGGATCATCTGATGATCCTGAGAATGATGCTTTCTCTGTTGTACAGCAGTCTCAAAAGAATACAACCTACCTTGAACATTATAATGATTATTTTTGTTGTTGTACTTGCTGCTGGGAGCTTTTACTAAAATAAACACGGAATTGAATCACAGTCTCAACATGCAAAACAAAAAAAATCACCATTGTAAATAATGAAAGCTGTAAGGACCATTCATATTAAATTTATTACATATTGTAATATATTAAATATATACATTGACAGTATATACATTAATGCCTGGGGTGACCATAATTTGGTAAGCAAAAAATATAGGACAGGGTTAGGTGGGAACTATGAAAAATAATATTGTATATTTATTTATTTATATATGTCTTTGTAAAAAAAAAAAAAAGAATGGAAAAGCTGTATCTAATACTCAGTGAATTAATTAAATGTCCCTCCTGAAATAATGAATGAAATGGAATACAAACATGTATCTGTGCAATTATTTCAGTCATTAACACATGTAACCATAAATCTGCTGACATTTCAAAAAGACAATCATAAAAACAACAACATGCTAACAGATATGCCATTCAAAGGCGAGGCACAGAACAAACAGACTTGCCACTGTCCTGAAGTCACTGAGGTCTATACTAGCTGAGCAGTGTGGAAACGCCCCCTTCTCCATGTGAGGGAGCGCTGCATTTGCCGCATGATTGATGCACACAGCTCCAAGCCTCCGCTGCACGACTCCCAGAATGCTGTTGGAGCAGATGGATTTGGTTTCCCCCCCTCCACTCTACGTGCCCGTATCTCACTCTTTACACCACGCACTCTTGGTTATTGTGTCACGAAAGACATTTCACGGTGAAAAATGGGGGGAGGGGGGAGGGCACTCTGCAGGCATTTGCTGGCAGTGTTTTTGAGCTCCCAACCTTGAGCGGCGTGTATAATAACAGGTTTATGCCCAATACCCAAGCTGCTCCCGCCGTAATTGTTTTGTGATTGGAAGCACAGCGGTGGCAGAGGGCTGAGCGTTTTCTGCAGTGTTTCAGTGACCTGTTCAGATCGCTCTCCTACAAGTCCTGCTCTAGATCTTTAAACCAAGGGAGACCGAATCTGGTTAAAGCTCCATCCAGACTTCAAGGAAAGATACAATTCATTTCACACAACTTACGTCTAAGACATGCTGCCCTTTACATAAATTACAGCCCGCTATCTACAGAGTCGTGGCAAAGGCCGCTCGATTAATCTCATAATGAATAAAACAGGAAAAAATTGAAATCACGGGACTTTGAATTAATATTACATGCATTTGCTTTGGCAAGTATGCATCAAGAGACCCCTAAACTCGCTTTCATCTCTTTTTTACACACTGACCATTGCTCAAAACAGAGTCTACTGGCGGTATGTAGAAGCCAAAGCCTAATGTCAAATTATCGGTGATGTCCATAGAAATCATGCCACATCTCCTTGATGAAGACCCAGGCGGTGTCACCTGGTATGACTTTATGGGATTCCATGCACCCAGTACCTATGGGTTGTGAGATCATCCAATACGTATTGCATTCCACTGTTTCTCTGTTCACTGTTGTTTTCACAATCCTAGTTCTGCAAATGGAACATTCTAGTCATCGCCAAGTGACATAGCACAGCTACGCAATTCAAATTAATAACAAGGCCAGTTTTAACCCTCCCATTAAAAAAGACAGTACCAGATTCATTTGTTAAACTTTTCTTATGACAGCGGCAAAAGCAGGAAAACATTTACTCTCTAATGAGTACCAACGATTCTATATCTCTGGTTCCATTTAAAGAATTTCACCTTGAATTTACCTCATAACATCAGCAACCTGCTGAGCAAAGGGGCATAGTCCTCAAAGACAAAAGCTCTTTTCATTATCTAGCCCAAGGCGCTCAGAAGCTCAGTAAAAATTCAATAGAACTCCTGATGAAAACAGGAAGAAAACCTATACTCCTGTTTTTCCATTCTGCTGTAAAGGTGTCATTTAAATAAGGTATATGTGCAGTATTATGTGTATGGAATACATGGCCAGCCTTAATGTTCATCCCAGGCAGAGTGAGATTATCTTTATTGACGGTTTTTGTTCCATCTATTTTTGTGTGAAAACGGTAAACACATACTGTATAGCCTTTGACTGTAATTCGGTTTCATGCAGGCAGCCTACTGCCCTGAAGAAAGAGGGACGAATTGGCACTTTGCCATCGTTTCATCGTCTGACCCATCGCCATGGAAATCTCTGGTATGCATGTCAGGCTGATTATATTCCATGTTTACATCCAGAATTACCAGCGTTCATTCTGGATGTAAACTCACAGCGTCACTCACAGAAGGTTCTTCTCTTACAGGGTTTGAGGAAACTGTCCTGCTCATGAGTGCCGTCTGAAGCCCTCTCTCCAGGATTCAAACCTACGAAGTTCTTCTGATGAGACCTGTGGCCTCATGCCTGACCACAATGCTGTCCCAGCTGAACTTCAACACCAAATCTTATCATAGAGTCTCATACATGGCCAAAAGTATGTGGACACCTGACATCCAAAATCTCATCCAGAATTATGGGAATTAATATGGAGTTGGTCCACCCTTTGCTGCTATAACAACATCCACTCTTCTGGGAAGGCTTTATACTAGATTGCTGCAGGGATTCGCGTCAATTCTGCCAGAAGCTTTAGTAAGGTCAGGCACTGATTGGGCGATTATGCTCAGCTCACAGTTGGCTTTCCAATTGATCCCAAAGGTGTTGGATGGGATTGAGATTGGGGTTCTGTGCAGGCCAGACAAGTTCTTCCACACCAATCTTCATTTCTATATGGACCTCACTGTGTGCAGGAGGGCACTGTAATGCTGAATCAGGAAAGGGCCTTTTGTAAACTTTTGCCACAAATTTGGAAGCACAGAATCATCTAGAATGTCACTACATTAAGATTTGCTTTCACTGGAACTAAGAGGCTTTGCCCAAACCACAGCTCCAGACCTATGGGTGTCCAGATTCTTTTGGTCATATAATAAATAAGACCCTGTGGGAAGAGATTTGGGTATTCTTCAAGCAAAAGGATTAACATGCAACACAGACATATGCTTTATGCAGATGGCAGCAATTTTGTCATGTTCAGTGCTTTTAGTTTGAATGTTCTTATTAATTATGTTAAGATTTGCAGCATTTTTGGCCCCTAAGATCAGGATATGCAATGCCAAACCATTATTATTTCATGTTTTTTTTTTTTTGACACCCAAAGGCATATATTTAATGGGTTGAAATCCTTGAATTTCTGTTGAAACGTTAGATTCAAAAACTCAGTTTCAGGACAGTGTGAGTGCATGGTGACAGCAATCAGGAAATGAATACAGCTTTGATATTAAAGTAATAATTTATCATATGAAATCTGTTTTTGTTCTCCCAGGCTTTCAGCTGTCAGTACCGGCTCTCTCCTATAGCACTGCATGGCCTATAGGATGGAAAATAATTACCGGCTCAGGTTGAGCCTGCTGGAGGAAGGCACACATTCCAGTTGCAGTGCTCCTAAATGATTCCTTAGTAATAAAGGCACAACTGCTGATTGAAAATCAGAGAGAAGGCAGGAAAAAATATGTTTTAAAATGTTGTTTTAGTTCTTCAATTTAGCTTGTAATAACTTTGCACTGGATACATTATTACATATGCCACAATAGTGATATATTTTGCACAGGCAGTAACTGAAATAGAAACAGAACAACTGTAAATATGCTGACTGAAAGCACAGTATCTGTATTTCATAGGAATGAACCATATTTTTTGTTTATGTAGTTATTCAGCATGTACCATAAAAAGCTGTCTCAGTGCAAAACTAAATTGTGTTGCTCTGCTTGCATATCTTTCTGGACACAGTGTTTATGCAATTGAAGAATAACTTGTCCACCTGTCTAGATATTCTACACCTGTGGCCCCATTTCATTCTCATCAAATGCCTATTTGCTGATCAGAATTACACGCAAACCCCTGCCCTCTAACTGGCTCTCTGGTTGCTTTTGCTGCCCTCTAACTGGCTCTCTGTCTAGAACTCTCTGCATATTTAATTATCCAGGAGACATATTTATATTTATAGTGATCATTTTTTCCTTGGAAAATTGAGGAATTTTGCAGTGTAATGTGGTAGAGAAATCAGAACATTGCCCAAGCAGTTTGAGCATCACTAAAACTTATCAAATGTATTTCATAGGCATGTACAATAAACAAACAAACAAACAAACAAATAAATAAAAATGCACTTATCCTGCATGTCATCTGCGATGGTGCAGCAGCCCAGACTAAATTCAGCATTCATTTCAGGCCATGCAGGGCCAGAACCAATAAGACAGCTGGCTTAGCTATAAGCACACGGCTCTGAATGTGGTACAGCACCAGACGGTACCAAAGCTTGGCCGTGTAATGGCACAGAAAGCAACAACACTTCATATCTTGGTATGGACACATAAACAAACAACTGCACAGAATTGGGATGGGGATGAGGGTCAAGGAAAGAAGAACATTTTAATCCTTCTATTGGCTATTTTTGTTAAATACACTGCATGGCCAAAAGTATGTGGACACCTGACATCCAACATCTCATCCAAAATTATGAACATTAACATGAAATTGGTCCACCCTTTGCTGCAATAACAACCTCTACTCTTCTGGGAAGGCGTTATACTAGATGTTGGAGCATTACCACATGGACTTGCGTCCATTCAGCCTGAAGAGCATTAGTGAAGTCAGGCACTGATTGGGCGATTGGGCTTGGGCTTGCAGTTGGCTTTCCAATTGATCCCAAAGGTATTGGATGGGGTTGAGGTCAAGGAACTGTGCAGGCCAGTCAAGTTCTTCCACACCAATCTCAAAACCATTTCTATATGGACCTTGCTGTGTGCCCGGTGGTATTGTCATGCTGAAACAGGAAAGGGCCTTCCCCAAACTGTTGCCACAAAATTGGAAGTACAGAATCATCCAGAATATCATTGCATTAAGATTTGCCTTGGCATCTTATCTCCAGTGACAGGGTTGGGTTCCCAACCCTGTTCCTGGAGATATACCTGGAGTAGGTTTTCATTTCAACCCTAATTTGGCACACTTGATTCTGATAATTAGCAGCTCGAGGAGACTTCCAGCTGGTGAATGAGGTCTGCTTTGTTAGGGTTGGAGTTGAAAACCAACAGAACAGTAGATCTCAGGTAATAGCATTGGGAACCACTGCTTTGGAGGAAGCTTTCAGGGAAATATTCAGTTGAAGAGTTACTTCATTTTGTATTGGGGGTAGCAACCTACAGTATACCAAATATAGCTTTATTTGTTTATAAATGTAATATTTTTCCAGTTTGCTATTACAGTACGATTTTGCCAACAACATCCCATGGACATCGTAAACAATTATATGTAATAACATAGCATTGAGGCAAGGGACACATGTGAACAGGCTCTCTTTCACGACACAGTTTAAAAGATAGGAACATCATGCGGTGACTTGACATGGAACAAGTACCGTTGATTGATTGGAAATTGTAAAGGTAATGGCACGTAGCAGAATCCATGAATGGCAAGGTTTATTTTTCACCACTAACATTTTTCATCATCACCACTACCATTAAAACACAGGAGCAACTTTGTCATGCCTGTTCATATTTGATTTCTCAGAATGAAACTGGAGGAGTGGCCACAGTGAGCTATGTACGCGCATGCTCATATACGCCCCCTGCTGCCGGCTTGGGAGAGTGGTTCTCCTCCAAAACATGTGGTGTCAGCCAGATACTTCTTTTCACACCACAGCCACAAAACTGGGAGGAGACCCAATTATATGCATGAGCAGACAGCGAGCAATGGGCGCCCAGGTGGTCAACATGGGTCATTGGTCATGGGTCGAGCAATGAACACTGCATGAACAGCAATGAACACTGCTATTTGGTGCGCTGCTTCACTGAACTAAGGTAATATTTTAATCTAACAGAAACCTCTCCCAAAAATGCTTTTAGGAGCCACTGCAGTGTTGATTGCCTATTTGTCTGAGTGTGTGTGTGTGTGTATGTTTGTGAAACAACAAAGGCTGTATCTGATTGGCAGTCGCATTCTCCTTCATATGGAGTCCTCCAACACAAAGACACCTGATTATCTGTGAGAATGAGACTAATAAATCACTTCACGATCAGCAGCTTACTATGCTCAGAATTTTTCCCCTTTATTGAAAGCTAGATTAAAAGGCAAATTAGACCACTTCCTGAGCAGATATGATCATTGTGTCTGTTATATTCTGTAATTAATTTAATCATGAGGTTAATTGACTGGAAATTCTTCTTACCTTTTTTAATTACAGTTAAAAATGGACAGAGGAGCCAGATTTTTATTTTTTCTCCTTCGGAGTAGTTAGTCACAGTGGTGGTTTCATTGCAGCGATTTTCCCCTCTGTTCTGAGCGAACGGCCTTATCTGGTAACATCCACTCCCTCTATCTTTAATGGAAACATTCAACAAAATAACCTCTGTGTGGGATAGAAGTTGCAAATAGTGGTCTGAAATACATAACTAATACAGAAGAATAGGACATACTGTGTACAGTACACTTCCACTCTGAGCAAAATTTCATGATGAGTTTTCTAGGAAAGAGAGACCACATTTCCCAACCAATACAAGAGGAACACGGCAGTTTGTTATTGAAAAAATACATATCTGAGTTATATCTTTTATATGCTGACGTTGCACAGCACTAGAATCACAGATACTGCTTTTATACAAGGGGCAGACTACCAAATATCTAGCATAGCTTTTAAATAGAGACAGACTCTCATATAATATTTTCCAGGCCCTCAATATTTTAAAAAGAACACATCTGACTAAAATAGTTTTATTTTGGTGAATGAAACCGAAGACATTTATAGCTGAGGTATATACTTCTTAAATAATTCATTTTTATTTGACTACAGTAAATCAAATATAGTGTAGAACTATAGTACCTGAAGCATTGCAAATGCATTCAAAATCAAATTTTATCAGAATATAAAAGGTAACTAAAAATTATATTATTGTAAAGTCTGCACAAATCCAAAATTTTATTTCACATTATTTATGCAATATGCATTGCAAGCAAGGGGTGCGATCTACAAGCAACCTATTTTGGCAAATTACATGGCTACATGGACGGCAGTGTAGCACAGCGGGTAAGGAACTGGGTTTGTAACCGAAAGGTCGCAGGTTCGATTCCCGGGTAAGGACACTGCCGTTGTACCCTTGAGCAAGGTACTTAACCGGAATTGCTTCAGTGTATAAATGGATACAATGTAAAAAGTTGTGTAAGTCGCTCTGGATAAGAGCGTCTGCTAAATGCCTGTAATGTAATGTAATGTACATCTATCAGGTCTACAGTGAAAATTATACAGAGTGCAAGGGTGAACAACCTTACAGGCCTACCACACTAATGGGCAGTTTTCTAGGTTATAAATAATAATAAGTGTAAGTAATGATAAGTCTAAAAAGGTCACTTTCCATTATAGGCAATGATTTTTCACATTTTACAAAACCACTGCCCGCCGTGTCATCCACGCATGACTGCGCCCCCTTCAATGTTTTGCCGTTTCCAGCATCACTTTCTCATTTCAATTTCTGGAAATTGCAGGGCAATTTCAGCTCTACTTTATCACTCAGGGACCAAACCATGGTAGCACCATTAATCCCATTCTTTTTACTCAGTTCTGTCAGCGACAAGCCATGTCAAAACTGCAGCGGGCATAAGGAAATACGGGTGAACTGGGCTACATAGTGCTCTCTAATACGTGCCTCAAAATACCTTACATTTAGCCAAGTAAAATTTGTAGGAACATCTACAGCAAGCCCACCATTGGAGAAAGCAGTCATCTCTGGTGGCAGCATTGTTACTTAAAATCATTCAGCATTGAAACCAGCAGCAGCTGACAAGCTTATTCTCCCTGGGAGAAAAAAATGATATTGATATTGATGGCTTGACAAAGGAAGCTGTAGCCTTAAGCATAGGGTACATGGAAGCGGTTCATTTCTATTCCTTTCAGGAAGAAAATTGTGTTTTATGGACTGAAGAGGAATTTTGTGTGCATGTTTGAACTGAGTTGAGAGTTTTTTTTTTTTTTTACTGTTATAGTTACTGTTACCCTGTGCATGCTGATGTGGAGTACTGCTTATGAATAATCTTTTTATCTTTTGAAAATTACCTACTTTCTTTTTATGACAAAGCACAATGACCCCTATCCCTGATAGAATGCATTAAAAGCTTGAAAATATCATGGTATCCTTTTAAAACAATACTGTCCAACCCCATTGCCAAGTCCGAACGCCTTGGCATGCTGGATGTCCCATACTCCTGCTGAATTCTGTGTCAAGTGTCAGTACTCTGTACTGTGCCCATCTTATAAAGCACTAATAACACTATGTCCATCTCCCAAAGCTCTACCCATCTTATAAAGCATTTATAACACTATGCCCAATTCATAAAGCTCTACCCATCTTATAAAGCACTTACAATGCTATGTCCAACTCCCAAAGCTTTACCAGAGAGACATGTTAGAAAGACATCTTATACACTGTTTTTCTGCCTGAGAGTCCTCTCCAGGAAAAGACTGACACATAACAGAAGATGAAAAGGACAATTCAGCAATTGTATAACCACAGAGAACACTGAAAACAGCCTTCCACGTGACATGAAGGATATTTAGCCACAAGCAATTTTACTGAAGTCAAGAGTCAATTTCAGGCATCATCAGCACTGGCCAGACCAGACCGTTGGGCATCACTGCAATAAGCACTGGAATCAGCATTAGCCAGCATTATCCCAGGGCTGTGTGTTCACATCCACTCTGGTGTTTGGGGGCCTCCTTTGGGATTAAGACTTTTCCTAAAAATGGGAGAGGTGGCTTGGGATTCTATTCTGCATGCCTATTACTGCAATATGTTGATTAACAGTCAAACTCTGTCCACCTTAAATCAACTGTATGCAACTGCATGCAATAATGTTGAGTATTTGTTGTGTTATCTTGTAATGCATACAGAAACTCAGTGCTGTCTTCGGGTTGAATAGTTAAGATAATCAAGCTTTTGTTCACTTCAGGTACTTAGCTGAGAAGGCACTTGGCTTTGAGAGAAACAGGCTGGTGCGGAATTGATGGGTTACTTCTCTTAAAAACTCAACTCCACCAAGCGGTCTAATCAGGAACCCCACAGAGGCCTGTACCATTACATTAGACGTGTACTATTTGCACAGCCTGAACAAGCTCCCGGGAGTCAGACAGCACGCACTGAGCTGAGCCAAAAGGAGTTATTCATTACAACCCCCCCTAAACAAAAAATAACACCAGCAAGGCCTTAAGGGTGCGTGTGTGTGCGTGTGTGTGTGTCTGTGTGTGTATGCGTGTGTATACATGTGCTCGCGTGTGTCTGAAAGAGAAACACCGTCTGTGTAGACGTGGCATGCTGTGAGTGACAGCACCTCCCGTCTTGTTCCCTTATAAGTTCCCCAGATCTGTTTTTAACAGGAACATTCTGCTAGGTCCAGCCAGTGAGGCATTAATCGCAGTGAAGTGAGGGGTAGGGAGAAGTGGTGGGGGGCGGGGGGTGGATGGGGGGCTGGCACACAAATTGCTAGAACATATCTGGGTGCTGCTGTCAGATTGATCTACAATCCATGGGCTGTCAAACCCCTTCAGTTCCTCCTCAACTGTACCTTAGCCTGGGGTTTCCCACATCCTATTTTACCATCTCTTCATGTTCCGTTTGAATTCCATCTCGTCTCAAGAGTCCCTGAGGATGATATAATGATGACATTGAGCCCCACTGAGCACAACACTCCCTCTTTCACTGTAACACTAATCCTTACTCCACACGCTCGGCATCATCCTCAGGGCATTTTATTCTCATTGTTTTTTTCCCCACCACTGTTTTCCATCTCACTTGTTCCTCTGATGTAACCTGCAAGTGACAAGGGAGGGTGTGGGGAAAATAGGGGGAGGAGAAGAAAGGCTGTGTTGGAATGGGGTTCATCCACCCGTCCTGCTCCGGCCCTGCCAATGCCTTTTCATAGGAGGAAAAACTCTACTGTCTTGGTTTGGGTCCATCCAAAGGCCCGCTGTGTGTGGTCCGGCCTCTGGGCACACAGAAATGTCTGTGAGGATTCCTCCCACAGCAAAGTCAATGGCAAGCAGCTGGTGTCAGAGGGGGTATGGAATATTCAAGACCCAACCCGTTCAGGCAAGGAGGACACCTGAGGGACCGAGACAGCACTTTCCTAGCTGAGAAGCATTGTTTGGTCACCAGCTTGACGAGCTCTCGAATTATGACAAGATATCGGCTACTTAGCAACACGCCTGTCTCTCAGTTATACAGGAGCCCATCATAAGTGCACACGAATTACACAGGTGTTCTACAGAAACACTCGGACACGAGTCACACAAGAAGCAAACACCTGCTCTACAGAAACACACCTGTGATACACAGATACAGATCTGCCATTCAGGGTTACACACCTGACCTACAGCATATCACAGATACACGTCTAACAGAAACCCAGAGCCAGACATCTGTTCTTACTCGATTTAGAGACCCAGCTGGGAGAGAGTATCAGCATAAACCCATGGCTTCCCCATGATTTAAGCAGCTGAGGCATCCGGTGGGAAAATTTTGGGAAATCCTCCAGAACTGATCCCAAAACTTTATTGAGTAACATGGAAACATGGAGCTAAAAGATAATAGCAAAGCAAGTCTGGTGTTCCAATTTATTATACGTGGGGGGCATACAACACTTGAACACAAATAAATGTTGCAGCGTAGTGACGGACTATAGGAACCAAGTTTTGGAAAATGTGCTGTCTTATTTTTCTCCAGGCTCCCACAGGTTGACAAAGACTTATGACTGTCTCAGTTGCCCTCATTACAATACAACCTTCAGCCAATCAACAGACGAGGGTAATAAAGACACAGGAACCTCAGCGTGACTGTGATGAATTTGTCTTGTTTCTTCTAACAGGTACAGTGAAGTCTTCTGGAGCGTCTTATAATTCTCTCATGTCTCCGTTTCGACCTAAGTGCCCATTTGTTTATGTTGTCTGGTCTTTGTGCTAGAAGAAAGCAGTCATGGATTTTTTTTTAAGGTGTGCACATCTTCCTTTCTCTCTCTATCCCTCCCACCCATTCCCCCGCTCAATCTTTCTCAGAAGTGATTCATTCTCTCCCTGCGGAGAGAATGAATGTGGAGAGAGCTCTCCTGTCAGGGGTTATGCTCTTCACCAGGCCGGACCAGACTATTGTCCACTCCAGAAGAGCCCTAGCCAAATGCCAAGTGGGTGATAAATCCTCCTGGCGCCTGCTCTGTAGAACATGCTCAGTGTTGGTCTGCCTGCTACCCTGAGGGCTAGATGCAGCAATACGCAGTAGTTCTAGAAGAATAACTTCAGGAACTACTGTGCATAACTGTAACTAGGCTGTTCAGTCAGCCAGCAGGTTCGCACTTAGACCTCATTGTGGGCGGTGCCAGACATGAGTAAACGCTGATGACAGAAACAGACCTAGAAAAAGCAAGCGAGTGTCAATTTACCAGATTGCGGCCCCTCCACTTCCATTCTGGAGGGCTCTCATCGGAGCAGGCTGTGTGCCGACACAGACCATCGCCCCCGCGATGAGAACACGGGAAACACGGGTGAGTGTGGAGATGACCCACAGCCCTTCCCAGTCCCAGACATGCTTTCCTCCAATTTTCCACAGCCTCACTCCAGTAATATTTGCCTGGCCTGATCGGAAAGAGCGCTTCCACTTGGCTCAGACATCGTTCATCAAAGGCCAGATGCTAGTACCCGTAGGAGGCTCGGGAAGCCTTTCATAAGCTCAGTTTCCACAAGGCTGCCCTGTTACAGGCAGCCGAGCATGCAACTGCAGAGGTCCCCCAGAGCTCGGAGCCCAGTACTTTCCATTTACAAGCCCACACCGCTATTTAAGGCTGCCCCATATCTTTAGGAACGCAATATACACCGGCAACTTTAAAGATAAAACCTTCCCTTAACGCAACAAAAACTAACAAAACTTTGTTAGACTGTCTTTCAAAAGCTATTCTAGGAGATATACTCAGTAGATGCAAAAATGAGTCGTGCCGTATGGATGAGGCAGTGACAATAGAGTAGACCGATTTAATTATCCCAGTAAATGGTGTCATCTGTGAGTGAGGCATTATTATGGGGTGCAATTGTGTCCAGCGGTAATGGAATGAGTCAACCGCAGAGGGATTCCTTAATGGAAGAGGCATTTGGTTGCCGTGGAAGAGCAGGGATTCAAAATGGGGAGGGGGCAGCTTGCAGCTGGCCTTGTGCGATGGCCGCAAATCTGGAGCCAAAAGCAAAAAGCCAATCAAGTCGTTTGCCAAGAAGGTGCTTTGATCTTCACCTTGCAGCCTGAGATGGCCCCTGGAGAGGAGCCGCGTTTGTAAATGGGACTGGGCTGAACGCACCCGGGAGGGACAAAGATATGACAACCACTACCCCGACACCTAAAGGAAACCATTATCATTATGATGGTGGAAGAAACAGACTGAGGGGAGACAGAGGCCACGTGAGGTGGCCCCAGAAGAGACAAAAAGGAATTGAGATCCTTAAAGTGATAACATCTAGTCATATCTCTCATCCCAGGGTAGTATTCTTGTTACATTATAGAGAAGCACTTATTAAACCTGAGCTTGCTTCAGTGCACAGCCCCCACCTGGGGAAAATCACGCTCCTCCCTATGGCGACCGCTTTGTAGGCACTGTGTACTGCACTGCAGACCCCCTCCTCCAGGAGGTGAGACCAAGAACCAGCATGGCGATGGTGCTCAGAGGTGAACAAAAACACACACCCAATGGAGACCTTGATCCCATTCCAGTCCCTGAACAACAGGGCCCAGAAACCTCCTTACAGCAGGTGCATGGTTTTATGCTGCAGCCACACACTGACTGGTTTGCATTCTCTCAGAAACATTATACTGCCCGTCTTTCTTTATTTTGATCAAGCTCATTACAATGTGTTCCAAAGGCTATGTGCACACAACCAAAAAATTTTTCAAAAAATGTAATAAAAAGATTTGGTTGGCCGCATCTATGAAGACCTCTTCCTTGCCTCCGCCCTCTCCCTCTCCCTCTCTGCTGTTCTTTTTAACTCCCACTTCGTATCTGTCCCTCTCTCCTCTCTCTCTCCTCCTCTATCTATGTCTCTGTCCCACTCCCCTCTCTCTCCTCCTCTGTGTCCGACTCTGTCCCTCTCTCCTCTCTCTCTCCTCCTCAGTCTCCATCTCTATCCCTCTCTCTTCTCTCTCTCCTCCTCAGTCGTCTCTGTCCCTCTCTCCTCTCTCTCTCCTCCCCAGTCTCCGTCTCTGTCCCTCTCTCCTCTCTCTCCTCCCCAGTCTCCGTCTCTGTCCCTCTCTCTCTCTCTCTGTCTCCTCCTCACTCTCCGTCTCTGTCCCTGCTCTCTCACGCAGACAGTGGCCAGGATTCTGTGGTCTCCGTTCCCGCTGTGGCTGAAGATGGGGATGCTTCCTGCCAGTAGGCGGGGGGGGGGCGGAGGAGGACGGGGTCACACACAGAACAGACTCAGTGTGCCGCGGTTGGCCAGGGCCGCTCGATAAGGCAGCCGACGCCTCAGCTGCCCTCTGCGCCACTCTGGGGATACGCCCCCTTTCCTGTGTGGAGCTGGACGGGGGAGGGGCCGCCGCACAAGACACATGACACAGAGAGCGACCGCAGCCATTGACTAGTGGGTCAGAAATAACCGACAGGATGTGAAGGGCTCTGCCTTCCCGCAAAGGGTCCTTCTTAGTCTAGTCTGCTGTGACTAAGCATCGGAAGATATGGATCGTTGTTATTTTTTTCCTTCTGCGGTAGTGCTTTTTAATCCAGCTGTCAGGCATGTGCCCTTTCAGAATTGTTAAGACCATTTAAGTCATGCTCTCTCTATCTGATCATTTACACCTAATTTTCAGATCTGGCCACGATGCTCCATGTCAGAACCTCTCTTTAAACGGCCCGACTTCCACAAACATCGTAGGCATAAATCCAACAGAGAAAGCAATCTCTCTAAAGAAAGGGTTGATATAAGGAATGATGTCTTCCTTTGTCAGCATCATGTGGAATCAGCAAACCCTTGTGGAAGAGCTGTCTGGAGCGCACTGAGAGAGAATAGACAAATCGGATGCATTCGCCTTATAAGGCCTGTTACGTTCCAATTAGCATGTATCCCACAGAGAAGTAATTGCTGTCGGCACTGTGAGATGCTCCACTCTTCCTCCCTTTAATTGCCTCGAAAGTCTCCTCCACTTCGGGAGACTTCAGGGTCTTTTTTTCAGGACCGTACAGATGATCACTGTGACAATTTTGTGAATCAAATGGGAGCGCTCGCTGCTGCCTGACAACGAATCACAGGAGTGAGTTGAAGGGGTTGGAGGTTGCGGAAAAGGTGCCAGAATTTGGAGGGGGGTGTCCTGTTTTCGGTTATTGTCACAAGAGGGGGTTAGCCTACCCTCTCCCACCTTTCTGGTTTGGGATTTGAAGGTTTGGGATTCCCCCTCTAACAGTTCAGTTCAATCTACCCTTAGGTGAGTAGGCTCACATCCACACCACAAACTCTCTCTCACAAAACTGTGACTCCTGCATGTCTCAGCTGTATTCACCTGACATGGCCACTGCTGAATCTACCAGTGCTCTTTAATTAACACCAGAGCAATATGTGAAGTGTCTTTTCCCCACAGTTATTTACAACATGTCTAATGAGTTTGCAGATGATAGCGTTTCTTGCATACAATAACCAGATGGATGGAGACAGCGATCAGGTGCAATTAACTGCCCCTCCTCCACCTCTTCACTGCAGAGCAGCTTGGCAAGGGCGTCAGCCATCATCATGAGACGCCAAAGTAAGCACGCGGTACTCGCACACACACACACACTATCATGCACGCACAAAGATGTTCAGACTGTGCCTGAAAAAATACACCTGTTCACTGAACACACATACCAGTGCATGCACACAAGCACACACACATGCACACACACACACACGCACACACCTACACACACAAGTTCACACGCACACGCACACATGTACGTGCACAAAGATGTTCATCACTGCTCCACATGCCTCCTGTCAGGGCTCCGTTTGTTTGCAAAGCCTATCTCAGATTTGGTTAAATCTAATATCATTTAATTTGCATCATAATTAATGTCAGTTAACACCATTTATCAGATAAGCAGAATATGATTTTTTCTGTTTATAATTTATCATTTGAGCTGTCCCACTGTTATATTCGCTTCAGCTTAATGCCAAAGGACAAAATAATTATATCTGATTTCCAAATATTTCCATTGAACTATAAAAAGTACATAAAGAATGATCAAACACTCAGGGAAAGTTACTTGCTCGAAATCTTCTGAAAATCCTCTCTCACAAGTTACACTGCAGTGCCACACATATGATGTCACAAGCATTGTGCAAGATGCGCAACTAAACATTTGCACACGTCGCCACACACTTCCATCCTCAATGGACCAAGCTTGTGTTGAAATACAGGAGAACAGCAAAGAGTAAAATCATCTCTATAAATCTCTATCAGAGGTAGACAGTGCGACTGTGACCTCATTATAGTCTGTAACAAGCATTATTAAAGCACTATTTCAACTGGGATTTATCTCCAGCAATAACCCCTCACTGCTCTTCCCCAATAAATAGACCTTACAGTAGACTGCAACCCTCTGCCTTCATTCAGTGAATACACCTTGGCCACATTAAGCAGGAATGATGAGTATGTATTTCAATTGCACATATTTCATACATAATATGAGCTGTTTGCCTCTTTTTGGTGTGATCCATTCATACCTCAGTGACAACTGAATAGCATGCCAATCATACTTTTAAAAATCACACCTTAAATATGACCTACTGGGTCCTGAAAGAGGACCCAATGACCCTGTTCATTCAGAGCTCAATGTCCTGCTCCTTATGACTCACATAATAATAGCCTTTCTAAGTGAGACCATTCATCAACCATCTCTGGAAGCCCTGCGTATTTGGTAAGCAGAGGTGGAAAGCCCAGGGGTCAGAAAGTCCTGCTATGCTTTTATTCCACCCACAAACTCAGCCAGCTGATTTACCAAATAGTCCTACTGCACCTCCTGGCTGAAGAATTGTGCTAATTAGTAAATCAAGGTGGCTGGAACAAAATAATTGGGAGGGATGTTCCACCTCTGACGGCAAGGCTGGAAATCCAGCTCTATCCAGGCAGGATTGGCTGCGTTACCATAGTCCCCCCCCGCGTGAAGTGCAGATTGTGTGCACCACATCATTTAACTACTTCCTATTGTAAGCAGACATTAGTTCACAGACCGTGCACCCATTCACATGGCCACAAGACTACACTGAGAAACATCAGACACAACAGCACAAAACTGGTGTCCTATCTGTGCTGTTCACCCAATACCACCTGGGTTTGGAGGTGAAACAGGGCACCTAGCTTTTAGGAGAAACATTAGTAGGAAATGTTAAAGTCTACTACTCTCTCAAATGTTTGGTTCACTGCTTGTATGAACAGTGTGTTGCGCATCAATATTTCTAAATCCTTCATACTATTATTTAAATCTGAAGAATAAAAACTAGAATCAAACCACATTTTCCCCCCACTAAGCACTTTATGAAACTTTTGTTCTTTTTTTGGTAATAACTCACAGTAAAGAGATTCACTGTATTCTCTCACACTTCCAGGGAGAAAAATGAATAATATTATAGAAGCTTCTATTATTTTATGAGGCATTCTTGGGATTTTTCCATGAATATTAATGACAAAGCAGATAAAACTCTGGATTGGGCTTTTTTTGTGAAATAACAAGCATCTAAATACCGATCAAAGCCATGGATTAGTGATCTCATGGTTGAATATGCAGAATGTTCACTTGAATATCTATTAGCATGTCTGAGATCTGCTACAGTTCAGTCAGCACCTTATCGAATTGAATAAATGCTGAACAAATGCTGACATGATCTTCATTATTTAGTTTTTATCCTGTGTCTATCTGGAATCAGAGCGGAATCAGGAATCACTTCATGAAAATAAGTAGCATGTACAGTAGATCAAAGGTCAGTAAAAACAGCAATATGCTGGAGGCAATTCCCTGGTCACACCTTGAGCTCAGCTCAAAGAGTGATGTAACCACAAGCCAGGGAATTCAGTGCGACTCGCTTAAAAACAGCCTGAGCAAGCCGGAGCAGTCGTCTGAATTACCGCAGCTCAGACATGACAAAACTCCTACTAAAGCCACAAGGAAAATTCTAGATACCCAGTGAATCACCCAACAGAAAAAAAAATGACTCAACAGCCCTTTCACTGCATTGCACTTGGGACTTCTTGTAGCCTTTTAGCTTTTCTGGTCCACATGTTTTCAAATAAAAATGAGACATTTTTACAGTAAGGCGTTTCATTCTATTATGAAAAATTGGCTGAGATGCTAGATGGCCCATATTTTTCACCTCACCGTGTCTCCCGTGAAGGTGCAGTGGACATGCGCATTCATTTCTGTGAGTGCACTAATGTGATTTCACACAGGCCCTGCTCACCCAGCCAGAGCACTGCCTGTCCCTCCATATATCACCCAGCAGCCATATACACATCCCTCTAATCATATGGCAATCCGGAGGTTCCCTTTCATCATCAGGCACTATACAGACCGTCTGTGAAGATATGATTCCCTGTTACCCTGCACATCCCCCTTCTTGTGTATGGACACACAGATCCATCTAGGCATTTGTGAATATGGAATTCAGTTAATCTGTAAGTATATACTGTACAGATCCCCTTTCAGTGGACATTATTTTACATATGAGGAGACAAAGACCCATTATGCAGAAACCTGAAGATGATCAAGAGTAAATATGTAGATCCATTTTAACCAAGAACCTATGTACTGTACAGATCCCCTTGCATAAGTATTATGAAGCTCCTTGCACATTTGATATGTATACCTGTTTTGTCACTGATGCAAAGATGCTCCATTGCAGACGAGCACACAGTCACTTAATCACAGCCAGTGAGCAGTGAGCTTATTACTTCACTCCATGAGTGTATGTGTTTGATTTTCTGTGTGTGTGTGTGTGTGTCGGGGTCAAAGATTCATTCATGTTAATATCAGATCCAAAAACCCCAAATCAGAGAAAAAAACAGCTGAATTCAGTGTTTCCGTGAAAGATGGGGAAAGGAATTCACATTTCTGGAGACATAATTTTCTTTGGATTCAGAAGAAACCAATTAGCAGGTTGGTCACGCAAGTCTCTGGGGAACAGATGTGGACAGAGTGAGAGAGAGAGAGAGTAAACTGCCCATCCTGGGAAAGCAGGTTAGCAGAGGCTGCCACGGAAACCCCTAAGTGTGGACAGATGGAGCCACAGCACAGCGCTGGCCATATGCGCAGTGAAATCATCCTGAGCCCTGCCCACTCCTGGCAGCTCTGGATACTCCACAGCGCAGCGTTCAGCTCGCTGACCGTATCATTGCACGTCTTGTATGACATCATAAGAGACAGCCCCCACGGTCACAGCAGAGGGCTCTGGGGCTGTCCCGAATCCGGTTATCTGTGTGGCCAGGGAAAATCAACTCTCCCGCACTACGCTGCATTACAGCTTCAGATGAGTTATATTACTGCCACACCTCCATGCCATTACAGCATTACACTGGCACAAAGCAAGCACTTCTGAACCAGTGGAATAACTGTCTTTCATAGCACAATATTTGCTATTTCATAATTTTATTCTAAATAACACCAACGAGGGTCTGAATTTCAAAACAGCAAGCCCATGGGTACAAGATTTGAACCTGCAACCTCCTAGTCCAGTGTCCGGGTGCTTAGCAGCAGCTGTGATGCAGGACAGTGGGATGTGGGAAACACAATGAGAGCCTGATGAAGGGAGGGAGGTGAAACACTGAAGCATCTTCTCTCCGCTGGGGCTCAGCCAGGCTCATTTCCATCTCCATAAGCACATTTTTAGCTGATCTGTGAGTATGAATAAAGACACGGGAAACTCTAGGGAAGTCAAGGACAAGCTGTGCACACTGGGAGTTAGACTCCACTGGGCGATGGAGAACAACAGCGCTCACAACATCGTTACTGAGCACTCACAACACAGTTACTGAGCACTCACAACACCGTCACTGAGTACTCACAACACTGTTACTGAGCACTCACAACACCGTCACTGAGCACTCATAACACCATCACTGAGTACTGACAACACCATTACTGAGCACTCAACACAGTCACTGAGCACTCACAACACCGTCACTGGGCACTCACAACATCATCACTGAGCACTCATCACCGTCACGGAGCACTCACAACACTGTTACTGAGCACTCAACACCGTCACTGAGCACTCAACACAGTCACTGAGCACTCACAACACTGTCACTGGGCACTCACAACACCATCACTGAGCACTCATCACCGTCACTGAGTACTGACAACACCATCACTGAGCACTCACAACACCGTCACTGAGCACTCACAACACCATCACTGAGCACTCACAACACCGTTACTGAGCACTCACAACACCGTCACTGAGCACTCAACACCTTCACCCTGCATTTTTAGAGAGTTAATGGCACATGACCACTGTGGACACCATTTCATAATGTTATTTTCTGGCTGCATACAACAACAAGGGAACCAATCAGTATCTAAGAAAAAATGCATTATGCTAATTGACATCCTTTTAGAAAGGTTTTTACAATCAAAGTGCACAAGACACCTGAGATGCAGTGTGCAGTAGTAGTAAGGAATGGGCCTTGGAGCCAGAGGTTTGCAGGTTTAAATCCAGTGTGGGACGCAGTACCCTCCAGAAAGGTACTCAGTCAGAATTAACGCTGTAAAAACCCAAATGTTATGAATACATAGTTATGTTTTAAAATATGTGAGTATGCAAGCTGTGTCAGTCACCCTGGAATAAAGGCGGATACCAGGTACGTCAATAATGTAAGAGCTCAAGCAGAGATCCACAGTGAGATCTCATCAAGCCAAAGGGCTGAGTCTGATAATAGCCCCTCATCATTAGAGAACTTGACTTGGATGGAGAGCAATGGCAGAGGTTAAAGGGCAAACGTTCCCATGCACTCTCTCCTTATTGGCCCATTAAATCCAAGAGAAGTCCTTTGCGGTCAGCCACACGGGCAGGGGAAATCTCACGTCAAAGAACCCAGCCCAGGCTGATAAAGGTCAGCCTCTACCTGACTGTGAGGAATGACAGGGACCGGCTCTCATCATTATTAAGCGCCGCTGTGTTTTTCCACACAAAATCTACAAGGCAATCAACCTGACACAAGCTCACTGTGAGGCCATTAGATCGCTGGGCTGTCGTTAGGGTTACAAATGATCACAAACGACACTCGAAAACGATTAACAAATAGCAACAAACAATATAACTCATCAACACGATGCATGGCGAATCCTAATATACAAACCAGACAAAATAAAAAAGTAAATAAAGTAATGCAGCCTCCACTGACGCGCCAAATCCTTTTTGCAACATCCATCATGATTAAAAGTTCAGCACTTGCAAATTTTTCAAGGATACTGTGGAGAAAGTGAAAAGACAGAAGTAATAACATTTTGTCCTATAATTTTTATAAAATTACAACCCATTCCTGTCAGCAGTCAAAACACAATGTGAACTGCAGATTTAAATGAATTGGGTACACACTGACAAAAGGCATGAATTAGAGGTGTAACATAGTGTACTTGTAAAAATATGTGCTAATGCAATAGATTAGACCAAACTAATCTGCAGACATGAGGTTTTTTATTTCCTCTTTTTTGGTGCCTGCCAGAAGGCACTCTGAGAAACGTATTTTTACAACTAAATAATTCACACTGGCCACTTAACTGATGCAAACGAAGTAGTACCGGTCCTTCAGGGTAGAGACAAAGCAAAGAGATGAATGGTCTTAATCTATCCAGCCATAACTGCACTCTTGCTTTGCTCTGTAACTAGTAAGAGTTCTGAAATGATCCTTTGGGCTTGAAGGATTTGCTCTTGGTGAAAAGAGAATTCTGTGGTAGAAGGGTTTTTGAAGAAAGGCAGTGTGAGATGGTAGTAGCTCTGCGCTGGAATGCAGCCCTCCATGCTGCTGACACATAACCTAAAGCCGGGCAGGGTCTCCAGAACCACAGACAGACCTCTGTGAGCCAAGGTCTGTGATGGTGGACTGCAGAATTCCATGTGGATACTTTACAGGTTGTGGATAGGCTAAAAATGGCACAGGGAGTGGGATGGGCCAATGAGAGGAATCTGTGTCCAATTCTATGGCAGCATGATGCCGTAAAACACAAGATATGACTGCGGATGGCTTAATGGATCTGAGAGATTGTGTTTGATCTGTACATTTTACAGTGCAAAATTGCACTAACACTAAGGGACAGCTGAATTGTAAGCAATTGTTTTAATGTTTATTTTAACAATTTAACTGTAAAAGCTTATATCAATAATTAAATAAGGTGTCTGAACTCACATAAGCTGTTTTGTAAAGATGATATATCCAAGAGCAATAATACAGAGAACATAAGTACCTCATAATCAAGCACTTCCCATATTTATAATTATGTGAGACATATTGTGACAGACATGCAAACCAATCAAAAGAATCAATCTTTGCCACAAAAGCTATTTTTTTAGACTGTACAATGCTCATGATGAATGCCTTACTTTTCAATCTGGCATACCAAATAAAAAATGTATTAATGTAGTAAAAAATGCATGCAAAATAACATCCCATTTATCAGAAAATAGGTGGGGGTGTTCAAATCACACTATTTGATAGCACCACTCAGACCATGCCAATCTCAGTGCATATGCCAAACACACAACTACTGTCTGGAGTTCACCTGTTTTCCCCCATTGAGCTGGTGCAACTGGCAATGATAATTTTTCAACACTGGTGCATCTTTAAACACTGATACATTTTCCTGTGATAGTAAGGACAGCTCATGGAATGGCGGCATAGACGCTGTCTTTATAAACCCTATATCATGGATTAATATCATGTTTAACCCTAATCCTAGGATTATTCTGAAGGCATCACTCCAAAATGGTGGATCTGCTAATCTAACAGGCTTGTACACGACCAATGCCCTTGCCTTTCTATACATGGAAACTTATGGTCAAAGCGATGGGATCTCCTGCACGTGTGTACACATGCACACATGTACACAGAGACAGACAGAGACACACACACACTCCAGCAAAGTACATCTTTAAAGCACAGCACTTTATTTAAGGCTCAGTTCTGGCCTTTTAGCTTGTAGCCTCAATCCATCCCCCTAATCTTCAGCAGTTTGAGAACTGCTGCAGGTCCCCACAGTTAACTGGGGTTCAGTGCACCTGGCTTTGCGTGAGCTTTCTGATGTGCGAGCTCAGCTCAGCCCCCCCAGAGCACACGCCTCCCACCACTCTTTCATCTCTCCCTCAGCTGCCTAATCCCTCGTTAGAGGGGAAGACTTCCAGCCAGGCTCTTCACTTCCCATTAACCCATTCTGCCCAGGACACTGCACACAGACCCAAGAAGAGGCTCACCACCACACTGCCAGACTGACCCACTGCTTTCACTGCACACGTGTTCAGCTGAGCATTATCTCATCTTATATATTTCCACACTGTCTAGCAGATTAACATTCACCCTGTTAATGTAAGACCAGTAGGTAAATACACCACTGGAAGAAACACAAGTTCTTGTGGAGTGGAAACTCTCAGCTGGAGCGCAGGTACTATGACCTTTAGGTTACAAGACCGCTTCCTTACCCATTATACTACACACAAACACACACACACATACACACTTACACAAAGACATACATCTTATGAGCATACCTGATTCATGCATATTTGCATGTAAAAGCATGCTTAAGTCATTTATTTAAATGAGGGACAGACTTACACCACCCAGCAGGTGTGCTGTGGCAGGTGATGGGGGTGTTACCTGGAAAGGGGCCACATAATGCCAGTGGCCAAAAATACACAGGACATCACAGGAGGGTGCGTGTAGGGGGGCTGAATGAAACACTGTCTTGGGAACAGGTGTGATGCCATGCTGGTTCCTGGACGCTGAGCCAACTTTCAGGAAACTCGATGCTATGTAAGGCCATCTTGACATACATTTCGATCCATTCAGATCACACAGGTCTGAGAAGGTCCCTCCAAACCACCAGAGGAACACACAGTCTGGCGACACAAACTGACTGAGACCCCCACTGTAAATAACCACCTCATATTACCAGTGCCAAAGATTACCTGCTAAAGTATGGGTAATGGTCTTCCGAGTAACTATTTGCCATTAGACAAGCATCTTGAATTCTATTGGAATGTAATCAAACATTTAAAAGGCAGTACAGCAGCATCTGCAGGGAATTTCATTCTCCTTTATCCAATGGAGAATGTCACTCGGATAACTTGGCACGAGGACGTGATCGAGCAAACAAATTTGCATGATTACAAAGCACCTCTTCTGCAGGGTGTGTACATGCTACATACACCCTCTCGCCATTCATTTGAACTCTGACCCCTGACACCGCCCCGGAAATAAGTTCTGCATTATCATGATTTCCATCCATAGCAGGGGTTTCAAAGCTCAAATCCAGGAGAGCTATGTGTACTGCTGATTTTCATTTCAGTTCCTCTGTCTCAGCTATGCGCATTTATACGATTCATTTCCCAAAGTACAAGATGCTATTAATATTTGTCACATCAATGAAAAATTAATTGCAAAAAAAAGTTTACTGGAGGGCTGGCTACAGCGAAATCAGTGAGCGTTACGGAGAAACTTGATGAAATAAAACAACCCGTTTTTCAGCCTGAAGTAAAAAACAGTGGGGGGGGATCTGATGGATCAAAACCTTTGTTCTTGAATGGCTGCAATCAGGTGGGCTTTCAATGAATCTCTCTCTCTCAGTTTCTCCAGTGCTGAACACGTCTATTGCAAGTCAGTCGGAATAATCAAGCCCACACATTCATTCAGTGCTGCTGGACCTCCAGGACTAGCTACGGTCAGCCACCTCTGGTGCTCTGCATAGACCCAGCACAGCATGAGCCCAGAAATAGCTCACAAGGACTCTGAGCCCAAAAAGAATGGCCAGGGGGGACCCAATCATGTCCTGAGCCCATTCACACTCCTGCCTTCCCATAGTTCCTCAGGTTTGGTCCCATTACAGGAGGTTGATTGCCATCTGCAGTCATGCCCTGCTATGGGCAGGTTATGGCAGTGTGATTAGGATGAGAGAGAGAGAGAGAGAGAGAGAGAAGAGAGAGAGAGACAGAGAGAGACATAGAGGGAGAGTAAGTGAGAGAGATCTTCCTGCCAACCCAATTCTGTACTTGCCATGCTGATAAAATCCATTTTAACTGAATTGAGAGACAGAAAGAGAGGAAGACGGAAAGTCAGAGAGGAAGAGGGAAATAGAGCTGGCGGAAGAAAGCTGCTCCCTAGCTTGACAACCGATCACGTTGCCTTGCATGTTAAACACTGGCCCACTATGAATATGCATGTCTCCTCTGCCCACCCCCAACTGCTAGCCCTCCGCATGGCTGCACATGCAAGAGATGAAAATTCATGGTGGTGGAAGGGGTGGGATTCTCAGCCAGTGTGGTGGGCTGCTGTATGCAACTGGGAGAGGCCAGTGAGTGGTTTTAGAGGCAGAAATGAACCCTTTCCACCCTTCTCTTTAATGAAGCTGTGTTTGAACAGCCCAGCAGAATAAATTCAAATTCAAGTTGCTTTATTGGCAGGAAATACATTAGCACACTGAGACTTAATGTCAGCATGTTCCACTTGATCACATGGATTCTCCTGTCCTACAGGAATCAGACCATGGATTCCTCAACTCTTGCAATTCACTCTATATTAAATTTGTGGATACGCCATTTTTGCATTTGCTTCTTATCAGTCACACCCTCCATCTGCATCCTCAGGGTAAAGTTACTCCTCTTCTTTTGCAGCAACATTCCTATTCTTTCCCTCCTTGTCTTTAATTTAAGGCAATTACACAACAGCCCAAACGGGAAGCAGCGATGCTGAGAAGAACATGGTGAGGAATGCTATGGGAGCGTGCTGGCTGTGGCTGTGGGCATGCACTGGGAGACCTGGGATAGGGGGACACCCAAACACCACCTGACCTGCAGCAGACCAGCCTCAGTGCCTTCCACAAGCAAACGCCAGAACCAAGGGGTGCTACCCAACCTCACACACGGACACATGCGCACATGTACATGAACATGTAAACACAAGCACACGCACAGTCACAGAGGCAAACATGCGTGCAGAGACCCACTGAATAATTTCACTCTTTTCCTCCACCCCTTGCTCTTTCTCTCTCTCTTCCTCCAATACTTTCTCGTTCTTTCTCTCTGCTCATGCTTCAACACACAGATCTCAGTGACACCGGGAGAAAATCAGAGGTAGTGGTGATGATGAAAGACAGCCATCGCTGCCTGGCAATATTAGCATGGGATGCACATTTCACCGTGCCTCAGTGAAACAGACCTGACCAGCCGATCTAACGCTCAGGGGAGACATCAGCAAAAAAAAAAAGCACCGGCATTCTGTAGTGCTTCAACACACACACATTATTCCCAAAGACAAAGGGAAAAACATTAATACCAGAGAGGACAGCCCCTTCCTCTGCAATGGACTGTGGCTTCAGCTTTGCAGAGATTTCAGGACTTACTTTAAAATGGTGCAGTGCTGAAAAACACACATGTGACTCCTCAATCAAATGAGCAATGCATGACTGTGAAGTGAAACTGATTTCTGATGTCACGGTTAGACCATCTTTCGATGCTTGAGCTTTCCAGAAATCCTCAAGGTCAGAGAATCCCTTTTCATAAGCATCATCCACACACAGCATTGGCCTTTAATTTAGCTATTGATTTTCTCACTTATATATATATATAAAAAAAAGATAAATTACTTTTCTCCTTTTTCCACTGCCCCTGGAAATGGAACCAATGAAAGAAGGTAATATGTTAATGGCTCAACTCCTCGTCGCTAATATCCCATGCTGAGGCGAAATAAAATCCCTCTGATACAGCAGGAACCGGGAGGTAACGGCTGCAGTGCTGGGAGAGGCCCGGGCCACGTTACCCAGCCGAAGAGCGGAGCCCAGCTCGCGGCCGCCGTACGAGAGTGCGTTGACGGAGCGCCGGAGGCCGCCAAAAACCCGGACAGGAAGGGGGGGGGGAGGGGGGAGGGGGGGACAATCGCGCGGCGTCATTACAGACCGAGGAAGTCACATCCTGACCGCCTGCGGCACGTCAGGGCTTTCTCAGTCACAGCGCCCACCGTTTCAGTTCCAAATGCCAAAAGCAGGGCCCACCAGCCGCGCCTTTCACAACATCAAAACGCTCAACAGGAAGAGGCTCAGCCTGCACCGCTGAGCGGCGGAAACCGGGGCTGCTGAACCACAGACGCCAGCAAACGCACACAGGCAGCAGAGCACGTTCACTGTGCGTAAAGTACCCGCCTCCGGCAAGAAACGGGACCAGAGCACACAAAATGTGCATGTGTGTGTGAGTGTATTTATGTATCTGAATATGTGCAAGTTTATGCATATATAAATATGTTTGCATTTGCCTTGTATTTGCCAGGCTACTAGTTTTAATCAGCAGTCCTTGATGAGACAGCTGGGATGAATGACACTGTGCAGTCTTGGCACACTGCATTATTCACAATTAGCAGCTTGATGGGTACCAGCTGACCTTTCACCCCACTCCCCTCCTGCTGCACCCCCCCACCCCCGAAACTCGCACCACAGCTCGGGTGACTGAATTCTTCCTCGGATCAATTGGCTGATATGAGCCGTCGGGTGTACTCACAGGCGTTGGTCACAGCGAAGCTGTTGGCTGTTTCGATGTTGTCCACGTGAGGGACCAGATTGAAAGGCGCTTCCGTGGCATTGGGACTGGTGTTGTGCAGAAAGATTGCTAAACGAAACGCAGTGTATTCCTGATCTGTGTTTCTGATGAACAGTCCGCCTGCAAAGTAGGGGGGGGGGGGCAAGAACACGTACTGAGCAATGGGTATCACACACATACACATACACCTTGATACATACATAATTATCTAATAGCATGTGATCAGGGCCCTGTGTGTGTGTTTGTGCGTGCGCATACGTGTGTGTGCATGTGTGTGTGTCATTCAGTTGTAATCAAGAAAAAAACCTTTAATTTACAGGCTGGCCATAACAAAAAATAATGCAATTAACTGAATTGAAGTCTCAATACACCAAGTACATAAATGGTCATTTTGATTTTACAGAGATGAAATGGCACTCGATCATTTTTATCTTGCTTTTGCATAAAGGTGAATTATTTACACTGTCAGTTAGGCTAGCTTTAATAAGCAACGGAAAGCAGTGCACTGCAGTGATATGCAAATATAGAGTGGAGTAAATGAGGGGTTCTCTGAATTCACTGGACCATTTAACGTATTAAGTTTATCGGCGGCTCTGTGAAACATGTAAGGCAGAGTCAGCGACCAGAATCTCATTAGATCACGTCTTCTGTAGTCTACAATAAATGATGCAGTGACGGAATAAATTAAATCCCCTCCCGATAAGGTGAGAAAACAAAGTGTAACTGAATATGATACGTGTTATTGGAAACACTGGTATCAGACAAGTGTCAGGGAGAAGATCATCAGCGATCTTTTACAATATGAAACTTTCACCAGATTCCGATCTGATAGTATCATAAAGCAGGGCATCCCGTCACAGACTGACGGCTAGAATGCTGCAGTGCCGCTTTAAAACGGAATGGAACAAAGCACCCTAAAACATTTATGAGTATAGGACAGCAATAAACACACTACTAACGCAGACAAGAAACGCGCGTAGAATGTTACAACCCCTCCATGAGCAGAAAGTCTCCATTAAATACATGAATAATTAGACAATTCCAGTTTGACCAATTTGGCAGGTGCTCTTGTTTAACCCACTCCATTAAGCGTAAGGGGAGATATTGCATATTAAGGACACATGACATACTGTGCGTCTACAAAATAAAATACATAATTGACTTTATTTCCCCAGCACCTTCAACAACACGGTCCAGATAAATTTTTCATTTGAAATTGTTAAACTTACCAATTTGAACACTGCTTGGAAAAGCACCCATTGCCAGTCCCCAAAAGCCAGAAAATAGCAAGAGAAGCTGTTGGTAAGTAATCCTCATTTTGTTTAGTTAAAAACTGTTGAGAGACATTGAGGATGATGACACGCGGGAAAAGACAGGAGAAACCGAGTTTTAGCAATCCATTCCGTGTTTTTCCCTGCAGTGTCCACAGCCGCCCGAAAGGCTCTGTCCGGCGGTAAATGTTTCACATGCAAGATGGGGGAGAGACTCGCCAGTGGTGAAGAGCGTCTAGTGGCTGCATGGAGAGATGAGACATGCGCTCTCTCTCTCTCTCTCTCTCTCTCTCTCTCTCTCTCTCTCTCTCACACGTACATTCGTGCGCTCGTTTGCGTTTCCCTCAAATTTCCCCTCCCTTCTTCTCTTATTCGATTCATTATTGCTACGCTTCATTCAGTTCCATTGACCACCACATGCCGCTGATATCAGTAAAGCGAAAAGACATGGCTTGTGAGATGTTAAGTGTTTTTTTACAGCTGTGTAGTATTTCGTATTTAGTTACTTGGTTGTGGCACTTGAATTGGCTGATTGCAATGTGATGGAAACGATCGTGTCTACATTGTGCTACTGGCGATTACTAGAGAATACAGCTCAATGTTCAGTCATTTCAAGACTCGAACCACGGACATTCTAAAGCGCAACTTCATGCGGTATCTCTACGCTTCCAGTAGAAAATACAACAGCTTCTTTTCTGAAATGAATATGAAGCGAAAATGAATGAACAGTGTAACACACAGCTCTTAAAGTGCCACAGGCTTTTAAATAATGGAAAATTCAAGTCAACTCATCTACATTACAGATACACATGAACACATCGATTGTTTAGGGTCTTGTCTCTTATCGTAAGGTAGCCCAATCCTCGAACGAATCCATTTTTCGTTTAAGTAAGGAATAGCTACGGAATAGGTAATGGCTGTTATAGGTTACTCTCCAGGGAAAGGTAATGACCAAATGCTGGTCTGTAATCCCACTGCGCAACACATACAATGTAAATTAAAACATCAAAGCGGTGTGGTTCATCTGAAAGCACCTTGACTAAAAACAGGTCTTTATAAACGTTGAGTGCGATGCTCTCATGACATACTGAACTAACTTGTCAGTCACGATCAGTGTATCAGTGATCGCAGTCAATTTTTTTAATTCCTTGAGTATTCCCGGCAGCTCCAGACCATCAAAACTTTGGCTACACGCATATAATCGTAATCGACCTCTAAATTTTCATATATTCACCCTGTAGTTCTCAACTCATAATCACCTATTCCGAGCTCAAAGATTACACGATTGACAGCAATCCCATATCCAGCATTAATCAGAAACTTTTTTGTATTTATTCTGGGCATAGACACATTGATTTACTTATAAAGCTCTGTTATTTACATATATGAAGTGTTGATATAATTGTGTGTATACTTTAGTCTATTAAAAATATAGTTCAGGCCATCGGTGATAGATATGGGTGAATTTAAAAGAAGGGGGTTATACACTTATATTTTGTCACATTTTTGGACTTAAAAGCGCACCTGGCGTAACTAGCACAATCATATTAGATCACACGAATATTCACAATTTGACTACCCTGTATTGTGGTCATGAACAGGAATTCATCTGCATCACATTTAAAACATTTACAGATAATTACCTTCATCATCAGATTAATCTGCCGCATGCTAGCCCTGAGTGGCGTGGATTTTGCAGACAACACTGGCTGCTGTCCATGGTACTGAACCCTACCAACTGCTCACGGGTCTGTGGCTGGTTCGAACGTGGACATAACGGTCATCGGGGGTTCAAGAAATCGTCAGTCAGCCTTTCTAGACAGGTGACCAGATTGCTTAACGAGGTGCGCTGTCGCGTGACATTAAGGACAGAATAATACGAAGAAATTTAGTTTTGATTGGTCGATTCGTGAGCTGCTTTGTAAGGTACAGCTGTCTCATCTGTCCCCGAGACTTTGTTCCAAAACTCTACAGTTTTTTAAAATATACTTTTTTTAAGTAAGTTATAGTCTGGTTGTTTTGTTCTTGGGGCTTAACAGTGGTTTGCATCTTGTGGTTCACCCTCTGAGGTTTTGCTGGTGTAGTCTTCTCTTTATGGTAGTCTTTGATACGTCTATGCCGACATCCCAGAGAGTGTTCTTGATCTGTTTGGCAATTGAAAAGAGGATTTTATTCATAACTGAAAGTATTCTTCAGTCATCCACTAAAGTGGTCTTTTGTGGTCTACCAGGTCAGTTGTTTGTCAGTCCATTGATTTTGATACACTCAATGTTTTAGCTAAGATTCTGATTATTCCGATTGTTGAGCCTCATGATGGCCTGCTTTACTGGCATTGATAGTTATTTGGTCCTCATGTTAAGAAACAACAGCAACAGACTCCAAATGCCAATGCAAAACCTAGAACTTTTGTTATCTTCCTTGTGCATGAACAAAAGCTTCCCTGGGGTCCTGGCTAAATTCCAAACCTGGCTCTCTCAACCTACCACCTAATCATCTAACTTAGGCATTCTGTCACATTAATGTTGAAAATGAACATTTTTTCAGTGTAGGCCTAATAATGAGAATAACATGGCATTGTGGACTCAACATTTTTACAGTTATGTTTCTAAATTGCATTAATTTTGGTCAATCAAATTAATGATTACATGTGCTGCAATCACGGGTTTTAGCCTATTAGATGTTTTCAATGTTTATTGATTCTAGTTCTGAAATTAGACCCACCAAAGATTCAAACGCATAACGTGACACACTTGAAAGTTAACACTACTTTGCTTTAGTGGGAACACAGATATTGGTTAGATGTCCAAATGATGACATCTTATGCCCTTCTTAAATGTGTCTAACTCTGAAACACGTATGTGCAGTCCTTTACAGCTCACATTCTGATTAACTGCAAAAGCAACTGTGCAGGTGTGCTAAATGAACAGACAAGGTGCGCAGACATTTCAATCTCTTTCAGACCTTCATCAGTCCTGAGGGGCACTTATATTAGAGGAGGCTGTCATTTGCATTAATTTATAAAAACGCTAGAGAGTTTTAGTGATTAAACTCTTAAAATTAAAATTTTACCTATACAGATTTTGCCTTTTTCCCCCTGACAGATAACAATATGCAAAAAAATTAAAAAAAAACTGAATTTGGTAAAATTGCTGTACATGTACTGTTAGCAGTACTGTACTGTTAGGAAATAAGATGCAAATATCACAGATAGGCTGTTACTTCATAACAAAATTAGCCTAAAGGACATGCTCTTAACGGTTTTATTAGGAGCATCACCACTAAGAGGTTAAAGAGAGGCCTACTGTGAAAGGTCTTAATATAGCCTATTAATCAGTGTTTATGGCAGTAATCACTATGTAAGCACTATTGATTTCTGTGTGAAATTCCAACCACATATTTTTTCATCAACAATGACTATATATTCAAATGCTGGGAATTATCCTGTGAACAGGCTCAGGACATCCATCTCTAAACATCACTCCAAGGTTATATTTTCAATGCAAAAAAATGGCAATCAACAACCAACCGTTGACTTGGACCTCTTGATGTTTAACATTAAATATTGCTTTAAATTACTTTTATTTAACAGAGTGAGAATGTCATTTAATTTTATGTCTGCAAAGTAGTTATATAAATGATAAGAATTTGAATGTAGTAAAAATTCTTACAGCATCTTTGTTCATATGTCCCTCCTAAAGTAGGTATGCTGAGCCAAGAACAAAAGACAGACTGCTCAGGTGGCCTATGCATATCAGAATGGAGCTTTTCAAGTTGTTACTTATACTTCTGGTGTTGATTCAAGATTCATTCAAAATGACTAAATGAAATACAACTAGTTTAAGGCACTATTTGAATGTTTCCAACAGCCACCACATCATTTTCACATGAATGATAAAAATCCAACTAGTCTTTATAGACTGGATAACAAATGGAGCACACATACACACACACACACACATTCACACATACGCACGCACTATGTAGTAAGATTCTTAGCTGGGTTGCACATGGAGGGCCAATCTGCTTTGAAATATCATGCATTTCAACTTTCAGTTTTAATTATTTAATAAGCCCAAACATTTATTTTCTCAGAAATTATTTGAGCTGCAGCTGCAGAATGGCACAAGCGTCCTTGGTGAAAATATTTTTCAGTGGTACAATATAGGAGCTAGCCTGTGCTGGTTTACCCAGCAGCTTAGACATTTAAGGCAGAATACCTGGCTGAAAGCAAAATCAGCAAACACATCGACCTTGCAGGAATAAAGCAGCGCAGTCCTGCTCTAAAATTCCCCCACACGTACATCACATCATTGTTTATGCCATTTTAATCATCTGACTATTGCAGCTATTAGAGCTCCATAGTCAGTTTAGACACTCACACACAAAAGAACACGCGAGCGACACAAAGAGCGGAGATTTGATGACTGGACAGACCCCGTCCTGCCCTAGTCTCTTGTCAGTGAATATTCTAATCATGTGAGAGAGCCATGAGACTGCCAGGCAAGCATAAAACATCTGTGCATTCAGATGTTTCTTAATGATATGCTAATGGCGCTGGATGGCAGTGCGCGAGAGGGGCCAAGAAAGAGGTCAAACTGAGCAGCAGCCATATTCCGCTCGCGAGACACAGCCGCACGTCCCTCCGCTCTCAGTATTAATGTAGATGTATCAATAATAAGTTAGGGCTCAACCCCAATCAGGGCGTGCTGCGACACCTCCCCTGCAGATCTATGCTGCTGAAGAAATTGAAGCAGGATTGCTGATATCCGTGATCCATAACTGAGAGGAGGTGATTTGAATCGCTTTGCGTTGCTTGTCGTTCACACGAGGACCGACAAGGTCAGGACGTTTGTTCGTTTTTTAGCTTTGCCATCAATGCTGCAGAAACACAACAGAGAGACTGTTTACTCCCCAGTGAGACTCTTATTTTTAAGGCTGCAAGCTGATGAACTCCTTGATGAGTACGGTTGAAGGAAGGGCCTTGTGAATATTCATAGGTGGTTTTCAGTACTTGTTTTGGTTCCAATTCTGGTCATCATCAATACACTTAGAATTGCTGTTTCCACCAATCATTCACGGTCAAAATACTCCCCAGGATCTGTTAGCTCTTGAATATTCAGCAGTAGAGGCTGACTGATATCAATTTATGCATTGCATTAAGTGGCATCTGATGAAGATACTGCAGGTGCCCAGTTTTTGCCTTAAAATAAACCTTATTTTGGCAAAGTATTTTGATTGACTTTTCCCCTCAGTGTTTTTGAACTGTTTAAATGGGACTTCCACTCAGATCACAATGAATACAGTACTTTTCTTAGCTGAAGAGCAATTGTAGTTTTTAACAAATACAATGTTTAAGTCCAGAAATAACACTTCAGCTCTCTTGTTTAATCCAAGACATGCTTCCTGGCTCATTACTGTGATGAGTGGAGATTTCTCTTTACTTTAGAAAGGGGCTAATCATGTTTGATTCTAAAAGCTTCTGACAACCCAAATACCTTTATCAAATTTAGCCATAATGGATTTAATGTTCATTCACATGTTTGTGTTTTGATACCCAACATCACATAATTGCTCTTCCATATGGAAACTGGGGTTGGATCAAGGGGTGTGGTTTCCAGACTACCACTACTAAGAGTCCTGAGGCAAGAGTGAGTCCAGCTACTGCAGCTTGTAATTACTACCAGGAATAGAACGCTGGAGTAGCAGTAATGCACAGGTCCATTTAGCCTCTTAAGTGCATTAGCTTAAGCATGACGCCTCTATACACTGTAGTGGATAGGACTCTTTTAATGGCACTTTACCTGGGATAGGAATGCATCCTACGTTTAATTACAGAAAATGAATCTTTGCTGAAAAATGTAGCACACAAAAAAACTTAACCCTAGTTTAAAAAACTTTTAAATGAAAAAACAAAAAACTGGGAAGTTTACTGTAGAGAAGTGATATTCTATTATTCTATAACAAAAACATCCCAAATGGAGGAAGCACTGTGTTACACTGGTGGATATTCTCATTACAATTTTCTATCTGGGCATCACTCATTGGAGTACGTACATTGTCATGAAACTAATTAGGGCATTGCACTGAGGGTGATAGCTACCGTATAGGGTTTTTAAAAATTGATTTCATATGTGAATATCCTGGAACATATCAACACTGATCTAATGAGGTAAAACAAATATCCTTGATTTTAAACAGGGGATAAATGATTCAGGATAAAAAACTGGTTTGCATTTGCTTTGATGAAGACAATCTCACTGTACTCCTCTATTCTTCTTTTATTCATTTCTCTTAATTACGGAACACATAAGGTGTTACAGAGACCCTTGACATTGTTTGACAAAAGGAAAAAAAAGGTAACATGTCACACTCAGTCGGGGCAAATGTAACATTTCAGGGCGAGTGTAATCCGACCCAATCACTTCCTTGTGTTTGGCAGACCGAAAGAAGCTCATTGTGCGAGCTGATTAAGATTGACGCTCTGTGAATTTAGCGTCCATTCTTTGCTGCACGTCTTCATAAATGACTGTTTTGTTAATGAAAACAAATTATTGATGCTTTTTTTCTTGCATCTCCGTGTAAACAAGACGGTTTCTTGTCCGTGCCCTGTAATTTCAGAAGTCTTCGCACTGTGCCTGATTGCTACTTCCTGCCTCTCTGGGTTATTTATGCATGACAAACATGCCACAAATGAAAAGAACATTAATAATTGAGTGACATTTGCCAGAGTTGCTCTCATACGTGCTGTGGTATTCCGTAGTACATTCTGGCCTCATTGAAAAAGAAAACAAAACCAGAAAAAGGGAATAATTGGCCAGACAAGCAAAAAATCACCGTCGAGGGAACATTACGAACTCAATGCAGTGCAGACAGTGCAAACCCGAGAAGCAATGCAAACAGCTGAGACTGAACAGTGTAAATAAAGCAAATTGCGATAAACTCGGAGATTAATGAAATAACCGGCAGCCAGGCTCGCAGTCTGCTTGTTGTGTTTTCTGATCGGAAATTGAGCCATTAAAGGCACTTTATTTTTACCTTCTACAGCCTTAGAGCTTTCCTCATCCCTATTGCCTGGCAGTGTTTTCCCTCCTCAGTTCTATTGGCTAATCGCTCATTTCCTTTTTCTGGCTGCCAGTGTGTGGCATACATCATTGTAGGACAAACTTTCACACTCTCGTGTAGAAACTTTTTTCTGAAGTTGGCTAATGACAAATCTTTTGAAATTCAATATGGATACTTCCTGAAGTGGGTACATGTGCTATTCATGCGCTATTCCTCTGTATTGGTTGAGTTCATATATTTACCAGGATCAGTCTGTGTCCGCTACACACTGACTGCAAAATACCATTCGATAAAATGTAAAAAATGTAATGTAATAATATTGTAGTGGTTGCCCTACCTGGTGTCCAGCACCTGTTCTGCCTTATATGTTTGGATAGGAGAAGATTAGTAGAGAACATCTTCCAATAAACTAGGCAATGTTACATAAATAAACAATGGCATGGCCTTTATACGATTAAGCAAATCTAAAGACATAAAAAAATCAAGCTACCTTAAATATGATCAAATGAAAAAGGGCTTCGATATCATTTGTCTGGATTGAATTGAAAAACTGAAGCACTGATGGCAAAGGTGAAGAGGAGGCTCTCATGTATTCTCTTTTAAATTCTGTGCCAGGCAGGTTCAATGTGAGAGAAAGTTTCTATAAGTGATGTACATAACAATTAGATTAGCATTATATATAAAGGTTCAAGCAGAATTTCCTATTCCACTGTCCTTTCTCTCATTATTTTATGTCCACACACACACACTCATGCGCACACACACACAAACAAACACACACACACACACACACACACACGAAAGGCTTTATTAATAAGATTTTTCTTCACTGCAACAGCATTTTAAATGACGATTAGATGTTATGAGCAACATGCCAACATCCTTAGGGTCTGCTCTGTAGTTTCTGTTCTCTGGTGGTTGGATTTCTGCAACCATTAGGTTCATTCCCATTTCCCATAACTCATGCTGTGGTGGGACAGAAGTAATTTGTTTAAAAGTTGATATGCTGTACACTCCGGAAGGTAAATCGTTGGACCTTGAAAGTTATAACAATTGGCATCTTCACACAGACATCCATGGTGGTAGTGCATGTGAGGGTTTTGAGGGTGGGCTTAGGGATGTAGGGGGTAGGGAAAGTAGAGTTTGATACCAAGGGAAGGTTTTTCCCTGTGGGGCTGTGTGATGGACATCAGGGAAAGGCTGAGTGCTGGGAATGACTGGGCATGCTTAGAAAGTCCTGGCGACTTGTCCTGTGTTACCCTTGAAAAAAAATAAATCCTTGTTCAGGGGAAAATCAGCAAATGTAGAATCAATTCAATCCAATTTTATTTATATAGTGCTTTATAGAGAGACACTGTGAGACATGGTTTATAGGAAAATAGGTAATTTGAAAAGAACTGAACTAGTGAGTGAAGTGAAAAACTGTTCAGTGGGGAGAAAAAAAACTCCCCTGTGGGAAGAATTCTCAAGAGGGCCCTCAGCTGGTGGGCCTGGTGTCAGTAGTTTAAGTTAGGCTAAATGGCAATAAGGAGATAATGGGGACCCTAGAAAATCACCATTATGCTTAGGCATATTATAGCACAGGTTATTAAAAACAACAACAAGAACTGTATATTAATAAGCGGGAGCAAGATGATACATCTACGCCTCCAGGTTGCATGAAAGGTACACACTAAGTGCACAAGCCGTCTGTCAAAGTGGTGGGGGCAGGGAGTTTGCATACTGACCCACAAAGCATTGTGACATCATGACAGCAGCCTGCCAGCATTGTGACACTCTAAGCAGAGAAGTCAAGAGCAGGATGACTGTACCTCCCATGACCTACATCTACGGGTAACTGAAACGGCAGTGTACAGGGTACATGGTTTTACTGTTGTTTTTTATCACTAGGCTTTTCTGAGATTACAGTCTATGGCTCTCTACAGTATGTCACAGATGCATAGCCCATGCTTTACTCTTCCTGTTTCTCAGATATTTATTTTGTTCTGTTATTTAAACAGACTTTTAGAGAGAGTAATTCATGGCAGTTGATTTTTCAAGAAGATGGATAACTCAACTTTGACGTTGATACCATTTATAAAAGATGGAACAATTCTTCAGTGGTACAGAAGTGGGTGGAGCCGACTTCATCTTCTGAGCTGCGCTGAAAATGCAACGGAAGCATCTTGGCACAGTTGTGCACGCTCTTCGCTCAGCCTCTCAAGCCACCTACCCCACAGCCTCACAGTGACATCTTTAATTCATCTTCCCCCCTGAAGGCAGCGTTATTCTGGGACATTCTCCACCTCCCTCCTCTACTTTGCGGCAGAGAGTGAAGGGTGGGAGGTCAGGTGTCCACCCTCTGTGGTTCACCACATGTGCATCGTCTCATTTTTACGATTTTCCGTTTGTCTGGCATCAGTGCAGAGTTTTAGACGTGCACACCACATGCCTCGATAGCATTCAGCATCTCTCCCAGCAGTTTCTGCACCATCAGAGTTCATGACGAGGTCACTGGTCACAACAGCACAACTGCCATCAGTTTCCAGAGTTGCTTCGTCAGGCCAAACCTGGGTAGAGACCATGAGGCTAGGGCAAAGCATCTGTCCCTGTTCTTATGATGAAATTTAAATGAGATTAACTCAATTAACTTAATTATGCTACAGTACAGTCAGTCATACTTTTTTCACAAATGAAAAATCCAGCTAATTGTAATGCGCCCTTTCATCTCAATGCTGAAAACAGGAGTGGATTTAAAAATGTTTTTTTGACTAAAATCTTGTCTCAACAAAGGTGTCATGTTTTTTGATGAAAGACATCAGCCCTAATTGTCCCAAAGAAATGCTTTCAACAGCCCTGCACAAAATAAAATATAAGCATAACCGCAAACTTCATTGGCCGGCCAGTTGATTGACCTACTTTCACAGTCTGAAGATAGCGATATCTGGCTTCTGCAAGTAATGATTTCATTATTTCCAACTACACAACAACAGAGTGGACAATAACCACACACTCACCCACAAAGTTATATGCACACCCATAAAACACACACGCACACATATACACATGCATACACAGACCCAGACACACAATATTAGAATAATGTTTGCGGTATTAATGGAAAGACAGCATTTCTCTTCATGCCTCACTTCATCTCAGTCCAGTCAGAAGGACATCAAAGTAAGGCCTATGGCAGAGTGTTGGGTTAACAATAATCAAACCATGGCATTATGACAGAGGAAAGGTCAACTTTGAAAAAAACTAATACTTATACTGCAGCACATGCAAGTCACATAATGCCAGCAATGTTCCTGAAATACTAAGACACAAACAGATCAGCCAGAATAAGGACAAAACTACTGACTACCAATCTGACTCCAGCCTAAATGGCACAGATAGGACTTTGTCGGTCTAATCTCCGGGTCCATCTCCTGGCTCCTGGACGCGTCAGAAATGGCTCATTTTTTTTTCAGTGACATCATTTTGCGAGAGTGATGGGTTTTCAGCTGAAAGATGGCAAGCTCTTAGACGCCCCGGTGACGAGTGTGGGGGCCAGCCGGCCCAGCTGTGCGCACAGAAGAGCAGTACTACGGGAGGGCACAATGCTGCTCTGTCAGCTTCCTCCTCCGTGCGGAAGGAGCTTCGGCTTTTCAGCGCCTGCCAGTACCCACAGCTGAACGGAAGGCTGGCCCCCACTGCCTCTTTCTCCCTCTCTCTCTCTCTCTCTCTCTCTCTCTCTCTCGTTCTCTCTCTCTCCATCTCTCTCCCGAGCCAAAGACCCCCCTCTCCTCACGCCATCCTCTCCATACCCTGAGTGTAGATGTGCTCCCCGCCCCTCTGTCCCCGTACCCCACCTCCATACACTGCATTACTCCAAAATTGAGGACCTGAAGTTTGGTGCCGTATCAGATCGCTAATGCAGATTGCTAATGCATCCAGGCTGAGTGTAATTTTGTACCACTAATGATTTCAAATGGCTCCCGAGAGAGAAAAAAGAACTATGGGGGGGGGGGGGTGGAGGGGGTGTGGGTGGGTGGGGGGTTGTGAGGTTGGATATAATAATAATAATAATGAATGCTACCTGTCTGTCAATCACAAGATTGTCAAGGGTGGATATGTAACTGCATCTGATTTTACCTCATTACAAACAATTTTTCCCTCACAATCATCTTGGTACAATTTCTTTTGTTTTCTGTATTTACAGTGTCATTCAATTTGTAAATAGCACAGAACAGAATAAACAGAATAAAAAAACAAGAATGTGGGGCCATGCTGTGGTACAATGTTTATTTGCCTTTATATACTGTAATTATAGCAGCAAAACATGGAACACAGGCACAACAGTGGCCAAGTGCACCTTGACAGTTGTAATTAGTATGTATTGGGCTATTGTGTAACGATTGATCGAAAAACTTTCTGTGTTGGCCAAGCAAAGCTGCTTTGATGGAATTATTAAATTATGTACGTATTAAATGTTTTGGTTACCTTTTGGCAATTTGCATATGAAATGTCATTTTGGAAAACGCGATTCAGTTTTGAGGGCTGTATTAGCCAGTTTTTACAAAAGTGACTTCTGCTTGCAGAAATGTACTCAAGCAATCAAGAGTAATACAGTGTTTACTTTAGAAATGCTGATTTCAAGGAATCAGCAGCATAAATACACAACACATCAGTACTGTACATACTGTAATGGGTCGCAAAAGTCCACCATCCCATAGTACAGAAATGTAATAAGTCTTCTGTTGTGATGTTTTTCTAGAGGGCAATGGAGATCGAAGCAGACATCCATCTACGTACAGTAGATGAAGCAGGCTGCAATATCACAAAATGTAAGAAGGGGTCAGAAGACACCGTAGCCCAGATGACTAGCGTTTGTGTTCCTGGCCAGTGTGGGGGCCAACACAAGCACGCGTGCTGCTCCTGCTGGTGTTGTTGTGGGGTAAAGGGCATTCCAGTGCAGCATAGCAGCGTCTGTATTCCCTGGATAATTTACATCTGAGACAGATGGGTTCATGCCAGGGAACACCATGAAATATATTGTGACAAAAACTTTGTAAAATGTGCTATATAAATAAAATTTTATGCGGGGTAAGCAATGATTTTACTTGGCAAAGCTGGTGAAGATGGAACATATTTGTCATTGTCTGTTTCGTGTCACGTCACCATCCTGGTTTGCTAATGCACGAGCAATTTATACAGTTTATATTTTTATCTTTATATTTGCCAGCATACTCCCTGTTCCTTGAGTTCCTTTATCCATGTGGAGGCAGAAGGTCTGTGATCGCCATCCATACCAAAAAGTTATGCTGCTGGAAGCCATGAAATTGGCCTGAGACGGTATTACTGTTGAGCAGTGTGGGGCCTTTCCCCCACGGTTTATGGCATGTTGTGATATTGAAAGAAATGTATGGTCATATGCGAATGCTTAATCAGGATGATGGGATCACAAAATTCTATGCCCAGCTGCTAAAATCTGTTGCCATTTTACCATGTTTTTCGACAGAAGAGTTGAGTGGTTGATTTAGTGTGATTCTTTCATTTAATTTTGTTTCCATTATTAAATCAATGGGATCTCGTCATTTATTTAAAAGTTTTTGTTTTGAGGCAAATTTGTGTTTTTCACAAAATGTCGGAATAAAACTGGACATGGCGAGGTCTTTTTACATTTCTAACTTGCTGTTGTAAATATAGTTAGTAGCCTTTTTGCTAACATTTTTTAATAATGAGCTAAATGATTTTTTAAAATTAAAAATGTTTTTTAATGTGATAAAATGTTACCTGTTTGTGTATTCTGTTCTCCTGTTGCTATAAGAGAATAAACAAGTGAAAATGACTTTGTAGTATGTTGTGTGCAAACCATTTCAAAATGATTTTTTTAAAAACATGCTCAATCAACTAAAAAGCTCTTTTAACAGGGAGACTGGCCCATTAAAGTAACTTAAATAAAAAGCTCAGAAACAGGTTGTACAGGAAGACACCGTGTTCTCTTCCAAGTTGCCTCCACTGAGTAATTGGAAATTAAAAGTCAAACTATTTCCAGGCGTAAAGTAGTTTCTCATCAATGCAGAGTTTTATGCCTCTCAGCATTGCAGTGAGGGCTCCCTGGGGACCAAAAAGAATTTTTATTAAATTACGTCCCGATGTGCTTCAAGAAATTTCAACAGGAAATCAGTTCAAGTAGCTGTGTGTGCACCCATTCCATGTCAAACATTTAAAAGACAGAAATGTCAGCATATTCTTATTCCCTGATACCAAAGACCTAAAGACTGCTCTCATTCAGGTGAATGGCAGTACTGAAAAACATGGATGAACGCACAGCACGGCTCGTGAAGACACAATACTAGGGCACGCCGGAGATCTCCCTGATCCGTTTCGGCTCGGACTCGGAGTCTCTCCCCCTGAATGAACATGAGTAATTATTCTGTACCCTTTCCGTGTCCCCATGCACCGTGCGGGTGAACCAGGGCAGCTGTCCCTGCCTAACACACATGACATTTCCCAGGGGAATTCATTAGCGTCCGCCACGCCACCTTGCCTTTCCCCAAGACTGCTCTCGGGCCGGCTGACTCACTGGACAGACCGGTATTTTTAGACGCCGCTTACCCGCGGGTAGCCATGCGAGCGCCGCGCGGGTCAGTGCAGGCAGTCGGGGTGCTGTCTGGCCACATCTCACTCGCCGCGCAATACAGGTACCCCCGTCAGACTCAACGGTCGCCTCTGATCTGGGCTGATCTCCAGCTGGAGGAGTCAGACTGCACCCAAGCATTATTGTCCCATCCAGCATGCAAGCTATTCTGCCTTTAGGCATTTATTTTATCACAACAATAGCCATGAACTCAACGTCCCGGACATGAAATATTCCATTGCTCGCCACTTCATTACTTTTATAACTCTCAAAACCACTTCTGCGCTCATGCTTTCCTGCTTCAGTTGTTTTCATGTGAGGTTTAAAAAAAAAAAAACGCGGTAAATTCAAGACAAGAACAAGGGCTAGGACGCAGTCAACATTCGACCTTAACTTTGACTCATGGTTAAATGCGAATCACATTTTTTTCCCTTTCTGAGCACAAGCACAGAGTTCAGCCATCTCCAAAACTCACTCATGCACTCATTAGTTAATCAAAGTTAATGATGGATGCCTGTTCCATCCAGGCCAAGGACTCCACGAATACAGAAAATCATTTGGCTAGAGATTATTGCAGTTAGTTGCATACCATTTCTGGCTTATACCCAGATGGGAAGTGACTGTGAGCTCTGAGCAGGGCTAAATGCCCAGTGTTGAAGATTTTTCAAAAGGAAAATGGAAAAGGCGGGAAAGGGATGCGTAAGCCAGCAGGAAGGTATTAGCTCATTCTCTCATTTTCCTGAGGGCGTGTCATCACCCCACCTCCTCACTTGGCAGCCCACCATTTTAGATGGGCTTGACTCAGCTGCTCCAGGCTTGGCTTGCACCAGATATTGGGCTTTTTCCAAACCAGCACAACAATTCATTCCAAGACAAGGGACTGCGCGTGGCATATGAATTTGGGTCTCATTTACTTTCATTTGAAAAGAAAACTCATTAACTCTTAATTTGTTTCTGGTAATACCCCCATGCCTCCTACAAGCCCGTCTGTACATCAATACAATGTCAATTATTATTTTTAAGTGAAGGATAAATTCATCAACATGAGACCTCCAAGGAAAAGCTATGTGTCTTACAAAGCCTTGAACAAAGCTAGCCGCAAGGCAGAAAGAGCCACAGTTCTGCACTCCAGCAGCTGCGGGGAACAGAGACATCTGCATGCTTACTGATATGAGAAAGGTTCCAGTGGGTCATACAGCAGCCATTTGAGTACAGACTAGAGAGAGGGAAATATGGTGATAAATCCTTTGGGAGCCTGGGGCTGATTGTTCTGGTGGTACCAGGAGGGTGGGAGGGGCCTAAAGGCGGGACCCACCCGTTGCATCCCTTTTTCTTCCCTCCAACACACCCGCCACACAGTGGCGCTTAACTGGAACGCCCCCCTACTCAGCTTGCACAGCTGGAGACATCCACAATGCATGTTGTTCCCCATCTCACGTCACCTCGTCACATGTTTGAATGGGCGCTTGCACACATACTCACATATGCATACACATTTAAACAGGCACAAAGATATGCACACTTGCACACATGCATGCACTTGCTCATAAGCATGAATGCATGCATGACCGCACATACAGTACACATACACTCTCATACAGTACATACAGAAGCATGCATGTATGCTCACACACAAGTGTAATATTGTCCAACACCAATAGACAAAGAGCCAAACAAGGCCAGGCACTACGATAAAACACAGTGGAGAAGGAAAACTGAATGAACACCAAGTTCACTTCAAAAACATAGTAGTGCTTAGCAGACCATATAAGGATTTCAATAATTATAATTACTATTATAACTATCATAAGCTCTTTTATATATAGTAACAAGAAAATCTGAGTATTCATCATTTTTAATTTAGCCACTGAGTTAAATGTGCAAAGTGCCTGTCTCTGATGCTCTCAAAAAAGGGCACATCCCCTGCAGTGAGTTCTTGTGAGAACTTGAAAGTTCCCATAATTCCACTGTACTGGCTGAACCTTGGAGCATTAAGCCCATGGCTGTAACTATTAGTCCCTAAGTGAAATATATAGTTTTGCAAATGGGACACCATGAAACATTTAAAAAGTGTGTGTGTTTTGAGACACACTAAAAAGGTCTTTACTTGTCAAAACAGCCGTTTATGATACTCTTCTCTCTCCTTCTCTCTCTCAACCCCCCCCCCCCCCAGATACAATGAGCACTCGAAAAGGGCAAGTCTTTATGATGCCGATTTCAGGTCAGTGAACACAGAATATACTGTAGCTATACCTCTGAGAATCATAATTCATCTTAGAGATCCATGATGCCACTTGTCTAGAATATTTACTGCTCTTAATCAGAGGACTTAAATGCTTCCACAATGCCTTATTACATTTTGTTGAACTGTAAACTTAAATAACAAGCTAAAAAGGACTCAAGTGTGTGATTCTCAGTGATTGTGTGTGTACATTTCTGTCTGGGGGTGTATGTGCTTTAAGGGGTTTTTATGACTGTGTATAAATCATACACACTGGCAGAGCTCTCTTGTGAATCACCAGTCAACAAACAGTGTTTGTGAAAGCTGTCTAATTACTACATTCTTTCAGAGAAGTCCCAACATTACAGTTTGTTCTGTAGCAAATGAGAATCCTGGTTCTGTACAGTTTATGATGGCAAACACCCTTGTCATGTGTACTGCTGATACAATCCAGATCTCTTGCCAAATCTATACAGACTGTAACACATACAGTATATAGCAAAACCATTTTACATAATGTCTTACCTGTAAGCCTGACCAGCCAATGCAATGCAATGCAACATATTGTCAAAATATTTAGTAAATAAACAGCTGCAGATATTTGTAGAAAAACCATATTGTTTTAACTGCAGCTTTTGTTATACTACACGCTGGACAAGTTTTGAAAAGATTTTGGAGCAGGAAGTAAACCTCAGAGCGTATCTCCTTATTTGTGCCACCCCTGTGGATGCAGAAGGTTGCACAGGCGATGTCCTGTAGCTAGTGCCATGTACTATAGCTAGCGCCATGTACTGTAGCTAGCGCCATGTACTGTAGCTAGTGCCATGTACTGTAGCCAGCACCATGTACTGTAGCTAGTGCCATGTACAGTAGCCAGCACCATGTACTGTAGCTAGTGCCATGTCAGTAGCACCTGACCATAGCTACACATATGTAGCCAGCACCATGTACCGTAGCTAGCGCCATGTAGTGGCCAGCACCATGTACTGTAGCTAGTGCCATGTACCGTAGCTAGTACTCAAACATTAATCATTCTGCTTTAAGAATTCCCCTGGTCTGGGTTGAAAAAGCACACGTATGATGTCTAAAAAGTCTGTGAGGCTGACATGTTAAAAAGACACTCAAGGGTAAAAGCTTTCCTCCCCTTTCCCTCTCTCTCACTCACATTCTTTGTCACATACAGAGTGCCCCTAATAGGCCTCACTGCCTACATAGCTGCCAGCAGCACTCTGTCACCTCAGCCACTGTGGAGGCCTCTCACTTATTCATTAAGACGGGTACAGATCCATCTGTGAGGTGAGATATGGAGTATGTCCGATTACTCCATCGCATGTTCCACGTCCGTTCATTCAGTCACTGGCAATGCTTGTGTCGGGAGAACATCTATGGAGCTGCCGTTTAACACGCCATTCAAAATGGCTTTGAGCGCTATGAAGACAAAGCACATCTTAGGCCAGCGCTCATCAGAGTAAATGCTATTCAATCAAAAGAATGAAATAAATAAATCAGGCCTTCCCAGATGAATTTGGCATGGACTGCAATAATGTGACCCCTGGATCCTATCCAAACTAAAGTCCCTGCTGAACCACTGGCAGCAGATTAATCCTGAAGGTTCTTTTTTGTTTTATTTCTGTTGCTTTAATATTTTTAATTTTTTTGGGGGGGGAGGTGGTGGACATCACTTAAAACAACTTGTTGGGTTTGATTAAATCCAGTCTAAATACAAAATCGGATGCTAGCTTTTATTTTAATTTAACACCTCCACCCCTTCATAACAAAACTCCTTTATATGACACTTTTAAATTAGTACAGATATGAATGACAGGTGTCTTCTTTCAGGACCAACTCTTGGATTCAATCAAAACCTTCAAGTTGTCTCACAGAAGCAAAAAGTGATATTCACGCAAATAAATCACGATGAATAAACAACGGGCGGTACGGTGGCCCATCCTGCTCAGGGACTGACGTTGTCATAATAAAACATGAGTAATACGCTGACCTGAAGTAAACTGAAGGGGACAGGATTCATTTTTCCAAAATTTATATTCATTTTTTATATTCCAGAATATTGTTCGTTACAGTAGGTGTTGCTGAGCCAGTTAGAAAAGAGCATGAAGGGACATATAAAGATTTTGGTGTGTTACTGTGTATGCTATGGTGGAGAGTATAATTTCCTTAAGAAGGAAACATGAGCTGACCACAGAGCATAAATGAAATGGCTTTCAGAAAGTAAGATGGTACATTTGGACAGATGAGAAATAGAAGGAGCTTCATGGAAATTGATGGTTAATACTTGAATGAGTAGGAATAATTCTAATTCTAAAAACCATTTCTACTGTTCATGAGTGTTAACTCAACAGGGGACCAGCAGAGGTTGTGTGGGTAAATTTAATACATCTGTCCTCAGTGCTAAATGCTAATGTCGATTTGGTGATCGGTCACATTTCCAGGAGCAAGCTCTGTGTAATAGACTCTTAAAAACTTCAAGGTGGCCTTGTGCAGTTGTTAACATATGTTGGTAGTTGTTGGCAGCTGTCCTCAATATTTCCTGCCGGATGAACATGTTGAAGCTTTGCCACTAATTATCTTTGTGAGTCTGTGGTCTGTGGCTCTTAAACATGATGCCTCAGGATGACCCACCAAACGGAAGCATTAGCATTGTCAGAGAACTCACAGTATGGGTATTTTGTGTCTTCTCTTGCCACTCATCTCTGGCAAAAATAAAATCCTGCCATCTTGGTTCCCTTGTCTCATCTTACCAGCCTGTGTGTTGTGACCCATTGCCCCGTAGTCCACCACCATCTCAGGCCATCTATTTCAGACCATTCAATACAGAGGTGGCTATTTACATTTCTGGAAGGCTGTTCTGCTGTGCATACGGGTTTTTGTTTCCAGTATTTACCCTGGATTAATGATCAAATCAGTGGATTACACCCACAGCAGTTCACTTATAAATAATAGCACAGCGGATGTTTTGCATTGGACACAAGCAACAGTTTTTGGGTGTCATACATGACCTTTTTGTTAAATGTAGTTGAAATGTCAGATGACATAAATGATTTAGCTTTTGGATTAAAGAATGAAGAGCAGAAGTTGACATGAAATCCAGAAACAGATACGGCTCTCCATGCCTCTCCTGATTTAGCTGAACTCATCATCAGCCTGTATCTATGTGCTGCAGTCCCAGAGTCAACTTGCTCTTTGCTCAGATTGGCAGGCTGTTGAATTATTCTCCCATCTTGACTGAGCCAAAATGACTTTGCATCAGTGGCTATAAGGCACTTAACACTGTACCGACAACAAATCAGTTTTCGTTGTTTTTGAACAAATACATTGTCTTCTTCTTCAACATTTCAAAATCTGTCTAGTTGAAAAAACTGAAGAAGTGTAATAATCCTATCCTACTACTCCTACACGGAATGCTTGGGGAATTGAGGCAGGTATCCTCAGAGCTTATAAAGCCGATGCTCTACTTCTACTTGGAGATTTGAACCCATAACCCTCTGGTCCCCAGAGCCAGCATCACTGCTCCACGCCACCACTCCTGTGTGCAAAAAGAAGTCCCCCCAGATTTATGGTAAGTGGATTGTGGTGCTGGGAAACACACTTAATCTCATCATGTTCTAATGTAGATATCGATATCAATCTACAAGTATTTCAATATTAATAAAATGTACTGTACACTGCAGCACTGTATTATTCAGTGTCTGTACAGACCTCCAGACTGATTATCCCAGTCCTGACCTGCGTGTCCACACACGCACAGGAGTATAACTCACAGTTGTGGATGGGTGATGCACATAACACAGGTGGGATATAAACAGGAGGATATGGGGGTGAAGAGGACTGTGACATTGGGGGGAGGGGGAGGTGGTGTTCACTAAGAATTATGGCTAGTGGTGCGGCGAGCATGGGGGGGGGGGGCTGAATTATGACCGGGGAGGCGACACGGGATGAACAGGGAGGAGCGGGGGGGTGGGGGGGGGGCGTGCCCAGAGCCCGTTGTGATGTCAGACCTGGACGAAGACCCAGGCAGATGCCTGATCGATGCGGCTGGAGGGAGTGGCGGTGCGGTTGGGGGAGGGGCTGCGAGGGCGGGGGGGAAGGCTGGGGACGCGACGCTCGGGGTCACGTCTGAGCCGGCGGCGTAGTCACGGCGCACTGCGCCGCCGCCGTCCGTGAGGCAGTAAAGTCAAAGACGCCGCACCGCGCGCGAGCGAGCGAGCTCCGGGTGAAGTATTCATCACTGACAGCAAAGACAGCCAGACAGACGCGAGCGGCTGCCTTTTAAGGGAGCAAGGCATTTCGATTGATTACTGCTGAAATTGTTTCACATCACAGGCAGAGCGGAGGCTTGGTGTGCATCCTAAACAGAGCCAGGGAGAGAGGGAGGGAGGGAGGGAGAGAGGGAGAGAGGAGGTGCAGAGGGAGGCAGAGCAAGCTCAGCAAGGTTTTTTACGTTTCCTGCTCTCCGTCCCCTCCCTCGTCGCCCGGGACACGCGTGCCGCTGCTGTCAGAGCGATGCTGCTCAGGCTCGTTATCAGCTTAACCCGCCAGACTCCCGAAATTAACCCGACATTAGACCCTGCCGCTGCCTGCTTCGGTCCACAGGGACACGAAACCCGGGCTCCGCTTTTCCCTGGTAACCTTCACTGCTCCCGGAATGACATCATCGGCATGCGGGGAGGTAGTACTGCTCGGGGAATGAACTGAACCTGAACAGAAAGTGCATCTCTGGGGACCAGGCTAAACCACACAGATCACCGCCCGGCGCACGCATTACAAGTTTGCGTTTTGCATGGCCCTGTTTTTGCGAATGAGCACATGGATTAAAAAAATGACCCATCATCTGAATGTCATTTCAAGTATCCTGCGGGAAAAAAACACCCGACAGTCAGCCTCCAGGAGGGGCACTAAATGATGTAGTAAAAAACAATGACTTCATTGTTTCTTTTTTTCCTTTTTCATCCCCTCAGGTTGGCTCCGCTCGCGTTTAGAATGACGTAGCGTTGCTTGGGCTTGTAACTTCGCCAAAAGGCCTTTGTGAAAACTGCCCAGCAACAGCACGCATTGCTAGTGTGGCGGGATGGCACCATTAATCCAGCGGCGGAGAGGTGGCCACCCTCTGCAGGTGGGCGCCAGGATAGCCGGAGTGCATTATGGGCCGTGCGCGCGTGAGTGCCTGAGTCAATACGGAACCGCCAGAGAAAACATACGACCCGGATCAGTGTTCTGGCACTGTCAGAAGAGTCCTATGCAAACAAACTAAGGTTAATCACCTCTCTGCTCTCAAATTCACTAGATCTCCTCATAGTTCTATTTGCTGGCAAAGATAAAGCACTACCATTATGAAAAATAATTACATTGTCAACATAAACAATTATTGCAGCAATATGACTGCAACCTTTCTTTTTTAAAGTGCCCAGGTCTTTAAAATAGCCATCTTTTGCATGGCTGTCTGCAAATTTACACATACTGTATAACAGGTGGAAATAGCAGTGGATGCTTGAGGAATTGCTCGTAGAATAAAGACATAAAGTTTTATAGTAAAGCTGCTGGGCTTACCCATAGCAGCAGGTTACCTGCGTGGCTTTGGCAAGCATCTATAATGTAGCATAATAAGTGCTACTACGTAAGAGCAACTTCTACAGTCACCCAATATGACTCATAGTGCATTTTCACCAAGCCGTACAGTATCATGTTGAAAGGCCAGCTTGTTCTCATTACTCTTACATTATGTTATGCTAAGGCACTTCTGAGCAGCATAGTGAACAATCCTGTGTTTCTGATAGCAAAGAAGCCTTCCGAGTAAAGCGGTACATTTACGCCATACAAAACTTCAATCAATTATTTATTGGCGAAGAAAAGATCATTTTCACTGTTTGCCTGACATTGTTCTAAAGATGCATTAAGTTTGTACGCAGACAAGTAGGGAAACAATGCTGTTTGCTACGTACATGGCTTGGGCTTCAAGTCAAACAGAGCTGGATAAGAGAGATTGACAAGATTGACTTTTTACCAAATGCAATTCAAACAAAGGGCTTGCTTTTCGATTCTGAATAGTGCAGTGCTCTACAGACAAACCAATATGTTTCAGACAAACCGAAATGAAAACGCCATGATTCCCAAATAGCTGAATAAAATGACATACTTGTGGGTGTGAGAAAGGATCAAAAATAAAACTGTTGGACTTTGGAATCGATCTCATTTGCTTGTCAAATTGATGTCTTTACCAAGGACTACTGATGTTATGTTCCCTACATCCCAGCTTAAGCCTCTGAATATAAAAAATGTGCTTTAAATGAAGAGGTTCCCTCTACGTCCTTAAGTGCCCACAAGAGATTCATACCCACAACCTCATGGTTTCCAACTCTGCGCTCAAACCTTTTTCTTTCCCTTACTGTGAGAGGACAGGTGACAGCACTCAGCTCCCCCCCATCCACCCATCCATACGGAGAGCTCTCAGGGGACTCGAGCACATTTCCAGCCTGAACATGAGGAAGTGTGTCTGAGGTCCAGGGTCACCTCGCACCACTGAACGGGAGATGGAGAGGGAGTGGAGTTATCCTGTCCCCTGTGCCCAGTAACCATAATGCAGAGTCCAAATGGACCCGTAAGAGGGGTTCCTTAACACTCCCTTAACACCACCCACGTGACCATTATGGCATAATGGAGAAAGGCATGCACTTACCATTACATAAATCATGTAACATGCCCAGCTAAACACAGAAACTTTAATGCATAAGCTATGTTCTCTTTGTCTCTACTGGTAATTCTTGAATTTTTAATCAAGAGAAATCTCAAGAAGATAAAATGGCATTTCTACATTTTTAGCACCAAATAGAAGTCAGTAACCCAGTAACTATGGAGCTGATGGTTCATTAAGTCCCACACAGGAAATTGCTTTCCATGTACCTATCTGAAAGTTTTGGTTGGACATATGTAACTCCACATGAACCTAGGGCTCTCATAGTCTAAATACTCGCTTTTTTCATGACAAAAATGTTAAACAAAATGTAAATATAGTTCTCCATTCTAGTGACCAGTAGGGCGTTGAGTGAAAATACCCTATTAGTGTAAAATGATTGCGGTAATTAATGGCTTCGATGCAGAGAAGCTAGGTGGTGCCAAAGTATTAATGGTGGCGTGATATTTAACGCCATTGTCAATAAAGCTGTTACAGATCCTCGATTGTTGTCTCACTGTGAGGCACCAGCCAAGAGAAAAATGGGTTGAGATCGGAGAGCAGGTGGTTGAGCGCACGGGCCGTCTGCAGCCATGCGTGTTTGACGCAAGCAGAACTGAAGGATCGTGGTCCGGGAAACCCTCGCATGCCACCTCACATACAGCGGAACATGCAGCGTACATGCTAACAGGGCTTACTGGTGCTGATGATGGCACCTGATGGGCTGCCAGGTAAGCTCATGTTACCGGTGGGCATCCAGCTTGGAGGACTTACTGCCGCTGATTCTGAGATTTCCTGTTGTTGTTGGGGTGGGGGTGGGGGGGGGGGGGGAGCAGGGGCTTGTGGGACTGCAGCATCAGCACTCACAGACCTTACGCTGTCGGAACACAGCCACCCAATGTCCTTCCCTTCTAGATCAGGAGTAATTTGCTACCGGCAGCATAATAACACAGGGAAACAATCTCACACAGTGTTTAAGAACTTCGCTATCAGGTCTGATGCCTTTAAGCAAAAAACATAATCAGAATGTCTCCAGTGATCATTGAGCTGTAAAATGGAGTGTGTGTAAAACATGCAGGCTAGGTCAGCTGCCCGTGGAGAAGGGCATTTGCAAAGCAAGAAAAAGGTCAATGGAATTTTAGAAATAACTGGTCATTAAACTAATATTGGAACACTTACCACTTGTCCTAACAGGTGCACAAGAGAACAAAGAACCAATATCCATTTTAAGTCTGAATGGTAAATAGGATCCAAAATCTTCTGTGAACCCTCCAGACTTGTATGAATTGGCTGCCCCAGACAATGCAAGTGCAGACACTTGATAGCCTTGTTCTGAGCTTTCACAAAGTGCTAAGGAATTTGAACAAGCATGTTTATTAGCCAGTCAATGCAAGAACAGAGCTCAAACAATGCGTGCATGACTGCTGTCAATCTTAACAGAGGTTATCCACTACGTTTGTGTAATAAGAGAGTTGCTGTCCAGTAAAAATATACTACAAGTTTGTGATTGAGCAGCTAATCTGTCATAAATTCAGGCTAATTAAAGTAATAATATTGAAGATTTTCATTAAAATAAATGTCTGTTAAGGCACTATCTATCGCCAAATTAGGTAAAACAATGGTGATTAAGCAGATTATTATATTAATTTATATTATTATTATTATTATTATTATTATTATTTATGATTAAAGAACTGGGTGTCTGTGGCGACATTCCCGGGAAGAAATCACAAGCGGCGCATAGTTAGTGACGTTTTTTCCATCACACATCAGTGGTTGGTCCGCCAGAGAGGGTAGGCGGAGCTAATGCAACAGGCTCGCTCTTCAACTCACTTGTGTGTGAGCGGCGTAGTGTTTTTTCCGGTGTCTGCCAGCGTTACAATAACAGAGAAGGGGTGGGGGGGTTATGGAACCCTAAAAAGTTTTTATGTAACATTATTTGTTGATGTAGATTTCGTATTACATTTGATGACAATGTAACGTTACTAAATTACATAGCTATTTGCACAGCTAACGCTAGCTACCGGACCATGTCAAGAAAGGCAACATTAGTTTAGACAAAGTTGCGCACAGTATCCATCTCTCATATCAGGTAACGTTGCATTAGCTAGCTAGCTAATGTAAATAACACAATCTAATGTCAGCTAACAATTATAAAAAACGTCAGCTAACGCTACCGACCGGTACCCGACCTCGCAAACCGTCTCTCGAATGCAATGTTACCTTGTTGCAACGTTGCAGTGTAGCTAACAAAAGGCCAGTTCAGATCAATGATTCGCAACGAGACTGGATGCAACTTGCAAAATTCCAAGATGTCTGATTGTAAACGTTCTAAAACTGCACTTGGCGATTTGACAAGGTGGGTCTTTTGAGACCCCATGCAACGGCTTCAGATGCTCTGCAACTAACCAGTTCACACCGCTGCAATTTTCTCTGCAACATTCTAAAACCGTTTAGTCTCGTTGCGAATCATTGATCTGGACTGGCCTTAACGTTACCGTTATTTACATTGCCATCAAGTTCATAATTATCAGAATAAAGCCGGGGTATAGGTGGAGCAGAGCCAGGTCTGATTTCTGTGTGAAGATGTCAAGCCGGAGAAAACTAAATAAAAGAATACGGCAGTATGGATTAGCGTTGTTATTTTATTACGCTTCCTCATATGTTCCTTCAGCCTTGATGCCCTTTTTTGATGAAATCTCCTTTGTTTTTGTTTTATTCTTCTTGTTCTGGTTGCTATTTTAACACCCAGCTCAGCTTCATCCTCGGACAGTTTAGCTAGTAAAACCAGAAACACCAAGGGTAACATTTTGCAAGGCAGTTGTTTCAAAAATATCACGCAACAATCATTCACGAAAAAGACTGTTTATTGTGCACGAGATACATAATTGCACGAGCCACAGCGAATCCCGCGAATTCTTCTCTGCAGTGTAAAGATGTTCATACCGGGCAAAAGTTGGATGAAGAACATCTGTGGAAATTGATCGTCACTAATTCTACCCCAGGTCTCCTACAGCATTTTAACCTGGCTCAGCAGTGTAAAGACAGCTTAAGATAGCCTAATGTTAGACAATGAATGAGTATGTACATAACGTTACTTTTATAACAACCATTTTTTATTCAGTAAATAGTAAGTTATAGTTGGTGTGGCCCAGGTGCCAACTGACTGACGTCACACAGGCGACACTGGTTGGATCCGGTTGGATCTATGGGAAGTGAGGTCCAAAAACACACCTGCAATTACCGCTTCTCGCCATTGGTACCGCCAAAGAGAACGAAACGGAAATCTTCGAGATTGTAACTTTAATATCCAGATATTTTTCTTATACATCCTGAACAGTTTCTTGTTTACTTAAATAAATGGCAACACTCCCCCCACTGTATATTATAGTGATAAACACAGCTCTACCAAAGAGACTTTGTCAGCTGATCTTAGATCAAATCCAATTCCAAACAGGCACGTAACCACTGAGGCATATCTGAGCAGGCCTCTGAAATGGGAAAGACGAGTCTGGAACATTACTCCAGGCATACATTACGCTCGCTCTCTCGCCCACTGTAAAAACTGCATTAGCTCCTCTTCTGCTACCAGCCCCTTCACTTTACAAAGCATGTTTCACTCCAAACAAACACTCACACACACTTCAGGATGCTCTCTCTCTCTCTCTCTTTTCTCTATCTATTCTCTCTTTTCTGCCTGTGGTTAGTTTTTTGATTGTTTTTCTCTTTATGTTGCTTGTCTATTATTTATATTTTGAATTACAGTAATATCTGTGCTTGAACAATGTCCCAATAAAAGGAGTTTTTAAATCTCAAATCTCTCTCTCTCTCTCATGCACAAAATCTGCAGGACTTACATTCAAATTATGTTCAAATGCATATACATACTTGCACGTGTGCACACACATTTACATATACACAGGCCCCCATTCATAAGCTCACACAATCTTGTCCTTTTTCATACATGCAGAGTAGCTATTATCAAAAGCATCAGTGTAATACATTTATGAACAAAACCTGTATTCTTCCTTCAGAGTCAAAACTCAGCAAGAGATCCATTGGTGAGAGGGGATTATGTTCAAAGAAAGATCATTCAAAGGAACGAGCTTGAAATCTGCGATTTTCTGATTTTTAAAATTACATTTCCTCCAGCTGGTCATATATGCCCAGGGCTTCGGTTGCATTTGCCACTGTAAGATTTTTTTTACTGTTTTCTACAGAAAACTCATCTGATGTTTTCCCCTCCGGGAAAATATCGCTCTAAATTTCCAATAGCCAAGGGACAGGTGTTCCATTACTCATGGATATGTTCTTATGGCCCAATCAAGAAGCTGAGTTTTTCCTCTTATTTCTACTCCTAGGGGACAAATTGTAAAATGAATATAATATAAAGCGGTGAAATCTCTGAGATGTGCCTGAGGTGTATTCACTTGTCAATTAGTCATCTCTTTTCATGCATAAAACACACGGCTTAGACCACGTGATATTTCATTTAAGAGGTAAGGAGCAAAACCATGAAGCCATGACAATGTCCAAGAGAACAGGGGGAGAGGAGAGAGACAGATGTAAAAAAGAAAGAAAGAAAGACAGAGAGAGTTTAGTTATTGACTACTATTTATAGACATAACATAAATATTAGATATAAGGCCAATTTGTACTTTTTTCTTTTTAAGGCCCTAAGTGATACAGTGATAACAATGATGATGAACATAACAGGTAATTTCAAACATACATGCAAAAGAAAATTCCAGAAAATAAGTCTAAAGAAACTGTGACTCAATTTTAGTTAATTTGACCACAAAAAAAAGATTTGCTGACAGTGGTTTGTCTGCAGGTTTTGAAAATGATACTGCATCGTACCATATATGACTTAATTTGAATCGGATTTCTGATGACTGAAACCTTCATCCATATGTCTTCAATGTCAATGCTGAGAAAGTGTGCGTACGTGTGTGCATGTTTGTTTATGAGAGGGTGCATGACCTGTATCAATTTTCAGAACTCGGGGGGAGGGGGTACCAATAAGCTGTTGGGGGGGGGGGGTGTTATCTATTCTTATTTTGTGAATGCATGTGTTGAGAAATGCACTGAAACTTATGTTTCATTGTGTGCAAAGAATTACTGGTTTCATTTTCCATTTAATGCTCACGTTTTCTATTAATCTTATCTCCTGATCATCTTCTGAATATGACTGACTATCATTAGGATTAAAATAATCTCTATACAAGGAATCTCTGCATTGCCAAAAATAGTATTTGGGTATTACTAAGCATGTGCCAATATTAAAATTTCATAGTACGATTATCTTGGTCAACATTTTCAAAATTTTATCTCGATAATCATTGAAATAAGTTGAAAGTCTTAAACTTAAGAGTATTAAAACACACTTCAGTTACTTAAAAAATACTAATTTATACAATTCAGAAAACATTGGCCTCCAAAATGTTTTATTGTTGAACATTTGCAAAAATAACTAGCTAGCTATGACTAATTTTAACATCAGTATCCTTCTCAAAGCTGATATATTTCCAAACTTCAGACCTAACCCTCTTTGATGGGGGGAAAGCTCCATTGTTTCAGTTAACATTATATCCTGCTGCGATGATATATGATCCCCACCTTCCACTACGGGACAATGAAAATTTCCTTTACATCACTGTGCCGAATAAGTGTCAGAGAATGTGCGTAGCCAGTTATTGCTTTTCTGATTCAGTTTCATAGGTGGTTTGCCAATGCTAATGTGTAACCACAATTTCGGTTATGACTGATATAAATGTATGATAATAAAATAACCGTTACTGTTTTTAATTAGATATATAGTTATATTGGTTATCATCCCATCCCTAGTTGGGACCCTTACACTCGACGACTTCTAGACAACTAAAGTCTGACACACTCACATTTAACAACAATCATGGGTTTTTAGTCTCAGAGGTGCGCACATCTTAAGATTCTGCAAAGATAGGGAATCATGCAGCTTCACACATTATAAGACTCCAACAGTCTTTAGAAGATTTTTTTTATCGCAGCCCTTGTCCAGTGTGCTGATGTCAGACAAAGACAGCACACCTATTGGCTGTTAGCAGCGTAGGATCGTAAATCATGTTCTTGACCATCACAAAACCTTTGAGCCAAGAGTATAAACTTAGGATAATATTAAACACGTTTGATTCTGTCGGAATGGTCAAGACAAGAAAAAGACTCACAAACTCAGTCGTAGCCATCTTAATACAATCTCACACTAATCGTGCGTCATGATAGGAGTGTGCAGCAACTGAGGTAAGATTTTACTATGACTTTGAAGACCGTGAAATCACTTAAATTATGGTAAAGTGTAAATCAAGCATTAGTGTGCATGTTTGTTCGAAGCATGGTGGTGCATGGGTGTTTTACATCGTACTTGTCCACTGAAATAGGAAATGGGATACACAGATTCTTTCCCATTTGCGACCACACAAGAAGACACACACTTTTAATAAAGTTGCTTCTTATGAGAAGGAGTAAGGTATGTGAAGTAAGTAGACTGATAGTGATCATTTCATCCCTTCGTTCAGCCTTTTATTCAGTCACCAATTAGCGAGTGCGTTGGAGCAGCTGGGCGAAACGTCAATAAGCTTTTAGCAAAGCGACTAGGTGAGAGACAACGCTTTCAGCTCACTGGAGCAGCTGTCTCCCCCCTCCTCTTCCCTAACCCCCCCCCCCCTAAAAAAACCCTCCAAAAATCTTAAATCTGCCTCTGAAGAAAGCACACTGGAGCCCCACATTGCACAAACAATAATCTGCATTGATTTCACCTCATTTACATACCAACAGCACACTCCCCAGACAACAAGCGCATCAGTGTGTTAACCCAGGAAAAATGCTAAGCGTAAGAGACGGTTGGGTGGGGGGTGCTGTAGTGTGCCATGGTGCGAGTAAGGAAGATTAAAGTGAAAACACACACACACAGCCTTTCTGGCTAATTGCAAAATCCTCTTATGATGACTTTTCTACACACAGCACTGCTGAAACACCATCGCTGACAGAAGGAAATAAAGTTTCAACTTCTTTTATAATGAAAGGAGTGGATCTTCAAAGGATATTCTCCCCCAAATCCTCATTCTCCCTGCCCTACTTGTCTCTTTTTCACCATGGTTTGCTGAATGGATGAGTGTTAGAGGCAATACACAGCTGTATTCAGGCTGGATCAGCAGTGGTCTGGAACACAGTCCTGCAGCAGGTATTGCAGAATCAGACCACCTTGTCCTTCATCAGGAATCTCTCTTTCTTTGCCTACCTCTCCCCCTCGGTGTCTTTCTCCCTTTACTCTCTCAGTCTTGGCTACTGGTTCAAGACTGTCTGCCTGAAGCCTTCTAGGGGACATGCATGAGGATGACTTTGACCGAAGCCATTTACCTTTACTATACAATGGGCCATTCGCTGCTGTTATTGGTGCCTTTCTTTTGGAGTTTGCCTCACAGAGGGAGGCAGAACAAAGTATGAGTGACTAAATCAAGCAGCAACATCCAGACCTCCACTCTGACACTGAGGTACTACACTTGGTACTGCGATTCATTGTTGGCACAAGAAAAAAATCTATTTCAGCCACCCCACCCCCCTCCCCAAACCACTGATAGAAAGCTGCATGACTTAGTTATGATTCGTTATTGGAGTTTCTGAGCTCAAGCCAATAACTCTTTCAGTCATTCCGTATGACAGACCATTCCTTCCCACAAATGCTCACTTGAATAAATTGTCATAAAGTACATTTTTATCCCCGTTGTATTCATATCCTTCTCACTGTGCAAGGGAAATAAATAATTGTTTAGCATTCTGGGCATCTTCCAAATAGCGGACATGAAAAGGTATAAATTTTAAAGAGTATGCCACAAACCCAGAGGTATGTGCGTTTACCCAGTGCCTTAAGTGTGACGTGTCAAGAATAAAAATATTTTTAAATTGCCATTTGTGCCAGACAGGCATATTAGCCACCGTTCACAAGATAATATTTTCAGCCAATGTCTCCTATAGCAGCTTCAAAATGAAAAATCAGTGTACCGGCATGCAATATGTTTCTGCTCGTATAATTACCAGCAGAGTGTCAGATGGCCTGGACTGGGATGAATGCCAAGCAAATAAAAGCGTAATATTAGAATATGTTTAAAGTAACTTGTGAGATTTCGCTGCGCATTTCTCTGAAATGGGAATGAGTATTTCTCTCTTGAGACACATAATACAGTGAAGTGAAGAGCAGAATAAAATGGTACATATTTCTTTTCACAGCCCTTAACTCATTAAATGTGTGATTTGAAAGTAGCCAGGTTCAAACGGCGTGTATTAAATTTGATCGATGATTCTCTGTCAAAAATGAATTCTTTTAGCACTCTAAATGTAGGATGTAAGAACTGCATTAGCTCCTCTTCTGCTACCAGCCCCTTCACTTTACAAAGCATGTTTCACTCAAGACAAACACTTACACACACTAGGATGCTCGCTCTCTCTCTCTCTTCCTCTCTCCTTCCCCCCCCCCCCCACACACACACGTATGCATGCACACACACACACACATAAGGAGAGAAGCAATAAATCAGAAATGAAAGTCTCATTGGATGTTGCATGACCAACATCTTTTCATCAAGTAATCTCATTTACAGAGAAGCCTCGGCTTCTGAAAGGCAGGGAAATGGATCTATCAATCAGGGCACCCGCGCACCTTTAGGGACCCACTCATGGGGGCATTCAGGGCGGATGGGGGCTCTCCCCTGCGAAGGTGAATGAAGGGAGCCGGCATCATTCTCCCGTCCACTTCCAGACTGAATAAAAACCCTTGACTACACCTCGTGCATGTCAGAGCAGCAGCATAGCTCACAGAATCACACACTGCTTGGCTGTGCTTACCCCACAGAAAAGGTGGAGGACAGCATTGTGCATTCTTTGCTCATGGGTTCCTGCATCAGCTGCTCTGGAGATTTTGATGGAGGGCACATCTCAACTACCTTCTTTGCTTCTCGTTTTTGGGACCCCCTTTCTTTGCTACTGACACACCACCAAGAAGGAAGGTACACAAAGTGGTATCAGTAAAGTACCAGTAAAGTCATGCTGTTGGAGAACAAGCTGTAGAGGGACCTCTCTATAGAGGGCGTGGTTCAGTGGAGAATGGTTCAGTATGGTTCAGATTAGTGACGGGGGGTTTCTTGTCACTGTTGGACTTGCTGTGTCACCCAATGAGGGGGGACCAGAGAAAAACTTTCTACCGCACTATCAAAAAAAAAAAAAAAAACTCAAAGCAAAAAAATTTACAATTTGATCGTTTCAATTTTCAATTATTTTGCTGCAGTTCAAAGAATGACTAAGCAAGGCAAATCTTCAGTCTTTCTGGAGAGGGATACAGTTCATGGCCGCATGCCATAGCCTGAGGGACAGTGAGTAAGCAACAATGGCATCATATATAAACATGTATTACTTTTTCCATTATCATTAATGTTGCCAATAGCATTGTTACATTCTCTGTGTGCACCAGCAATACAACACTTGGTGTTTTCCAGTAAAGGTCATTTGAATATGATACTGAATTTGAATTTGAGAGTATCAAAGGGTGAAGGCCACAAGAGACCAAATGATTCTCTGATGATGTTTGAAAAGGCTTTTCCTGAATCTTACAATGCTCTGAGGCACAAATGCACACAGGTATTCAGGGTTCCCACTGGCAGCACGGCAGAACATCCCAGCAAACCACTTCACAAATGCAGAAATGAACTTGCAGTTAGGGAGACTATATATGTGATAGTGAAGCCTCAAATTTTTCCTTTGCCTAGGATAGTTCATTCATAAAATATGTACATCTCCAGAAAAATCTTTTTATAAATATGGCATACTGAGAATGGCATGTACCTTAGAAAATTTTGCGTGGGTACTGCAGAAACTGCATATTCATCTTTTCTCTTATTTTGCTAATGAAAAGACGTTCAGCATATTGTAGGTACAGCCATTCTATTACTGTATAGAACTCATTGAATAAAATGAAGACTATAGAAGAAAAAGTGCTGACAGTCCTTTGTTTATCTCTCTGCCTTTATGTGGGAAAGTTCTTAATAAAGCCACTGACAACAGCTGCCATCTTAATAGACTTGACTGCTAATGACATATTGAGCGACACACAGACTGGCGAGAGCTTCAGCTTAACATGTTGAACAGGGTAATCTTAACTCGCTAACAGTTTGGCCAAAGATAAAGAGCAAAAGGGAGGGGAAACAAGCAAGCCATGATAGAGGGAAACAGAAGTGAGGTGAAAAAAGAATGAGAGTACAGATGGAAAGAGAGACGGGCTGACTGTGATATCAAAGGTCAGCCATGAAAGCTCATGGCTCCCAAAAGAGGAATAGCTGTCAACAAATAGGGCTGCATATACTGTACATTTTGCAGGGGGAGGGACAGGTCGCACCACTGACTATCCCCTGCACACAGAAGTTTGCATTAGCCTGAGGGATGCACAATGGACTAATTCAGTTGCCATGACAAATGATTCTAATGCTTTAATCTGTTGTTGTTTATAGATTTAAAAAAAGATCAGAAATATTGTTTCCAACATCACCATTTCTCATTATAATTATGTACCGTTCACACAGTTTCTTATCAATCATACAATACTTGCTGTTACAATTTCCATTCATATTTTTTCATTTTAATAAGCGCATGAAATGCACAGAGCAAGTTCGGTCAGAAAACTCTTGCTGCACCTGGCCATTGGTAGGCCTCAGAAACCACATGATCTCATACTCAACCAATTGCATACACACATCTAAACATGTTCTCATACTCATCACATGCACGCATCACTTAATGGAGCACCTTTTTTAAATTGACAGACAGACCTCTCAAGTGCTGCTCATTGCCTGCGCTGCTTTTTGCTTGCTACAGCTCACAGAATTGTGCTCACCTACCACCACCCCACCTGTTGTTTGGATCTGCTTGTAGTAGACACTGGAGGGTTTTTGTGGTCCCTGTTTGATAGGTCAGAGCATGCTGGTGCATGCACAGATGTACAGTACCTAAAGAAGATCCATTCAGTGCCAAACCAAAAAGAATTAATATATTTAATACAAATGTGAGTTGTCCTGGCTGAACTTTTTTGTTTGTTTGTTTGCCTTTTATCTTAAACAATTCGCTTTGGCAATATGATACTATGTGTTGCTATGCCGATAAAGCATGTATAAATCTGAAGCGAGAACAAGATGTACTGAGAGTGAGCGCAAGACAGAAATGGGGAAATATAAAGAAAGGGAGATGAAAAATAGAAGGAAATAAAAAATGATGAAAGTGAAAGGGAGCAGTGTTTGGAGACAGCGGCTGCGTTCTCTCGTCGGGTTAAACGTTGATATATCAGCTGCCAGGTGTGAGGTCGGGACAGAAAGTGCATGACAGATTAAGGTCCTTACAGAGGTTATTTTGGAGCTTGTGCCATCTTTAGTCCTGAATACGGAGGTGTTGTGTCATAGCACACAATACGGGGGGGCAGCAGCTGAGCTCCCCTCTAGGGTGATGAACAACACTGTGCTCCTTCAGGGCAAAGTCTTTGCCCTGACACCTGGGCCAGAAATAGGCTACTCTTTTACGCTCACACTGCTTTCATTTGATTTTTAATTTAAAATGATTTAAAACCAGAAAGTGCACTCAAAGAGCTTCTATGCACATGTGTATAAGAACTTAAACCTTAGTAGCACAAGTTACATTTAAATTCTTCCCTGATAGGCTATCTTAATGGATTCTCTTGACCATAAGCCCCCACATTAGTTCTACAAAGCAACCTAAAATAAGGATTAATTTCAGACGAGTGAAGTAGGAAAAAGTTTTATATGCAGTTGCAGTGAAGTTATGTTTTCATCATATCATAATGCCTTGCACGTCAGAAACTGTATGTGTGCACACTGCTGTCAGGCGACACATCCATGTGGGGATGGGGCTGTGGGGGGAGGGGATAGACGGGGGTGGGAGCCATTCTTTCAGATAGAATGAAATTGAACATGAATGAAATACAAAACCATTGCTGTAAAGAGTTTGTGTTTAAACAACAAATGAGTTGCTTCCACGTCCAGTGCAAACATAAAAACCCCTCACTCTTGATTTATTTTCACCCAGTGATTTCATTTAAGCCTGTGCTTTCCATTTCACCCCCTTTGTTTATTTTCACCCCTTGATTTTATTTCACCTTCTGATTTCAATTAACATGTCAGTTCATCCTGAGATTTCAGGTCTGAGCAGCAGTGCCCCAAAATGGACAATGTAAATCACTTTACAAAATCGTGTAAATGAGTACACGTGAGCTATGGCATACATGCAAGATGGTAAGACATTCTGCTAAGCAAGTAAAAATCAATAGTGGAGCACTTAAAAAATGGCTTAATTAGCCAAACATATGTACACATAGCATGAACTGGAATAAAAATTGGCCTCGTTTTTATTGAACTGAATCAGAAATTGAATTAAAACTGGATATATGGAGATTAATGACAATTCACCATGCATTGATTAACTTTAAATAAATTTCACTATTGATTTAAAAAAATTGTGATCATTAAAAATATACATATTTTTAATGTTAAAGGCACCTGGCTCTGATTTTGAGAAGATAGGTAAAGCAGTGTCAGAAACATATCTCAAAATCTTTACGTATTCTTCAGCGAAGGATGCAGAATGGCAGGGGAAAAAAGTTTAAGTATTTACATTTTTTACATAATGCAAATGTTTGGATGACAAAAATCAGGCAGGGAAAATATTTTCTTCAGCTTAAGCCGAGAGACTCGAGTCCCCTACAGGGGACAAAAAATGAATTTCTTGGTCTTAGGAGGTTATATGCAATTACCTTAAAAGCAGTTTAATGAACTAGAACACACATTAACATTTGAAATTAACAGGACAGTCATGATTAAAAACCCAATTAGCTTTTTTCAGGGACTGAGAATTCAGGAATAGTGCAGTCATATTAACATATTTATTGAGATTTACACAACGTGTTGATTCTTAATGTTACTTGGGGGTAAATATTTGGGTACAAAAGGATATTTCCAATTCAGGACAGGTTTTGACAAGCAGCAGTTTCCACAAAAAATAAAACCGTCAAGTTGATATCTGTAAGCTCCCAGGGCCTTGTCAAAAGTAGTATTCCCTGCCTGTCTCACCAACACACCATAACCATAATTTAGAGAACACAAAAGAAAACTCCGCAGTCAGCAATTTGTGCTCAAACGAATCCCTCCCCTCTTCCGTGAATGTTTCTGCCATACCAAACCACAGGGGGCAGAATGAATCAGCGATTCTAGTGTGGTCAGAGCTACCTGAGCAGGAGGATACAGAAAGCACTGGCAATGTGAAGTTCTGTTTATTTTCTTGTTGGATGCTTTTATTTATGCCAGATTAAATAACATAAATGTGATATATTATCCATTATACTGTAGCATGTTTGCTGATGCAATTCAATGCATGTACAAATGCACAAAGGACAACAGCAGCATCAGACCAATGATTCAAGCCTGAAATCCATTGGTTTAGTCCAAGTGTGGCCACCTAAATTGTACACCAGGGTGAGAGGACTTGCCAGTAGGGGTCGCCTGAGGATGTAGAGTGGTGAGTCTTTTGTGGTGGTGATTTATTTTTCTTTTTTTTTGGGGGGGGGTTAGGGGGGGATGCAATGTTGCGCAGTACTATCCCAACTATCTCTCCCCAAATTCCTTTACAGTTCCTCCCTCACATCAGCAATCGCCCTCAATCTACCGGCTATGTTCACTCAGTGTGCTTCTAGTTATATAAACAGTACTTTCAGGAAATTAGCCTGGCAGAAGACCCCCTGCTTTCTCCGTCGTTAAAGATTCAGACTTCCCCTGCGTGCAAATGTACATTTCTTGTTTCTCTTTCTTCATTTAAGAAGCACTGTTCAATGCCTCATCTTTGGAGAATTGCCATCTCAATTGAAGGCTAGCAGGTCCTATTTGCCTTTATTTTACTCTTGTTCCCTCCCAAGGAATGTAATGATCCATATAATTATGATTCAGTCAAAGAGCAAATCCTGCACCAAAAATTCAGCCCAGCATTAAGCCATATACAGCATCCTAAACGGTTCCAAAAATGACAACATCGGATATCAAGCCAAAGTCAACTTTGATCCGAATAATGATCTCCTTGGCCTTATTGACCGTTCATATTTTTCACCCCCTCAAAAATAGCTTGAATGATTCTACATTGTGAGTGGCTGTCTGCAAACTGTAAAATTTCTGCCAGTGTCATCAATAATAAATTATCATCACACTTCACAGCTTTGTGCACACAAGATATAATTCTGTACTATAAAAAAGAACCAATGATCTGGTATTTGCAGTGGTAGTATAAACTGTGCAAATGGATGTCAAAAGTCCACTCCTGTTTTTCGGCATCACTCTCTTGAGCTTCATTCTGGTGAATTTTGCAGTGAAATGTTACACAGTAGTTCATGAATTATGTGCATATGTGCACAGTCAAATAATTGATATTTCTAGGAATAATTACATTTATACCAACTCCATCCATTCCTGAGATAAACATAAGCATTGTGTATAGACTACCAACTCTTGCTAACATTTTAAACATTTTAAAGATCAAGACACTCCTTTTTTTATTTAAAAAAAAAAAAAGTTTTAACAGCCAGTCTAAAATAAAGTAAAGTCTAAAATAAAGTAAATAAAAACTCAGTGAGTCCAGTTTAGGGCAGAGTTATCTCTTGTTGTTATAAACTGTGGAGGCTGACTGGAGAGGCAATAATGAACTGCCAACGAATGGAGCCTGCACATTTCCATTTTCAATTTAATTTCTTAACAACAGCAGCAGAAGGATGGTGTGGGGCGCTAAAATGGCTCCCCTAGTCTGCTGCCTGGTGAGAAGGTGGCGTTTCATTATCATCCACTGCATTCATGGGCTTGGTCCGAGCATCTGCATCATGTAGCGCACCGACACTGATGTGTCATTACAGGATTTGTCAGCAGTGTGTGGCCCTTACAGTCCACTGTGAAAACCAATAAGTAACTAATTTACTCTATGGGTTAATTATATTTTCTTGATATCAATCAGGGCAACTTTGATAATGAAGCTTAGTCCATATAAAATTGCATAACAACACAACACAAAAGCCTGATGTTATGTTCTGCTAAGACGATGAATCTAAGTTCATGCAGTGACTGTAGAAAATATCCCATTTATTTATTTGCTATATGCCTTGTCCAAAGCAACTAGTATAACTACAAGCACCAGAACATGGTAGAAAGTAACACTATAGCCATTCAGCATAAGGAAATCAGACTGCATCTCTGAACAAACAATTGAAACAGTATATTTGCACAACTTCACATCACTCCCTATACTAATCCACCCAACAAAAAGTATGTAACATATTGAAAATATTCCATATAAATTAAAAGGAGCTTAAATTATTTGAATAAAGAAGGAAAGTTCTGTAACTGAATTAACCACTTTGGTAGCACTCACGTTTTTACACAAGCCTGACAAGGATATAGCCAAAATAGAATGGTTACTATTCTTGAACACTTTTGACTACACACAGAAGCTCAAACACAGTAGAAGTTTTTCATAACCAAAAAGGCCATTTGGAGACTCCTAGAGGACACTTGGAAACCAAATGATATTATGGGTCTTTTGAGGAGTAACATACCATCAACTGCACACTACATGCTCAAGCAAAAAGTGCACTTAAATTATCTCGCTTTCCCCATACCTGTCACGCTCCCCCTCCCTCTCCATCCCCCCAATCCTCCTTGCTCTCCCCTTGCCATCTCTAGCTGCAGCAGATCTGGAAGATTGTAGAAATTAACCACATTAACTATCTAGTTTATCATCCACTGACAATTTCCACTGATTGAGTTTTTGTCAAATATCCCACATATCAACATAATATACAATTTCACATACCACATTTATTATTCAAACTCAAGCCTACTCCTTATTTATAAGCATACAGAATAATAATAAAATATTTTCACATGTATTTAGATGCGCACCAACTGAAAACGGGATGTAAAAAGTCCTTCATTGAACATGCCCTCTGCTGTGGAGTCAAAGCTTTTTTCGCTGTCCTCAAAAATATTCACTCAGATGAGTGATTTCTTCCAAGGCCTCCAAATGCTGAGTCTGAAGCTTTAGACTTAGGCCTTGAAAAATAAATTCATGTCATAAAACAACAACCTTTTTAGGTATAAAGTCTAAAGAACTCTTTTGCCGGTGCATAACATTCTCAGTGTGCATGCTGAAAAACAATGTGTCCTTTTATACAAGCTTAACAACCTATACACCATTAAAAATGTAATTTCATTGCCTAAAATACGTCTCAGACATCACTATAATAGCTTGCCACTGGCTGACTGTACTGGGCTGAAGTTATACTATCCATGACAAGTCATTGCTTGCACATGGTGGGTCCCATCGGCTATATTCAGGGACTGCTTGGCCAGTACTGGTCAGAAACCTTGTAGTTTGGTGCATTTTGTTCCAGATAGATAGATAATAACATGTCTATGTACACTGCACTTTCCATGTGGCCAGACTGATTAAAAATTTCACAGTGAAAAAACAGAATGAATGCAAATAAGCCCACTCTGGTACTGTGCAACTTAGGGGGCTAAACCTTCTAGTCCAGTGCTGCAATGGATACATATGTTTTAAGGTCATAGACCATTTAAAGTGCATTAAAACCAACATATTTTCCACATACTCTGCGTGACCTTTTTCTGGAAATTCCTCTTCTGCAATTCAAGTCATTTGGAAAGAATGTGTACTGTAGCATTTTGTCATAGGAGTGAAGTCTGTGATGTGTTGATGATCGGTTTTTAGACATAAAACTGTCCAAAACTTTAATACACTTCAAGCACACTGTTGAAGGCATGTAGAGGGACACAAGGCAAACAGGTGGTGAGGTCAATAAACGAGGCCAGCACCATACAGTACACAAACAGACAGGTAGACAGCAGAGAGGGTAAACTGAGAACCCTCAACCACACAGGGGAATCACACATGGCTGGAGAGACCACCCTACATACTGCACCACATATCTCGGCTGCACACACACACACGCACACCCGCACACGTGCACACGTACAAGTACGTACAAGTAAGTGCAAGGATGTTATGTACACCTTGCAATTATTTGTCAGCATCCCAACACTGCACTACCAACTATTAATTTTCTCTTCTGTGGAACTTAGATGAAGCTTGCGTATCACATTCCGAACATTTTGATTAATTTACATTTGTTTTGTTCCTCTGCCACAGCCCTTCAGGAAATCTTTGCTGTCTGACTACAGGAAACCTTTCAAGCTGAATGAGACGCATTGTAATTATTAATAGCGTAGAATAAACAGACAGCCACAGTGGGTGCCGTGTAACAGAGTTAGGTGTGCTTTTGATTTGCAGCCTTTGCCATTTACATTGCAGAGATACAATTACCTCCCCCAAGACTCACTAAAGAGCCAAGCTCCCAGCTAGCAAAACCAATTGCATTCTTGTTTTGACTAAAGGGATAATTTTACTATCTGTAGCAGACAGTAAATACGGTCACTCAGCGCTGCTGTACCCACAATTGAATACCCCATAGCATCTCACGGTGTCAGTCCATCCTCAAATGAACAGGGACACAAATGGACAAATGGTTCCTGGTCAATGACCTGATCTTTGAAATTTTAACATGCCCTGTGACCATTTCATTTCACACACATATATCAGCAGAGGACTGTTCTATAATCATGAGGAAATTGAATTTATTGAGGGGTACAGACAAGAATGTATTTTGGAAGGGAATAAAGAAAGGTTTAAAAAATCCCCCACCTATACAGATATGTAATACTTAGGAGCCACATTTACCAATGTTAGCAGCTATTTTTCAAAAATTGCCTTCCAAAAATTAAAAAACCTTTCTACATTTCCTTGTGAATATGTATTACATGCATTTCACGCAGAACAGATACTGTCTACTGTACTGCATTTGTGCCATTCATTATATTTCCTATTACTTCATAATGTATGAAACAACTCCAGGTATACTGTGGGTTTTGATCCGAGGCCTTTGCCATGACAACAGTTAGAGAGATACAGTTACAGAGGTTAGCTTGATGAGCTGAAGAACAACGATCCCTGGGGAACCAATCACATTCTTATTCAAGGTCATAGGGTTGCCAGATCCCCACACCTGATTCTCAAGAAAATTAGTTTCCAGTGGGTAAACCTGGGGCTTGTGAGCACTATCTTGGAAATCTTGGACTTGTACAATTAAATTATCATATGCATTGCATTAGCCATAATGCTGTCAATAAGTTCCAAACCTTCCATTCCTGTTCAGTGTGTATGTTTAGCTTTGTATTTGTTTTTTAGCGTGCCATATTTTTAAGATGTAAAAAATGCACCATTTTTTAAAGTTGATTATAAAATAACACTTAAAATGACTGATAAAGAAATGGCTATTTTACATATTTATTTAAAATATGTGGGTTATGACATGGTCAAGTTTCAAAGACAACATACCACCACATTGCCAAGCAAAAGATACATTAATAGCATTATGTGGAACAGACACGGTAAATGATAAAAAATATTTTTTGCATCAAACAATCCAATAATTGATTATAGTTGTGCTTTGTTATGATGAAACAAAGGTTTACATTACACTTCAATGGAGCAGTACACAGCAAAATGTTCTGAATAAAATCAGTTATGAAGAGGCCAAGAAAATAGCATACGCTAAAATTTTCAGTATTAAAAGTCTTGGCGAGAGGCGTGGCGTAGTTTGTAGGGCAGCCAACTCAAACCATATACACCCCCACCCCCACCCATGTGATAAGGGGCTCGATGCCCAGCCATGGCACATGGCACTTTCTTCATTTGTTACCCTCTCTCCTTTCTACCTGTCTGAACAAAACAAGAAAAAATACAACAGGAGGATGGATGCTCTCCTAGCAAACGTCCTCAGGTCTGACAGTTCATTTCAGGAAGGATAGAACCGAGGGCCTGCTGATCTAGGATCAGTTTTCTCATCACAGGCTAAGATATTGACTGGGAAATTCTTATCCTAGATCAGCGTTCAGAGAAGCTTTATATGTACAGCCCCTGATACTGACATATCAAAAGGGATGTTAGGATATGCACTGTGCTCAAAAGATGTAATTGTCACGTTTGCAAATCGCATTGGAATTTGTTCATTTCCTTATTATAGATTTTCCCCTTGACTGCATTTGTAGTTCATGTCCATTATGTGCTGTTGCTAACCATGCTACCAACTTGGCTGATTCAATTGTTTTATTTTCTTTAAACCAAAACTTTGTGGGTTACCTGATTTTTATGCATGCGTTTTAGCCACAGTCACACACGAGACTGTTCAGTCCTTTGTGTAAAAACAGCGAGATACGATACATGCAGTATTTCAGACGTAAAAATACCAGACAATCATGTCACGGCAAGGGTTAATTTTAGTTTTCCCATAGTTATTATCACACAAATTTCAATAAAACGTCTTACATAATATATTGTGCATTGTATACTTATAATAAGAATTTGTGAATTGGCTTTTAGACAGTCCCCTAATTCAAGCAAGACCCTACGCTGAACAGAAATTGTGGAAAATGACAAACTGCTTGATATCCAATTGGAGCTAGTTAGGTGCTTGCAAAAGCAATCATTATCACTCATAAGATCCGATCAAACACATGATTTGAAGTGTGAAGCCAAGGTGCAATTTCAGGCTGCACATAGTGAAAATCACCTGGAACCACGGAATAATAATACAGCCGAGTTTCATTACAAAAACTGGAAGGGAAATTAGATTAGGTAAATTGGGACTGAAATTGGAATGTGTGTAGCCTGTGAACTGGGCATTAGATAGAATATTGACATACACAGAGGCAAATCAGCATCAGCAGTATAGCATGTATCTCTCAAGTAAAATCCAGCAAGAAAACGCTTAAAAGAGTGTAAAAACCTGTCAAGAGGAGAAAAAGTAAAAGAATCAAGGAAAATACTCAAATTCAAATACATCAAGAGAGAATAACCGGAAGAGGACTTAATATGCAAACATATGCAACATCTTAGTAAATCTTCCGTGAAAGCACACAACACTATCATTCATAAACATTCATAATCCAGTAATGCAGGCATGACATGTTGCTCTGTGAGTCTGTCACTAGCGATATGTGGCCAGACATCATTTGAGACAGCTCATTAATGCTGTGAAGGCTATGAACACGCTTTCGCAGGAAAACACTGCGTAGAAATCAAAGGCCATTCCACTACCTGATCTGGGTGTTGAACACAGAATCAATGCACTGGGTCAGCTGAGGCTCATTGCGCTTTTGATTTCGACAAACCAGAGAGAGCACCCTGTCAATAGGGACAAAGGCTACGGAGGCAGGAAAAGGAGCCCGCTCGTTTAATGCCGTCGAAGCCCTGAGCGACTCTCCCCGTCCCGTCAGCAATGGCGGAGGACGGCGCCTCAGCGAGCGTCTAACGGAGCGGTATGCTGGCAGAAGGATGGGCGACAGGTCCATTCACCGCTCCTGCTGTGTTTCATTTCCGCACTGGGTTCAGTCCTAACCAGTGTGGGCTTGCCAGGGAAATCAGTTTAAATTTCATGTTCATTATAGGAAATTATTGCAATGCTTATTAGAAATGCTTTATTGCAACAACAGTAGCCCGTTCTGAGTCCAATTAATCTCGCCTGTGTTAATTAGAATTGTGTGACTAAAGTGCCTGAGAAATGCATTTACATGGAATGAAAAATGGGAAAATTACTGTTTGCGGGTAGAGTAATATGTTACCTTAAATATTTCATTGTCACTAAATGTGGTTTCTAATAAAAAAAAAGCTTTCCCTCGTGTTAAAGAGGCAAGTGTTTGCGGAAGGCTTTGTGGCTCCTCACTGCCAGCATTCAAACAAAAATGTCTCCTTTTAAAGCTGGCTGGGAAGCACAGCATTGTGGGATACTCTGGGTGGTCTCAGGAGTTTTGTCTTTGTCTAGCTCCCAGCCTCAACGTATTTTGCAAAAAGTCCTTGAAAGAAAGGAACCTTTGATAATTTTTAGAGCATCAGCAAATGGGTCTGGTAGCGTAATACAATAGAGTGCAGAGCAGTGCACACGCACACACACCCTCCTCACGTGCGCGCGCACGCACACACGCATGCACGCACGCACACTTATATAAGCAAACACACTCTCCTCACATGTGCGCACGCACACATGCACGAACGCACGCACGCACACTTATATAAGCACACACACTCTCCTCACATGTGCACTTGCACGCACACAAGCACGAACGCACTCGCATGCACACTTATATAAGCACACACACTCTCGCTCACATGCGCGCACGCACACACAAATGCATGCACGCACGCACACTTATATAAGCACACACACTCTCGCACACACGCACCCACACACGCACGCACGCACGCTTACATAAGCATACACACTCTCACACACACACGCATGCACGCTCATTTATATAAGCACACACACTCTGCACGCACACAGCAGCACGCACACATAGATCACGCTCCACACACACCGCTGACGCTCTAATGTTCTGTACATATGGCAACACGAAGGCAACAGCACGACTGCTCATGCAAAAGGGTGAATGAAGAAGACTGAAAAAATGATCTGCCCCTCTGTCGAGAAAGCACATTTTATAAATAAAAATCATAAAGAATTGCAGCTATTCAGCCCTTGCAATTTCAGGCCGACTAAATATTTTTTAAATAAAAATTTATTTTTGTGCAGAATAGTCAATAGGGATATATCTGGAATATAAACAACACAATGTTGATGAATACAAATACAGGCTATTTGTACAAATCATTAGGTTAATCACTTCTGCATGTGTGGGAACCAGCCTGAACACGGGACTGAAAAGACAAACTTCAGGAGAAGCAGGTTTCCTCTTAAAGACAACAAGAAAGGCCATGCAGGGGCAGCACTTTAAAGTGGCACATAGTGGACAAGGAGACGAGGTATCAAGGACCTTCTGTTGCATTTAATCTAACACCAACCGACTTGTTGCAAACCAGCAGCTGTGCACTACTAAACCTTCAGTGATTTTTCTGTTAATCTAACTCTTGCGTAAATTAAACATGGTTTAGCATTAAGATAAATTGGCAGTGTGAAAGAGATCTTGTGTACTGCGATCAAAATACAGAGCTTTCAACATACATTATTCATAAATGAATAAATAAAGTATACAGCAACTCCCTTCCCTCAATCACATGCTACGTGAAATGAGTCTGATGACAGGATTCTGGACATGATGTACCGTGGTGAACAGATGGGAACTGCGTGAATCTTTTATCATATTTAAATAATCATATATTTTATAAAATATGATTGACAATAACTAAGGTATATCTGCAAAAACCCATTAAGTTCAAACTTCAAAATGACATGGACTTAAATGCGCTGTGAAACTGATGGTTGTGCTGACACAAAGCAAAGCACTAAATGGGACAAGTTAAGTGAAACGTACACCTGAGCTTCGGAAGAAGAGCATGCTGGGATGCATCCTCTGCGGGACACAGCAGCTGCTGTTAACACACAGGGAAAGGCACTGAACAAAAGCTTGGTGGGCTTCACGAGATCGGTCAGCTGCACGCCTGCCCCTCAGCTTCAAAGCCAGCCATGAGAAGTCACTCTGTCTCAGCCTACCTAAGGCCCTGTCCTGTTCTGCCAGTCACATAGCACCCCCCACTCCCACCATTCTGGAAACAAAATGAAATGAAATTTTAAATGAAACCATTAAATTCAATCCAACAAAAATGCTACAACACCGGTAGATTTTGTCCTCCCTGGAATAGACTTTACAAATAGCATGTAAACTGTGGGCAAACTTATATATATATACTGTACCCAAAATTATGAAGATGATACCATGCACATTTCTTAAGCTTCTACAGCGTTCATTTCCTTCTCTTTGTGAAGGCAAACTCAGTCGGTGTGGTCTGGCACATCTTGTAGGGGGAAATGGTCATTAATTTGCCTTGGTATGTAGCGAGCTTAAGAGATTGTGGATGTGAAGATGACATCACACTGTAGCTTTGAGAAAGGTTCTGTTTTGAAAGCCTGCAGTGAAATGTCTTGTGCTGCGTATCACACAAAGGCAATATCAACTGACCCCGAAGTCAATGGCAAAATATCAGGGGATTGAGCTCAAAATCTTCAGGTGTCAGACTAAATTAAGTAATCAATCACACAATCAAGATCAAGACCAGCATCCTCTCATTTAAATTAGCTGGTTAATTTTTCACCATTTATCAGCAGGCAAGAGCCATGCTTTTCAGTGAAAATGCATTGCTTTGGAAATCTTTCTCTGCAAGAACATAAAAAAACAAATGCCCAAACAAACAAGAGAAAGACCACAAAATCCCTTTCACCTGACCTCTCAAGATTGACAGATTTCTGCCTTGTTTGCATAAAAATTGATCTCCAAATCTATGGCTTTAGTTGAATTGTATCTAAAGCCACAGCTCAGTCTTCATCTTCAGAGACTTTCAGACAACAGGCTTTAAGTGCTTATCTCAACATGAGGAGGAATGAGGTGGTGATACATGTGCAAACAATAATGGAAAATGGAGTTAGGCTTTTGGGCTCACTTTTGGTCCTCCTTCCCCTCTGCCTCTTGATAACACCCTACAGCCCTGCAGTCTAATTATAGATGCAGCATGGGCGGGGTCCACAGACATTGGCACCGGGAATGTGTGCCAATCCACCGCCCTGTGGGCTGGGAGTGGAGCATGGGGCACGGTCAACACCCACAAATCCATGCCAACATTAAAATAAAAAAATCAATACAATATCTGAGAGGAAATCATCCTTGGAAAATGAAGGAGATTCAGCAGACAAGGGGGCCGCGATGAAATCAAAAGAGAATTCATCACCACCTGTCCACTTAAACGCTGTCCTCTCATCCTGACCAGAAACTGGGCCCTTAAAAAAGACCTCCAAAAATAACAGACTCTACTATAAATCCTCAAGTGCTGAAAACTATGAGCAGATATTTATCTATTCTTTTGTAACATCTACCTTTTAATTTAAGATTCTGTGTTGACATTGTTAACGATTCCTTCTTTTGTATCCCAAAATGAGTCAGCCATTGTTGTTTAAAAGTTGTTTATACAAAAGGGGGTGGAGTTGGGGATGGGATAGCAGGCTTATCTCATTATGATCTGCCCCACTCATAGCGTGAGCATCAGTTCTCTATTGATCCCATCATATCATCATGCGGCTAGGCGTTCATTGCTCCTGTCAAACCTCACTGGCTTTTCCCACCAAACCTAGCTTTATTTCTGTTGATCATCACTGAGGGTGTGGGCAGTCAGTGGCTGTCTCCGCTGATTCACGGGCTTCCACTGTTCCCTGAAGCGGGCTTCACGAACTGTGTTACCCCCTGCTGATGGTCTGAAGGCTTCTCAGCTCCTGACCCTGCACCCCCCCTGCAACCACACCATCACTTGCCCACATGTCCAATCGCACAGTGCTTCTAGGACTTTTATTATTGAATTAAGCTTCAGTAAGGTTCACCCATCTAATTCTAGTTTATTGAGTATTAGGAATTGCTATTTAGACATATACACTTTATTTTGTTTTTTTCATACTACATACATCCAATGAATTTTATGGATAAAGACTCAGAAGGAGGTAGATGGAGAAAGTGACATTTGATTTGAATTTTAAGCAGGACATTGTCAACTAATTTCCAAGTCTTGTCTGCTGCTATTTTTGTAATGACATTATTCTTATCTTTTAATTTTTGTTTTCATGTCTGTTCGTGCTTCAGACAGTTCTGGTCCTTTTTGAATAAACTCCTACACAAGTATCTGTTGACATTTAGAGAATGTAACATACTGCTTATACTTAGAAACAAAATCTTTATCGCAAAAATAAACAAACTCATCTACTAATTAGCACCAAGAGAAGTACCATCACCATCTCTGTTCAAACTTAGTAAATCAAATGGCACCACCATATGCTCCTCTCTTTCACTCTTAGACACCCCTTTAAATCTGAGTGAGGGGGAGGTAGTGCCCCACTGCTTTGTATGTAGCGCTGACAAAATCACAAGAGAAATTGCACAAATGGTGACCCAAGTCCAGGGAGTCCTAATGAATTATATATATTTTGGAAGTTGGCTGGTATTATCACCACACTGAGTCAAATTGACTATAAGCTATTATTTTACAATAGTCCCTGAAAATAATTGCACTGTCAGTTTCCAGGGCAAAGGTTGAGTATCGAGTTTTGCTCTGGCCAACTTCCATATCCGACGGTTCTGTCGATGGTTTTATATGACAGTAAGCAATTAAATATTTGCTTTTGTTTGCATATGAAAGAAAGCAATGAATCGAAGAAATCAAAATTTGTTGATTTGTGACTTTGCAAATGAAAGAAAGTGCAATACTACCATAGGGTGTTGGGTAAACCATATGACAAAGCATAGACAAAATATATATTTTTATATTTCAAAGACACCAAACATTTTCCCCTCCCCAGTTCAGATAAATTATTGAAGAAAGCAAAGAGGGATTAGTTCTAGAATAAATGCATCTATGAAAGTAATTTAATATCTTTATACCACACCACAAGAGAAAGCTGGCACCATACCTTTTGGGTATCTTAGTCATATTTATTTTCATAATTTAAGTCTCTGGTGACAACATTTTAAGAACAACTGGTATTCACTATGCACTATCCATTAGAAAGAGGACATATACTATTAGATGAGGACTATAGACAAATAGTCTAAAGTCAGACACTTGTACTTTGGTAAATGCTTGTCAAAGGACTATTTACTTGGCCAAGCTTTATTTTGTTTTCTATTAGACTACACTGTTCTCTGTGAATCATGCAGCCATAGAAATGCCTATGCAGTACCAACAGTTCCATTTAACTCCTTTTCATGGAGAAATTCAAATCCCCCATAAATCTTACTGCGGCAATAATAACACAGGAGTCCCGGATCGCTGGGCGAGCCCATAAAGTGTACCGAGATGGAAGACACATATTTCTACAAGATGGAGTGTATATTCACAAGGTCACCACGGTGAACTGCTCGCAGCTGTGGACACACGCAGATTGAATCTGGAGGGAAACCCACATCATGCGTGTTTCTGTGTGCAGAGAATGAGAAAGTGATCTGACCATACGAGCAGGCTGATTCAGACAGGGTTTTTTAAAATTTTATTACAGCCATGTGAATGGACGGCACGCACAGGTGCAGTGACGTCAGTAGACTTGGGCCGAAGCGTGTGTTCCTCTCAGCTATTGCTCTATTTCGGGAAGTAGAAGGAGTTATCATTAAACTAGCCAGGTGGTCTGCTTACTGCTGTCGGTGAAAACCAACATCCCCAGAGAGAGTGTAATTTCCTCTGTCAGAACAGATGAGACATGTCAGGAGTTATGCAACCTCAAATACCATCTATTAGCACCCCGCTTTATGAATAGTATAAAGCAATCAGGCCTAAATGGAAAATCACAGTACAAACTAATGGAGAAAGGCAAGCGACAGATTTTTGTTCAGAGAGTTATTTCAATAGTAAAGCACTGCACTGCCACCAAATTTCTCAGTTTAATACCCACATCTGTCCAGCTAAGCACATGTCAGTCAACTCAATCAACTAGCTCTGCATAAAATGCCTGCTTCTCAATGGAAATTGCACTACTTGGTTTTGATACTCACACAAAGAGATTGAATCTTGTACCATGTTGTATAGGAGTTTCCAGAAAAGGTTAAGGATGGTATGCTACAGTTTCTCATTTTGTCAAAATGACAAAAAAGACAATTGTCTCAAACTGAATGTCTGCATTTAAAATTTACAAAGACAAAGGTTAGAGTGGGTACATGCTTCCTCAAATATGAATAATTGACAATCACATTTTTATCATTATTTAAATGTGATGTTGATACCTCTTGATGACCTTGTTAATTTTCCCTGAATGCAATGTTGTTGCATACTTGTGAGGTAACCACTATCTGTGAATTTTAATTAGCCATGGTCAAAAATTAAATGCATGTTGCATTTTGTACTGAGCATACTCAAATGGTGGCCATAAATGGGTTTGGGACATTCAGACTGACCTGCTTTTGGCTCATAGTATCATCATTAATGAATCACAGATTCAAGTTAGTCCCTGTCAGCTACCGCAGCAATGAACAGCTCAATATGAGAGGAAACCCCAGCCCACCCCCTACCCTGCCCCACCCCACACAGCCACCAGCTCCCACCACCACTGTGAGCTATTTCAGCCATTTTAAGGGCATTTTTTGGCTGTTTATTTACGATGAGACAGACATTCCCCGGGGAGCAGACTGCGCTGCTGGACTGAGGTGCCGCGTGACTGCGCAGCCTCCCCGGCGGGGGAATGTGCCAGACAGACACAGCGTGAACCGCAGGGCCCGTCGCTGACCCGAGGCACAGGCAGCCCACACTCTCCAGGGAGCGCGACAATGGCCGGCACGCACGGGAGGTCTGGCATTCCTCAAGGTTTCACACCCTCCCCACGCATGCCACCCACGCCAAGCAGGGACTATCCCAGAGAAAGAGATCTCTCCCCTGCATTCTTTAACACAGAACAGCACCTGCAGGGGCTCCTCCACTACATTTAAAGACGTTCCTCCTCACACAGCTGCAGGCATTCACTACGCGCCGTCCATTATCTTTCGTTTTCTCAGGCTGATCTTGCACATGAGCGCTGCACACAGCTTATTTACTCCCCTACTAAATTACCTGATCCTCAGTGGAGCACGCAGGGCGCGGTGACCTCGCCGAGAAGCACAATGTTAATGAATCTCACGGGATTCAAACTGTTGACCCTGTGAACACAGGCATGTTCCCCCCGCCTCCACATCATCACCTTTCCTGTGCTGAGGGTGTGGAAAGAGGAAAGTGGGGGTGTATAAAGAAACTGAGTTCTTTACGATGTGGACATTTAATTCCATCTTGATTGTCACTTTGTCGTTAGTTTCTTCCTGACTATTCACTGATTCTGGCAGAGGTGCAGGTAATTGTAATTAAACTTTGCAGTGCTGTCATATACAGGCTTTTTATTTGCATATTATTATTTCTTAGCCCTGGGATGCAATAGCAATCTAAATATAATAAGCATAAGGAGAATAATAATATTGTGTGACCTGCAAAAACTAAAAAAAGAAACCAGACCTACTCCTGAGCTCTTATTCCAAGGTCAAATCTATGCACTCCACCTTTTTAATTAGTTCCATAATCTTGTTATCAGAGGTATAGATTTACTGATTTCATATTTGGCGGTAGACATACCTGCTACCAGCAAATACCCATTTATGGTTATCTCATCAAACATTTAACTCCAACCCTTGGCATGACTCCATCATGTCCATTTAAATAGTAACCTTCAAATTAATATGTAACATGTCCTCCTTAAATGTTTAATGAAAATGTTAGCAAGTCTCCATGAAGTGAACCTGCTTGATTGCATTTCCTCTTGTGACACCAGGTAACTCTTGAGAAAGTAGTTCTTTTCAGACTGTTACGTATTTGTGCTGCAAGATTGCCATGAAAGCCGTATTGACTAAAGCAGGCACTGCCTGTTTGCCTTCAGCTACGATCTGTCACACTGTCATATGCTCCTGATAGGAGGCGATTATGGACGTGATCAAATCGCCCAGATTTTGTGCACTTGCGGTGTCCTCAGGAAATGTGCAGCAGCAGTCATAAATTTAGCCTACTGGATAAAATTTGCAATTTCATCAAAAAATAATAAATCCCCTGTAATAACGTGGCTGCCTCTTCTACGTCAGTTTTTTTTCTTCTTTCTAATTGGTCCTTTTTTATGACTGCATCATGATGGCATCCATCTAAAGACCCCCTCCCCAAGTAAGAAAACACAGGAATCTAGATGTCTAGAGGGTTAAAAATTTAGGCTGAGAGACATTCAGACATAAAAGGACTAGCTTATCCCCAATATAGTGTAGGTTTTACCTGGATATAGCCTGGCTATGTCCTAGAACAGCATTTTTCCTTCCTTATTTTTCCTTCCATGGCACATCAAATTTACTATTTAATTTAAGAATCTCATGGCACACCACTCCCAAAAGGATGCAATGTATTGACGCTGATGTCAACAGTAGGTATTTTGGGGGTTTAATTAAGCGATATGCATTTTAATGACAGATATTTTGGCTTTCGTGAATGGGATTTGTTCATTTAAAAATTCATATGAGCTTTCTGAAAATTTTTTACAAGGACTTTTCACATGGCACACCTGACCTCATCTGGTGGCAGTGGTGTGGCCCACTGGTTAGGAAACACTGGGTGAGAAAACTTTCAAACTTCAATGAAATGAAGAAAGGTTTTCACCTGAACACCTAGACGGCGTTTCACCGTCACACCATAAAAATGTTCACTGGGTCCCCTCCACCCACCAGATCAAACACAGAAAGCCATGCTCAAAAGTGCTGAGGCATGTCAAAAGAGAGTACGTAATGGGTTGCGAACTTTGACCCCCGTGCACGAAACAGCGAGCCTACACTCCACAAGCTCCCTCTGTGCTCTCACACAATCGACAAAGGCATCCCAGCATGCCGGTGATGCAATGTAGTCTGGCTCCTGTGCGGTCCAGTGGGCCAGAGCTGGGCCTTTTCTGGGATTCCATTGCCTATGGGGTTATAGAATGTGGCCTCTGTCCTGCAGTACATACCCGAGCCCTGAAACTACAGCCTGCGGGTCACAGGGGCTCCATCCATTCACACAGACATGAGACCGTTCAGTCCTCAAGAGCTGAGCTCATATAGGTTTTAGGTTTACATCAATTAACCCACGGCTGACTGCTTGGTAAGCTCCATTTCTGTTATGAATATGAATCTCAACAAAACATTTGACAAAACATATTCCATTTCACCCAGCAGTCCATATATTAACTGCCTATATTAACTACAGGAACAAAAAAGTGCCACATAGAAGCCAGGTGCTGGTGACTCTGAAGCCCTCCAGAAATGAAAATTGACAGCTTCCAAACAAAGGGAAAAAAAAGAAAAGAAAGAAAATTCATTGAAGTAACTGCTTTTATCAGGTGCTTTCAAAGAGAACATTGCTTCCAAGCAAACAATTTATAAGGAGAACCAGGACACTAGAACAATCAACCAGGTGGATTCGATGGGCAACGGACAAATCAGACACCAGGGGTACCATCAGACACAACAGAGAGAACAACAACGACAGACAGCCACCAATCAAGCCCCCAAAAGCCACACGGAGAAGGCCCCGCGGCCAGCAGTGAGGATGACCAGACACCTCTTGGGTGAGACTCGTTATAAGCCGAGAGGCACACTGCAGGAAAAATGCAACTCTGTGTGAATGGGAATAGATTCCCACAGTGCGTTCGTTAGCTCACAGAACTACAGGCAGGCCCAGGGGTCTCAGGCGTAGAGGTGAATGGTAGATAAATTTAAAGTACATTATTATGGACACTTTCCTCAAAGTCAATGAGTTGTGCTGTCTAGTGTTTTTCTGTCAGAACGATGCAGCAAGTGTGGGCACTCCAATGCCTGAAATGAGATATTTGTGAATCCACCACTGATGAAAACTATACAGGGATATTCTTCCTCAAGAGAGAACTGCCTCATTTCATGAAAAGAGGCTCATCAGCAATTAAGAGCAATTCAAGTACTCGTACATGAAGAGTGAAGAAGAAAATTATTTTGGGTAGTGTGATATGAATGGATTTTAATCTAGGAATATATTTCCACATCAACTCAGATGGCATGAATACTTAGCCACAAAAATATTTAAAACGACCATTTTGAATGATGGAATGCATTAAAATAACAAGTGCTCTTAAAACAGAAATTATGGTAAGAAATGTATTTTTCCACATGACCAAAAATTACAGCACAAAAATGTACTGCTATTGTTATATGTGGAAAGAAGCCTTGTTTGGTAGCCAGACTTTCTCTGCCACAGAGCTCCCCTCTGAGTGTGTTTTGAAAGCTGTGGCGGAAAGAAGATCATATCAGTGGCAGCTTTTATTTCCTCCCTGCAATTGTGCATTAATTTTACAGTTCAGCTGTCATCCCGGAGCTCACAGCCGCGCACTGGCAGCACATTAAACCCAGATCCTGGCTCTGTACAGGGGCTCCCTAGCCTCCTTCCAGGATAAAGTAGCTGATAAAAAATTCTACATGAAATCACACCCTTAAATGTGTACACATCTGAGCCCATTGCCCCATCCCATGCACATCTCACCGAGCGACATTCGGGTTCAAAGCTAAGCTTCGCATCTCGACAGCAAATTAACCTTCTCATAGATATTTTCATTTGATCGCTTTAAGGACAGTTATATTTTTGTATCACATCAGTAATTAGGCAAGGCTCGGACGTGTCCTTTCAAAATGAATCGAGGCAGTAATAAACGGAAACCCCCATGTTTTGGTGGACATTCCCGAGAGATGGGCTGGGAGCTTGGAGATGGACTGGGAGTTGACAGCACTGTCCGAATCTGCAGTGTAGGAGGGGTGTTCTCAGGCTCTGGGGCTTTTCTCTTGGCTCCATTTGGACAGAAAACAAGCAATTATAAATTAGCGGTCTGAAAGCATGCATCCCTCTCCACCCACCAAACACACTAAGAGCAGTTTCCACGGGCTGGGCAGAGTAAACCCACACAACTCCGCTGAAGTATTTCACAAGGGCCATCTCTTTCAGAGTGATTATCTCTTAATTACACATCTCTCTACCGCTACACACATTGGCATTAAACTGTGTTGCCTGGCACCAAATTCTTCTCTGAAATTCTGAAGTGTGATCACACGGCACATTTATTAATGGGATTTCTTTTCGTGCCATTTTAACACGTGGGCATTGCAGAAAGTGACATCCATTTTACGCACTTAGCACTTGATGGATATACGCCAGATGTACATGTATAGATGGTACACGTATATATGTATGATATTGCCCTTTCTTAACTGCATACTCTACGTGTGCTGTCACATGAATTGGTACACTAAAAAAAGGTTCTGCAGCACCTGGTACTCCCCATTTAGGCGGCAGAGTGGGTGAGTAATCGTGGGATGTAGACAAGTCGCATGTGTCTTTTTCTCCTGGAGGGGACATCAATACCAGGGTGGTTTGATTTATGAATGAGAGCCGCTTCACGGTATTAATTTTACCATTCTTCAGGAATCTTGGAAGGAATCTGAATTCATAAATCACTCTGCCTCGCACAAGGACTTGGGCTTGTGTCAACACCAAGGACGGTTAATGATCCTCAGGCCTGCAAGCATAACACAGAGACTCATTCTGCTGCAAGTTAATGCAGAAAGAACGCAAAGAGAGCACTTTCTGATAAACACTGCATTATTTCTTTGCTTAGTAGACGAGTTATATAGCTCACATTTTACAAATTCTCCATTTATACAGGTGGAAATTTAATGAGGCAATGCAGGTTAAGTACCATGCTTAATGCAAGGATGCACCAACAGCTACCCGCATGGGAGTATTTGGACCTGAACAGCCTGCAGGCAACATGGCCACTTACACAGGCCTAGCTCCAGCTGTAAGGTACTGTGTCTGAGCAGTCTCTCATCACACCACTGCTCACCTGAACGCTCCTGCTATCCTCAGTGGAACAGTCAAACGAAATGACCCCTGTTCCTTCTGTTCTCTCTCTCTCTCGAGGATGGTGCAGAGATATCCTGTCCCCAGGCACTCAGGTGACTGAGTCCATTTTTTTAAAATAATTATTTTCTCCCCAACAGAATGGCTGGAGTCAAAATAATGGCTCAGAAAAAATTATGCTTATCTCATCCGTCTCCGGCTTTAAAAATAGATAGAATTTCTTAATAAAACCTCTAGTAAACCAACAAATCAGATCAGAATGTTTATCTGGGATGCATATGAATTTACATTCATAGGCCAACTGTAAAATAGAAAAACAGCAGAATCTCATTTCTCTGATATTTTCTGACCTTCCTTTAACAGAATAACAATAGGTATAATACCATGCCTGCACTGACTGCCAAACTGTCCACTAGCAATGAAATTATGACTGCTGCCTACTTCCATCAGGTCAAACGCTCTCTCTCTCTCTCATGCATGCGCACACAGATCACAATACTGCAGGAGATATAGAAGAGTATGGGACATCTCTCACACTAACACAAGCCCTTTCCTTCAGTGAGAGTTTACTCTTGGTCGACAGAAGGAGTGGTATTGATGTCATTTTTCATATGTTATGAAAAATGAGAAACAGAAATTTCCTTAAGTATTTCCTTGGATGTGTGTGTGTGCATGTGTGTGTGTGTGTGCGTGTGTGTGCATGTTTGACCACACTTTGAGAGCTGTGCTGGAAGAGCATAAGCACATTTGTACAAGCACATTTGACACAGGTCATTTTTAAATAGATTTTTTCCAGATTGTAATGTTATTATTTATGAGTAGTGCTTTTCTGGACAGAATGAAACCTCCTCGTCTCTGTAACATCATACCATCCCTTTAGATAATTTGCCCCCTAGAGGACACACAACAGAAGTACCATAGTCTTAAAGCTTCTGGAACAAACCAGTTATTCTGAGCAATACACACTGAATGTTTTTCCTTTCAGACACATGACATAGATTTGCTGAATCTGAACATCAACTACCCAGCTACCGAAAATGTTGAAAATTTGGGAGCAGTAGAACTGTCATATTGATTTCCAGGACCACCTAGTTCTTTCTCCTTAACAAAAGATATCCCACAAATAGAGTTATCAGGCACTCCTCTGAGAATCCATGAAGGTCAAAAGATCATATTTATCCAGTATCAAAACCTTCAGTTGAGATTTAAAATTAACTGAAATGAACTGCATAATTTGATTCACTATAACTGTTGATCTAGCATGTAATTTGTTATTTAAATGTATCTGAATTTTTACTTGAGCACATCATAAATACATAGCTTATATTGATAGGATTCTAATACTGCTTCTAATATTGTTCCAGTCGGTAATTTCCCTGTAAATGCAGGGTTAATGTTGGTTAAATGCAGGGTCTTTTAAGAGTACAGAATCAGACCAAACAATAATTCTATATCAAACCCCTCTTATTCCATATATAAACAGTCTCTGTTGGACTTTATGAAGCCTGCATTCAATTTTCTCCATTGTAAGAGAACCCTAAGGATAAAGGGTGGGTCTCAGTGGCATTACCTCACTTAGTCGCTTGCATTCCTAGCAATTACTGGGGCCTCCAATCAGCAAGGGCAGCCAAGGCCACCGAGGAATATTGTGCGTATTCAATAAAACACACAAGAAGCCTTTTTAAAGGTGCAAATTAGCCTTCTTAATAACAGTAATTTATAAATGTATATTGAAACTACAATGCTCAATCTAACAATATCAGTCCTTAACAATATCAAAATCTAGATGGATTCTTAATAAATATAATTCAATAATAGAACACGTGTAACTATGAAAGTTCTTTTGTTGCCGTATATACACCAAAGAATTACATTATGAGCCTGAATCTGTGTAAGATTTGTAAAAAATAAAATCGATGAGTCCAGGGTTTGCATAGTATTGACAAGCAGCATATGAACTGACCCAAAGGTTGTTTTTTTAACTAAGGGATCAAAATATTGTCTTGGCCCCAATATGTGCTATTTTGTTTAGAAACGTTACTGTAAGTGAAAGCATTACTTTTAAAGCAGTTTTCTTCAACGTGGAAATATTTTTCTTTGTGCGTAACACAGCCTCGGTCTTTTCCTAGTGTTTATTTTGCCGCAAGTGAAGTTCCCTAACAGCTTTCATTTTCCTGCCGGCGTATTTCCTCGTCTGGTGCGGGTGGGGGTAGCTACAGCACTCTTCAGATCTGTGGGCTTTGCCTAAACATCTCACTTGCGTGCGTGCGTAACTTTTAGACAGGGGCACTTGGATGCTGCAGGGAGTGCTCTCGTGCCTCGTCTTTCAATTTGTCTCCAGGGCACTATTGATGTTTAAAACGGTTTACCAACGTAAATTACCCTGTTGGAATTACGAACACGGATCTACACATAAAATAAGAAATCAGCGCCCACAATCGCGACTGGTTCTTCCGTGGCCGTGGAGGGGATATCAACCTGCTGATCTACAGCAGCGGTAGGTTTCGGCTGCTGCAATTTTGAAGCAGTCAGCGATTTTATACCAGCGTGACAAAGGAGTACTATAATTATGTGAATAAAAAAGTTTCTTTAAACTTTTCAGACGGTCTGAGCAGTTCAGTTCTCAACACAAAACAGGGGATCTGTGGACAGTTCACGGTCAACACCATTTTTTTAAAACAAGACCTCCATTTGGGATTTACAGTTAACAGGCGGCTGCCAAGGTGAACAGCAGAGAATTCCCAATGCTATTGTCAGTGCTTTTTGTGATAACGCTGCTAAGCAGTTGCCATCACGGCTCAGAGGCCCAGGCCGTATCAATAAAAACGCTACGATCTTCAAACATAAGGCGTGATGGTAAGTTAGTCGCTATATTATTGCATTTTCACTAAGTGTACACATGCGCAACCTTCCAGTCCTAGTCGTAATTTATTGTCGAAATGTTTTCTAACTGGTAATAACTTTTTGCTACTATATAGCGACTCCTGTTGGGAAAATGACCGGTGTCACATGAATTCATGCTTCTGGTTATGTTTTTTCAATACTGACGCAGGTTCAATTAAGTGACAGTTAATGTAGAGGAAAACATAGCTGAATTGTAATACCATGCAATGGTTTTTGTTTTTTTACTATATGATGTAAAACATTTTATTTTTACGTGGGCAAATGTTGCATTATTTCCACCCTAGATCATTTAAATCTATAGTTATGGTATGTACATACAAGGTGTAACCTCTATAATTTCCGTGTAGTGGATTTGTTTTGGAGTGGTGACAAATACAGGATTTAAGAGATAAAAAGGAACGGCCAAAAATTAAGCGGACCGTGTTCAAAGAGGCCATTTCGTTTTGACTACTGTGTGCATACAATCCACACAATGGAAACTTTAGACGACTGAAAAAAGGACAAGCGCAGCACATTTGACACCACACTAGTGGTACATACTTCCTTTTAAATCAGTCCCCTTTCTCGAAGATAATACTTGTGCAAAAAGCATTCTTGGTTGTTTTCGAGAAATAAAATAATTAAATAATAAAATTCTCTCGAGGATACACGCAGTGCGGATTTATCAATGTCGCCGGACTGGTGACTACACGTAACCGACCTCCAGATTTGGCAATGCTGTTCACGTAGCAGCAGTTGCTATTTGTCTGATTTTGAGGGCTTCTGAATTGTCTTTAACAAAGGCCGACTGAGTTGTTAGTGGAACGCGCGTATTATGATCCAAGCAGCTTGCACACTCCTTATCTCCTTGTCTAGCTGTGACAATTAGAATAGTCTCAAAGCACTCCGACTGCACGAGTGCTTTTTCCTTCCATTTCCCTTGTTCAGATTGGGTTTTTGCTCTGAAGGCCTATAGCTACTAACCGCTACTTTACCAGAATGATATTCATCAATCGGCAACAGCCTTTGGCCTCACCAAGTACTACTCTGTTACTGCAATGATGAAATTTTCGTGTCTAATCATCAATATTACATAAACGTGCATATAACTTTCTTGACGCTGCTACGACACTCTCATTTCCATCCAATGTAAAAATAAATAAATAAATAAATAATAATAAAAAACTCACTTGGGTTCATTAATGAAGAATTGCATCTAACCCTGTATCTAAAAATTAATTTTGCCAATTAACTTTTAAGTCTGAAATGCATGACTGTACATTGCCATGGCAGTTATGAAAAAGAAACCTTCAGCAAAAGAAGAAATTAAATTCATCCAACTACAGGAATAATCATTCCTTCAACCCCACAAAATGGTGCCTTACTTCTTCAATGTAATTTGGTGTACAGTGTTATTGAGCTACCATCGCAAGTTGTAGGTTTGCCCTCAGGCAGGAAAATCAGCTAATACAGAAGTTACCTCAGACATCTGTCTGAGCAGCTACAGGCCCATTTTTGGCAGTAGAGGATGTAAATACAGTCTTGGCTGTTACACTTCTAGCTCTGCAAACAAGTCTGCTGCTGGCTGTTGCAAAAGCCATAATGAATATCATGTAACAGGGGAATAGGTCTGTTACCACTTGACTGATCTCAGCTACAGCATTAGGACCCATACAAACTGAAGATCACTACAATGCTCTCATCTGAAGAATACAAGAGCAGTCATGGCCTAGGTGTGGGGACAGGTAATTCATAGCTGGAACGCATCGGTTTACCATGGTTGAAGGCCAGTGTTTTAGTCAGTCTTAAAAGATTTTAAAAGGATTATCAATTGTAATAATTGTAAGGTGCTTCCACCTGGTGGAATTAAATTCCAGGGTCCACATTTCAGTATTTTTTCTGTAGTCTTAGTATGGTTTTGTAGGTTCTTAGTATGCCCAGCATGCTTCCGAAGGTCAGTGACAGTGAACAGTGTCCCCACTCAGTATCCTATCTGCAGGGTCCCACTTGGCCTCTCTGCTCAATGCAGGCTCACTGAGGTTCTGAGCTACTGTCCCTTCTTCTCCTGCCCCGAGGGACATCCTGTCAGTTGTGTAAATAAAGGTTCTCTCCAGTGAGGATGCAGTGCAGTCATGTCAGCCGGATAGTTAAACTTCGGCACTTCGGCTGCAGTGGTGTATGAGAAATATGACAAGGGCCAGTACTGTAATGGTCTCTGCACTTGGTGTGTGTGTGTGTGTGTGTGTGTGTTACAGGAATGAAGGGATTGATGATGTTTTTTTGTGAAAGGCCGGGGTTGTCTTATCTGTGTTTAACCTGCTCTCCCTTGGCAGGTGGACCTGTAACAGTATGCGTAGTTCACCAAGAGGTATTCTGTATGTTTGTTTAACCTTTGTTGGCACACAGCTCAGCAGTGCACAAGCTCAACAGATTTCCACTACAAAGAAACCTTTCATTCTCTGAAATGAGACCTACCAACCTACATAAATTACTGCAGAGCTTGCCCCCCTCCCCCCCCCCCCACACACACACACACATTGGCAGAACCCACACAAACCCGATTATTGTATCTACAGGCCAGACTACTCTTCTGTGCTGTAGGTTCTGCTGTCAAGCCTAATAGCAATGACCTCTGAACCAGGATGAATTAAACCTTACACAATTACAGTACATAAAAATAGCTATAGTCAGCTCCACCAGGAACACAAATCTTGGAAAGATGGTGGCCTTATCACCCTGAAACGCCAAGCACCCCCCCCCACCCCCACCCCACACATACACACCCACAGATCTGAAATCTTACACTCTGAAACAGGGATAAAGAAGACTGTGTTTGCCCTTTCACAGTGGGCTTGTCTTACTGTAAACATGAATGGAAAACATTAAGCCAGTACAAAGCCGAGCTATCATCTTGACTGACAGGCCCTTTGTGGACAGCATTGTTATGAGGAGAGAAAGTCCTTGCAGATCCTGAATATTGACTGGGTGTTTGGTGGGGCGGGGTGATGGGGACTGGAGTGCCAATCAGATCCAGTTGCCAGATCATTTTCTTGTGGTTCATCTATTTCTTTTTATAAGGAGAGCAGACAGTCCACCATAATTTTTTTTTGTTTTTGTTTTTTCTTTATTCAGGCAGGGATAAAGTAGACTAACAGATAGAGAAGGGATCACAGCTCAGAAAGTGCCTTGGCAGGAGCCTCTTATGTGGCTTCAGTCGGTCGCCCTATGGACTAGGCTACACATCTCGCCTTTATCTAATTCTTTATTGTGCTCCTCTAAAATAATACATCTAATAGAGCTGCTAGTCAGTGTATGCTTTTTGAACAGTTATTGTATCGAGGTCAGATTTTTCACAGCTATGATTCTTGAAGTGTACGTAATGATTTTTTCCTTTTGAAAAGTGTGGATTTTAGTGGGTTGGGAGGGCAAACTACCATGCTGAGAGCCCAAAGTGTTGACTGACTTTTAACTGACTTTAAATTAAGTGTGTTGTTATTATTGATCTGCTGACTCAAGTGATATCTGATATCCTCTTGGCACAGAAATGGTCCATGTTGTTCATCATTAGCATTTCACAAGAGTTTCAACTGACTACCAAGGCATTTCTGCAGTTTATTATGTTCAGAAAATAATATTTAAGGAAAATACACCCATTAAACGAAAGCTTTTAAACCCCCCTAGCGCACTATAAACCGAGAGGATGTAGTCAGTACAGTCAATTTACTGGGACCAATGGCCAGAGGTGTAATACTTATTGATCTCTGGGATTTCTGTGGTAAAGTACAATGCGTATGGCTGGACCAACAAAAGAAATTCAAACTACATTAAATATTACTGGCAGAACATGAGACAGCAACATAAGAACAGCTTGGTAATTGGACAGTTCGCTGTGAAATTACAGAAATCTTAATTTAAATCCATCATCTTCCACAGCTGTGCCTGACTGTGTAGTGACAAACCCAATGGTTTTCTTCATGAGGAGTTTGCTTTCACACCCCTCAGTATAGAATTTTCCTGAAATGTTGTTTCAATAAACGAGACAACGGCAGGCTTCACCCAGCCAGCAGAGCGCAGCCTTCCTGGTTAAATTCATGCCTTAGGCAATATGTGTCCCCTGAGATCTAAGCTGGGCCCATCACCTGCTGGCATTCTTCTCTTCGATCCACGCTGTGAATGGGCTACATAACCAGCAGCTGGTTCCTATGACAGTAGCCCAGCAGTGGATGGGTTCTCCTCAAGTTTTCAAACTGGCTCATGAGCCACAGCTTTGGCCTCATTCCCAACGAGCATCTCTGAGGACCTCAGGGCTACAAAACGGCCTAGCTGGCCACCAGTCGACTGCATGGCATTCAGCCCCTTCCCTCCAGGCCTATGAACAAATAGCACACAACTGCTAGCATGATCCAGGTAGCACTGGGGTGGTCAAAAACGCTCTAGTAATATCTCAGGGAGCTTCTGGTTACATCACTAGTGCAGCTTCCTCTCAGAGAGGACATAAGGTGACACAAAAAATATCTACTGCACAGGGATTGCAAAGCACAGTAGTCAACATTGCAAAGTCCACGGGCCCCCTACAAGGAGTAATATGTGCTTAACGGCATACATGCATACAAGTATTTGCATCTTGTGTTGGTGGACCTCCTAGGGTGTCCCTGCAGTCATTTCAGTTTGAATTGCCCATGAGAGGCTTGATCTCCACATGGGGACTGCTTTTTCTCAGGAGAGATGAGGAACAGCACTGATGCCCCTGAATTACAGCTCAGAGCAGCAGGAAAGGAAATTAAACCATGTGGAAAGAGGCGACAAAACAGGAATTGTTTCCCCCAGTAGGGAAACTGGAACAATGCAAAAATGCATCACGTGCAGAGCTAACCAAACAGATAGCATTACATAATAGTGCTTTGGATTAATTTTCTTGTTTTCACTCTTCAGTTTGAGCTAGTTATATACCCCATAAGCAAATTTAGAGTGGAATTGGTGTCACCCATACGACTCATCATTCATACTGAAATAAAACTTCTGGAAGGGAAAGTTTTATTTGCTTGTTTGTGGTTTAGTAATATAGGTTACCTAATCCAGCATGTCCAGTCCTAGCCATATAACAAGGCTTTTCCGTAGCTGCGGTGAGCTCTATTTATAGGGCACCACTCTTGGCAGCAGCAAAGTCCTGTGTAAACAGTCATCGGTGTCAGCGTGTTCTAGGGGTCCAGCGTTGGCCTAGCTCGACGCGCGGCCGGCTGCCTGTGTTCGGCTCTCATTGTTTAATGTACTGTGTGAGAGCAGGCCCTCATCCTTGGCTGATATCCCAGATGGTTATTTAGCCTCACAGATTGAGGCTGTTCTACTCCTTTTCGGAAGGAAGTTGATTGCTCTGTGGATGGAGCACACAGTAATTGGTCTGAGCCACAGTTTGACTGCACTGTGGTTTGGTTTTATGGTCCTGCTCTTTTCAAGCAATGCATTTGTCTTTTATTTTCACATGCTAGAAATACAAAAGCAAATATGTGTCTGACTAAATTTATTGTTTTGAAGCTATATGCTGAATTTATGTCAATCCTCATGCTTTTAGGGAACCAAATAACAGTCAGGTGTACTAGTATGTAGTTGCAAGTTACTGAACGGGAAACTATTACTGTCTAATTGCAATAGATCTGTCACTTCTCAGACAACTCAGTGACAACTTAAGGGTTGTTTTGAAACTGATTTATCATTGTTGTCAGAAAAATCCTTTCTTTGAAATTGTTTCAATCCATCATGTTAAATTTACAAAGAAAATACCAGGGTGCAAAAATGGAGCCTCTTCACTAGTCCTGGGGTGATTTGGGACCATGTGAGAGGTCCACAGCATGCCTGCTTCTGAGTGACTCCTTCAACAAAAACACTGAGCTCTCAGATATAAAGGTGCCATTTCTCATCTTCAGGAATTGTAACTTTTTGATCCTGTGTGCAGCTGTCAGGACATACTGTGCTTGAACAGAGCAGTGGCCAGTGGTGGTATGGGGTGGGTCACCACCGCCCCCCTCACTGAGTTTTCAGTCTCGTGAGACCACTGAGTCTTGGCCTAGCCCATGAACCTCAAAGACTGCAAGGATTTCAAGGGAAAAGAATAAAATGGCTATTTGGAAATACAACAGTCTGCTGTCATATTGTGTTACTGAGAAGGGACAGGTGCGTTTGTGCCCTCATGTCTAAATTTGTTTTCTCTGCACAAAGAAAAATCCTGTCTTTTCAGAGCCATCTCATCTCAAGGCTTTAAACAAAATCGAATTTGGATAGAAAAACAGGGCTCTTTTGTATAATATGATATACTTTTTTTTCCCTGTTTTTTATTTTTTATGAGTATTTTGAACCCAAATAACCAATACCTCTCAGGACACAGGCAGGATTTAAAGTAAACTCCTCAAAGTGACAGAGAAGAATAACGTTGGTGTTGTGAAGTGGCATTCCCTGATTTGGTATGTGCAGAAAAAGTGACCTCACAACTACCAATTCATCAGCCAACAGGAAAGTGCATTTCTACCTGATTTGTCTCTCCATTGTAAGTGACAGAGCTGGTAGACTGCATCTAATTGTGCTTCATAGGAATCACTTCATATGTTCACATTTCTTCTCCTATTTTATCTAGAGCTTGGGCGAGCAGACTACAATTGTTCTGTTGGAAATGGGTGGGCCCACACAAGCGGACCCAGTGCGGTCTTGCATGGATAATAAAACAGTCACCATGTCAACAAGTTCAAGCGAAGGAGTACTTATCATCACTTGGACTTTAATGAGGAGGGCGCCTAAGATAAGGTTTCTTTCCCCGTGATTATCTCTCGACCGCTGACCGCTCTCCAAACCACGCCCGCGCACAGGTGGCTCGCACAGTTGCTAACTGTTACAGGGCGGCGTTTACAAAAACCGGCCCCCCTCCCATAACACCCTGTGGCAGAGGAAATTCCAAGGGCCTGCCTCTCGGTGGTCTGTTAGGGAGTGCCAGAGCTCACCCCTCACATGATGCTCCATTCGCACGCTGGGATGAGGCCTCTTGGCACACGCACGGGTGGGAGAGTCTGCACTGAGTAATGGAAAAGAGCAGGAAATATGGTGACTTTGGGTGTAGGCAGAGGTTTGAGACTGCCAGGGAATGACTCAGGGTCACACAGCTGATACATCAAACGACTCCTCTAATCCATAACAGTAATAACAACACCACGGTGGTCATTCTCTTCATGAAGTCACAAACTGAGTATTCACTCATTGCTCACCACCATTGCCCAGAATGAGGTCCATCTGAGATTTTGTTTAGCTATTGTACAGTAGAATCTGGAAAATAACTTACTCTTTACTGTAATAAACTGAATGCTTAGGAATTTGCCAATATCGTGTGGGGAGCCTTCAGGCGACAGCCTTATCTGTGTGTACTTCCTAAGCCTGGCTCAATGCTGTCCTAAAACCTTGAGAGAAATGAGCTGATGTGCTTTTCCCTGTGCGTGGAACGAGAGAAAGTGCTGATGGCTGTAGTTGGCTGTGGATGCAGACCTTGTTTGGAGATGCTGACTAGTCACTGCTGTTGGCTTTGGCAGCTTTAGGATTAGACAGCAAAAATAAAGGAGGGGGAAAATACCCTCTGGGCAAAGAGCATTTTATTCCTTCAGGAGGGGGGCACCAACATTACTGCTCACATCGAAAACGTGAGTAGAAGACTAGAGCAGACCCTCCACAGCTCTCTATTGTTTCAGCACAGCACAGAGTTGAGATGTGATGTTGTGAACAGAGGCATCAGGTTACAGCTTCATCACTGTTGGCTACCTTGAGAGACGGTCCCTCTGGCAGGCCGAAAGGCGCGACTCTTGGACATTCAGCAGCAAGCAGAAGTGACTCAGCTTTGCTAAATGATCGCACTCTATTTTTACCAGCAACATTCTAGCACGGGATTTGTCCCTGCAAAACTGAAGAAGACTTGACATAGGGGTAAAAAATATGAGAGTGGATTAAAAGCAAATCACTACCTAAGGGCAGGCGTACATTATAGTTGCAGGCCAATAGTTTTTTTCTGATTGGGACCAAATCGTAAGAAAAACATTAGGTCATGATGTTGCAAGGTGTGCGATACTATTCAGAACCGATCCAACTGACTTATGGGCTCGCAATTGTTTTTTGACATGTCAAAAACATTTGGGCACAATTGGCATGAATTTGAATTTTGACAGGTCATGCGAGCCGATTCTGTTTCAGTTCTCATTGACCAATCAGGAGGTGGCTCTGTATGTCATTTTTCCCGCTCTGCTTTGCTGACAGTAACGTCATCTGATCTGGTTGGGGGCTTGTATAGTCTATGCTATCATTCGAACTGTTGTCACATTCGGAACCTCGTTAAGTATGAGAGGGCATCCAATCTCCCAACGTCATAACCCGTGAGAAAACCATATAATGTATGCCTGCCTTAGTGAGATCTAATGGCATTTATTTTAACATGAAATTCCGGCTTGCGACATGACGTGAGATCTCATTTAAGATGTCTGAAAACGTAAACTTTGTTCCAAGGGAAGGTGATGCAGGAGAGATAGGAAGGGGAGCCCCAATAAACCCTGCACACAGTCTCATGCTTATTCCCAACTGAAAATGCTAACATAATACCATGTTTTTGATTTCAAAAGGGAGATTTTTATGCATGATTTGAAATTGAATGATATGAGATGTAGCATGCTCAGACGGTCAGAGCAACGCAGCAAAAGTGGAGCAGCAGGTTAGCTTTACCACAACCAGGGCTGTCATGGCAGTCAAGCCAACTGCACCGGAGAAAGTGCCATGGCAACCATCATTTTTCAGAATTTCCTGTGAGAGTCAAAAACAAGTTCCTCTTTGATATGAATCATAAAAGTTCTTCTGCTAATGTGTGAACACAGTGTAAAATAAATTTCCTAACTGATCCTATTTGTAAGACTCTGTGCTTTGTCTGAAATCTAGAGCATAGAATTGAAAGCATCCATCTTCAGATTTTAGATATCAAGCTTTAGAATATTCAAGTCCCTTATCGGTGAATTGTTTTGTATTCTGTGTATTTTAGTTTTAACAGGTTTAAAATTTCAGGTGTTTAAACAGTTGTACACCAAGCAGACACAACAAAGAACTGTTAGTAATTTTTAAACAAAAGTATCAGATAAGACTACAGAATTCAAAGCTCTGTAAATATTTGAAGAACAAATTAAATCAACATAGTCTAAAGACATCCCAAGCAGTGTGCTACATCACATTGTCGTATCAAAGCACCAGCACAAATTTCCAACTGCTTTGGAGAGTATCCTTAAATACAGAAAAGTAGTACTGTCCATCCTGATAAACCATAAACCTTTTTGCATAAACTGCCTCCAGTGTAGACTACACATTACACTCCAGTTATGTTGGATTGTATGTGGCCATGGTGAAAGCAGACTTGAGCCAGTACTTGTTAATTATAACTTATGCTATAATTGTTATAAATTTTTATCAGTTTGAGATAGTAATAATGGACTTAACACTTAAAAAGGAGTCCCACCATTCTTGCCGTACTGAAGTCACTGTCCCCATTAAATTATATCATCTTAAAATAGGGCAGTTTATTCACATCAGGGAGATCAGGGAAAAGACTGACAAGGCTGCAAATATCCTGGATAAGCACCAGAATGGAAGACCTTGAGTGGGAAAGACAGTCATAAAACATGCCACTTGTTTTCAAGTCATAGAGTATTGTTGTATAATGTTATTGATGTTGTTTTGCACATGTGCACACTGCTCAGTTTCGTTGAATCTGAACTAGGCATGTGCAGACACCCCCCCATAACACAGACAGTTTTGAGGCTTGAGGTCCTTGTTTCCTATCGTATTGCTGCTCAGACCCAAGTGAAAAACAAAAACATCCAGCTAGGGTAATGATAAAACAGTCAGTGTTCTCGTCACTGAAATAGTATTTCGACAATTTCAACAAGCGATGTTATTACAATAGATATTTACTCTGGATGCCTTGCCGCATGGGTGCATGAGCTGTTCACCACATGTGGGTATGGTTTGGCAGTAAAAAAAAAAAAAAAAAGTAAATGCTGTTTACACAGTAGATTTGTGTTTTTCGAGTGAATGCAGAATCATTTCTGAAACTGATCCACTGTTGTGAATGAAGTGCTCCTATTTGTGGCCTACATCCTCTCAATAGAAGAGCAGAACTACTGATGATCTTTTGAAGCCGGCTTTGGTGTGGTTAAATCTCTCTTACGTCATAGCCAGTTGTTGCACATAAATCATATTTTATGAAAACAGATTACCTGCTTAAAATGGTTTTCCTTGGAGATGTTTGCTAATTATAATTAAAAGGACTTTATATCAAAGGTTACAATGTTTCTGTGCACCAAGGACACAGGCGTATCAGGGGTGTCATATCAGTGTCTGAGGCTGTGAAGAAGGCTCAGGTGGGTTCAGCACCAAGGAGCTATTTTCAGTATAGTCTTCCTTCCCATCAGAGTTAATGTTATCCCTCCCCCCCATACATACATACACACACATGCACGCACATGTCCACGCACACGCACATACCCACTTGCACTAACTTGTAAATATAAACACACGGCTGGAACATGACTTTCTCTATGAACTATATTTGGCTTTCCAGTGGAACCCCCGCTTCCGCCCAGAACTGCTTGAGTGGCACTGTACTGGTATACACAGTGTCACAATCACAGTGAACCTTGGTTTGGGATCTGTGTCAGTTGAGGACAGGCTTTTTGGTCTCAGCTTGCTTGTCATTTTTTGGCCAATACAAAATTGATGGATCCACCCTGCCCCTTCATCACTTAACCTGAAAATGACAGCCATCAATTTAAGCCAATTACAGTCTGTCCCAGAGCACTGTGATTAATGGCCCACCTCGTGTATTGATTTGGTGTGTCTGGATCAGTATTTTGGATGACCATACACAGCATAAACATCCACTTATCACTGCAGCTTTTGTGGAAAATACTAAATATTGATGTAACCCACAATGCTGATCTAACCTTTTAAGCAACTGGCCTATTTTTCATTTTTTGTTTAATTTTATTTGTTTGTTCACAAATCAAGTCATGATGGATCAGGTCTGAGCGTCCATTGTCCATTGCCTCATTGAACAACAGTCAATACATCTGTGTCAGAAATTCACCTTGGTGAAAATGAATCATAACTGAACGTGCAGATCAATTGGGCGATGGATGGGGGGGGGGTCATGACACATTCCAAACATAATCAGAATTCTCAGTCAGTACCCCAGACAGTTTGGGGTTCAGATCTCTGGAGAGGACAACTGTTGCTGTCCATTGGAGTAAGGTGAAAGGACAGTAGTTCAGCCTGGCTACACAAATAGAAAATGTCATGTACTGAAACCAACGCCACAGATGATTGGTATAGAGATAGAGAACAGGATGGTCTGCCATCATATAGTTGTCATCAGCTTTCTGCCAAAAGGAGTAAGAAATGATAAACCTAAGGCTGATGCTAGCCTCCCCCTGGGGGAGAATAAAAAAATGGACAGACATGACAGCACAGACAAGGCAGGAAGTGCGTGTGCATAGATCTGAAATAACAGTATTTAGGTCTACCCAATTCCTGAAGATTCCTAACCATAAGGTAACATTTTGAAGTTATAAGGACATATTATTAACAACCAACACAAACCTCTTGAATATCATATTACCAAATGACGCAGCTTTGTTTGTAAAAGGCAAATCTTGGTCTGACTTTCCGGAGTTCACGTCCCACTGAATACATTATTGATCTGGATGCTGTAGACCATTGTGGGCTGCAGTATGTAGCTTGGTGATATATGTTGTATGAGTGTACACATTGACATTGCTCTGAGGTTAGGTAGGGACAAGACTTCCCCAACCCATCTCCTCTCCCCTTTCCACTCTGTTTACTCTGCACTTTTCCTGGGAATTTGTTTCCCGTTTAGTTAATTAAAGCAGATGGATGGCGCTGTCAGGAACTGGAGTCCTGTTGCCCCCTGACAATGATGCAGTCCCGCCCCCTTGGGTGGGCGGAGTTGACATTGACAGCTTAGGCGGTGTTAAGACAAACCAAATCAGAGTAACAGTGATGTAATCATTTAAATGGCTTTTACCATTTCTGCAATGACAGGTGGTGGTTTTAAGTTAATGTGTGTGAAAAATTCATTGGTAACGTATGCTGCAGTCTCATTAAAAAGCTGGTTTACACCTACTGCAAGTTCAGTAAGGTTTAGCTGTACAGTTTTTTTTCATGGTTTAAAGTTTGAAAATATATTTTCACCTCTCCTCTTTTTTTTTTTTTTTTACATAAAAATGATTCAGTGCACCATGTTAAGAAATAGAACGTAAGTTTCAAATTTTAATAATGGTATCCGTCACGATTGCATTTTCATATGAACCATTTTTGAACTCGTAATGCTGCATCAAGCACAAATGTGGGTGTATGTAGGTGGGAGCTAAAAGCAAAAATACACATGACTATGTGAAATATGTAAATGTGCTAAACTTCATTACCACAAGACAGCTGTCTTGTCTTTATGCTTAAGTGTATAATTTGCTTAAAGAGAATGATGATATTTTTTTTTACATGTATACTATTGTTGCCCAGATATAATGAAATAGTAAAAAATAATGAATGTGTCTAAAGAGTTTTTTGGTAGTTTCACTTTACTTAAAATTCTATACAGTTTGGAACAGGTTTCCATGCTTCTGAAACTACCAGAAGATATTTTCGTTGTCACACCTGTATTACATATTATCATCAGTGGACAAATCGAAGAGTAAGATTATCAAACTACTGAAGAGTAATTTAAGTTATACTGTAGCTACACTGATAGTGTTTAATTCTAAAATACACGTAGCATCGTATGTCTATTTCAAAGCCTGAGAAAGTGCTTAAATGAATAATCGTCATGATATGCATTTACTAGACATCAAGACTTCATTGGTTTCAAAAAACCAAATGAGATTTTTAAATACTCTGAGACTGAAATTTCAGAAAACAAACATTAGGGTGTCACATCCACTGAATTAATTGCACCTTAGCCTCCCTCACAGTTTCTAAATAAAGTTAGCTCCTGCAGATTTGGCCTAAATGGGATAAGAGGGGAGGGAAAATACATGAAAGGTAAGATAAATTATAGGAATTAAAATAAGCAAAGCAGTTGATGCAATTTCAAAATGGGAATATGCAAAAAAATTCATTCAACGACGGTTAAGTTCCCATTTTCTCACAGCACAGTAAATATAGACAGCCAATCAAATATGGTGTGGGAGGTCCAGCAGTCCCAGCTTGCACCAGGAGCCCGAGTATGGACCTACCATACTCCACTCACATGAAAGTTTGTGCTTCTTAAGGCTGTCAATCTTGATTAGAAATGGACATCAACATATAAGTGAGGACATCAGATAATCCTGTGCATTACTTATGCGGGGAGTGGGTATGCTGGAGTTAATTGTACTTTCTTTAGACATACAGTATATGCAATTGATTCTTTAAAAAAGTCTGTTATTGCAGTTTACTGATGCTTTCTGAGGTTACAGAACACAGTTTGAAATATCTATGCCAACATCACTACCTCTCAATTTACCTGACATGGAGTTCAATGTGTACAGTGCTGTAACGCTGACAAAATTACACTATTTTGTAGTGACCCATGAAATGACACTGCTTGCTTTCTTACTGTACATTTGACTAGAACGTCTAGAACTAGAACGTCAGACAGAGGCATTTTCTCAGATTCAATGTACCAGTGGGGTGTGCTGAGAATGTATCACAGTCGCAGTATGCGGGTGTAAAAAGCGTTGTGATGTATTCAGTTGTCAGTGTTTTGTGATTTCACAGCCCTAAATTTAAGGTTGTTAATAGCTCATGCAGTATATACTGATGCTAAAAGTATGAGGTAGATCTCAGTTACAAGTTACAGTCATAAGTCAAAGTTCCCATATAAAAAACTGTGACAGGTATTGTAATCAATAATGTATGTGTACAGTGTTTGTGTGTACGTGTGCATGTGAGTGTTTGCATGCTTCCATAAGTTTTGTAATGAACATTCAGGGCCTTGGGCTTTGTTCTCCAGTTGTCTTTGTTCTTTTTTTCTTCTTTCACTCTTGTTTTTGCTGTCAGCCACCCAGGAATAAGATGCAATAGAACATGAGATGCAATAAGTCATGGTTCACATGGTTTATTTAGCAGTTAAGAATGATCAAAGACTCTTCTGTTAATTTCACGCCCGTAGGATTTACACAAAATTTATAGTCAAATAATTAATTCTAGCACTGAATTTAAAGAAAACGGTCCGAGTGTAGACAAGTTTTTCCAACCGCTCTCAAATACTGAATCAGAGCTACACAATGACTGTTGTCACGGATGGTAGTTTTTTTGTTTTTTTTTCGCTGTAGAACTAAATCAGGGTGAACGTGTTTATTGGTAGCAACAATGATATCATCAACACCAATACCACTGCTGCTCAAGGTAGCCTGCGAACGTGCATTTACAGGATTGAACTTGGCTTATTTTTAAATCCTGTTTGTGTGAAGGTTCTCGGCTCTTAAAAAAATTATTTGAGACCCAAAAAGTCTGACAAAGTATGACTTAATATCATTCCCATGATGCAATAAGAAAAGGAACTGTCTATAGTTATACTGTACACCAGGGCTAGGGTAAATATGGTATCCTGGTAGAGTGAGAGGGAGTTCATTATTTTCCTATAACTAGCACAAATAAACCATGTAACACAAGGCTATGGAGTAGTGCAACACATCTCTGCAACTATTTTATTCATTTCTACTTTTGCATGTGATATAAGTAATATAGCCCAGTACTGGGGCCACTCGTGCTTTAATTGCTTGAGTTGCCATGGGACAGTGCACAGTTGGGATGTAGTGGGCCTGAGAGTCCCCACCTCACCTCTCAGTCTGGCTCCTGCCGCCTGCCTGCACCAGCGATACAAAAAGAGAAGGCCTGTGGCACAGTAGCTGGTGGGCCGCAGAATGAAAATAAGCACTGGCTGGCTGCATGAGGACAAGCGTGCAAGTTTTGGGGAACTCAGGAAAAAATATAAAATGGAAATAGAATCTGTTAAAAAAACAAACGTTCTGCTTTGGAGGAAGCTATGCTAAGGGGCATAATTATCCTACCTCCTCACAGAAGCACACATCTGTGTTTCTCTGGATTTTTTGTTAATGGTAGGTCGACACTGTGATCACCATACAACCGACTCTAATCTTTTGCCGGGTGCCTGCTAGTCCACCACCCAAAGACTTACTCTCATTACTGCTTTGTTGCAATATTCCACAATTTACAACTACATAATGCAGTTTTTTGAAGTGGTTGATTGTTTTTTCTTGTTATTTTTTCTTTTTCTAAGTATTTGTATAGTTCAGGGGATTTATTGCAGCAAAATTACAAAAGGAAACTTTCCCCACAAGCACAATATTCAAAATACTATTGTATGAAAATTGTAGGAAGTGGGTCATTCCTGAACATCAATGTAAAGAAAATGGCTGCAGTCCCACTAGTTTCATATTTTATTGAAACTTACATCAGTGAACATTTCCCAAGCGACCACATAATGGACTTTTTCACTGCTTTTAAAATATTTCTAGTCCAAGGGGCTTTTAGTCAGGTCCATTTTATTGATATATGCTACATTCAATGGCAAGAGCCCACCCATGTTCCTCTGGGGAGTCTGTAATGGTAATGTTTTTCCCCTTGTTAAATATGTTAAAGTGAGCAAGTGGCAGATAGATGTTAACTGTCACTGGGCAGCAGACTCAACCAGTTAACTCTTTTTGCTATACTGATGCAATGCGTGTCCCTTGCACTGGTGGATGTGATATTTAATTGCTAGATTTGGCATGTTCTTTTTTTGGTACACACACTGCATTTTGTGTTTGCACTGGAAATATATTATGCTCCTTTCCATTAAATTGTTGATATTATTCCTCTTTCTCTTGGGCAGATTAATGTCATTATGTATTAATTACACTTCAGTAGATTTGGTGCCCCTTTTAATTTATCAGTAGATATGGTAGCTTACTTAAAACTAATGCCAAATGCACTAAGTCACAGGTTTTGATATATATATTCAAAAGACTGATGTCTGTTTAAAAGGTCTAATTACCATGGAACTCAGGTTTGAAAAGTTTGAGTCAGGACAAAGTGATGTGCTGACAGAATAATTATAAAGCTAGGGGCCAAAATAGCACTACATTGTTCAGAGGGAAGCCATGTTTACTGCTCTTTCTTTCTGTGAACTGACTGGAATGAGAGGTCATTATCTCGGTGAATCCCACAGTCTGGGATTTTAGTATGTGATGGGAATTATAAATACAGAGTCTTTGTATAAGTTCTGTGGATGCAGGTCTGAATATAATTTACTCATTTGGGGGGGAAAATCTTTATGTGAGATCATTCAGTATAGGAAATCGCTAAAGAGAGAATGAAACCAAGGAAGAATGACCAAGGTATTTGTGAAACGGCAGCGATGAACTTGACCTCATCGACTCTGAGCATCCGCGGTGTTTGCCATGTGTCTGGCCACGGATTGGGTTCCAGCAGCGACGGGGAAACCACTGGTTCATAAATCCTTCAGCCGCTTGCCAAACTTACTGATCCCAGCGAATGGGATTCACGACCTCCATTGTGGACTGCGAGCCGGACAGTGGACAGCTGTCGATTTTCGGGAAACCCGACATGTAGCTGTTCGCCACAGTGCCTCCTCCAGCTCAAGCCTTCAGCAGCACGGGAGGAACAGATGGAGTGGAGCGATTCAGACCCTGGGTGAGAGATGGAACTGGCACAGGAGATGGGGGAGGGGGAGGGAAGTGTGCGCGACTCAGCTGCCAAAACTTGGCTCAGGGGGGCAATGGAGTCCCGTGTTTTCCAGGTGTTTAGACCCAAGATTAAAGCAATGTCAGGACACAGGCTATCCTGCCAGTCCTTCTGTTTGGAAATGACCTGTTGGGGGAGGGCTGTGCAGGGAGGGTGTAGCACAGGAAGCCGTTCCTGGCTGATTTTGAAAAACAGAGCAGCAAAACATATGACAAGTGTTTAGGTCTGGCTGCTTATCTCTTCCCTGAGTGGTGAAGCACTAAAGCGGGCCCTTAATTGCTATGCAATGGGCTTTACCACCGTGTCATCATTGCAATACCAACACAAATGCTGTGGAGACAAGGCGGGTGCACTGGCCACTTTGAGACTGGACACAAATTAAATCGCCCTGAAGAGATTCTGAAGTTCTCTAATGCCAGTAGAAGACAAGGACAGGAACTCACAGAAAACACAGCAGAGGAACTCAATCGGCCATGTGCCAGTGAGGTTTATCTTAGTAACAAATTACTCAACCACAATTAATATCCCCCGTTTTAGATCAGGCTGAAAGGGCTATGAATAAAAGACAGAAAGATTAAGTTGTTCTCCCTTCATAATGAAACTGTGGGCAAGTAGGGAACAAGTTTGATAGTGCCAACACTCTCTCTGAGTAAAGAATGAAATTGTGGGGAGGTACTCATAGGCCGGGTTTCAAGAACTGTCGTAAAGAAGCGTGTTATGGTCCTGTGAACATCAAGGTCCAGAAGGGGTGAGAGAAGTCTCTTTTAATTAAGGGGGGGGGGATCAAAGAGATTAAAGATAACATTAAGACAGACTGGGCGTAGAAGGGCAAAATACATTCACAACACTGGCCATGCAAAGCTGAGCTCAAAAAATGCAAAATCTCTTTGCCCAGCCAGGGATGAAAATAACCTCGGGAGCAGGACGTTCACATATACAGGAGTTGACCCATGGAGATTGAGGGGGCACAAGCCTGCTATTGTGAAGCGAGTTTGCTAAAACAATCAGGGCCCTTTGCAGCACCTGAACGTGTGAAGTGCTTGGATTGCTAGGATCAGAGAGTGCCGGCTAGAAGAAATGCATCGGAGCGGGGCTTGAGTATGGGGTGAGAACGCTGGACCCAAGGTTAAAACGATTGGGTGGGAAATGGCGCAAGCAGAGGCAATAACTTAATAGCAGCCCGGGGGAAACATTCGTCTGTACAAATTGTTTACAGAATGTTTTACAGAATGTAACCTCAGCAAAGGACGTGTGCAAACAATCCAGTCGTGTGTTTCGACGGTGATCGGCAAAAGCGGACTTTTATCAGAATTCCTCCGCCCCCGATCCCGAAGCTGGAATGCTAAACTCCCTGAGGATAGTGCGAGAAAACCCGTCTGACTGACAGGAAGCCACACGTCAGGAAGAGTGTGAGCATCGCAAGGGGCCGCCTCCCCCTTCCGCTGATATCCATATTCCGGCGCGGCTCTGACGGGTGATTGATGCACCTCGCAACGTGCCGTCTTGCGGTCGGGCGCGAGCCGAACGCCAGGGACAGCTGCTAAACAGAGACCCTTGGTCCCGCTGACAGGTGTGAGAACGCAAGGCTATTGGCCGACCCAACACGCAGCGCGCTGAGCAGTACCGCGCTTAGATGTGTTGCACTACGGTCATGTCAGAGTGCACCTGCTTTGACGGAATCAGGCAGTCTCTGCGTACAAGATGGCTTTGTTGATTTCTGAGGCATTCTGCTAGACTTGATAGGGTGGATTTACTGAAGGTGTTAGCATGTGCAAAAGGGGTTCGCTTCAACAAAAGCAGTATTTCTATCAATGTCATTCGTCAAGATTGTGTGCAAACATTAGACATATTCTAAAGCCTTCAGTTCAGTGGTTCTCAACAGGGGAGCCGGGGCCCAAAATGGGGCCTCAGGGAGCAGACAGGGAGGCTGTGAGGTGACTGGAAACTTCAATCACGAAATATCAAGATAAGCAATCTAAATATCAGCTAAATAAATAGCACAAGGAAAGCAATTAATAGTGTATAAAATGTAATGACCTTTTTACTTTCTGTAGATGTCACACTCATGTTTGCCATTGGCTATGAAACATGGGAATTTCTTCATTGGAAAGTGTACAGAAGGAGTTGCGATGACAACAGCCAGGCAGGTTATTATGTCACCCGTTGGGAGGGAGACTGGAATATTTCCGTGGACATGGAGGGGGGGGGGGGTCTTGGGGAAATAAACTTTGAGAAGCACAGCTTTAGTTAACTTTTTCCTAAACCTGAAATACTTTTGTGTGCTTCACAGACTTTGATTTTATCTTGAGCAACCAGCAGACACCGGATATTGTATCAGTTTGGTTAACGTTTTACTGACATTCAGACAGGAACGTGAGATTTTCTTTAACCCATTTACTCATGCGATTGATCTACTTTCCACATCAAAATGTAGTTTTATTAAATTCAGTTTTGTGAAATTTGTACACATACATTTGTAATGCTTTGTCAAATTAAAAACACATACAAAAGTCAACAAATTAAAGAAAAAATTAAGAAGAAATGTACAAGCTGAAAAAACATTTCGATGAGAAACAAAGCTTGACTGCTCGGGTTAAAGCAAATGTCATGTTCCTGTTCGAGTGCAAGTAAAAGGTTAACCTTAACGACACATTCCACGTCTACCCCAGTGTGTTTTATAATACAAAAACATGCACATTTTTTTCCTGGTACAAACTGAAAAATGTTTCTTTATTAAATGCAGTGAGTATTGCAGCCTGAGACAGTGCGAAACACAGGTACGGCTGGAAGTGTGGATGAAAAACACTTAAGGTGTGATGGTGTAAATTGGACAGAGATAGAAGCTGCAAGTGCGACTCATGCTAAGACAGTTATGTAAGTGACAGAACATTAGTCTTAATTTACTCACTGTCAAACTGAAATGTTAATTTTTAGTACAGCGTAATTGTCATTACATCATAGATGTGCTATTTTTATGCACATGCATTATTTGCCTCCTAATGTATTATTATGCAAAAACAAATCTAAATGACATTTTCACATTTTTACACTATATGATCTCCTGCTATACAGTGCACTAAATACAATTACATAGTGTGTTTAAATACATGTTAAGCTGTGCAGTTGGTGTTGCATAGAGCCTCAGTGTTACTTGTGCATTCAGTCCAATCCGCTCCAGTCCGCTCCACATTTCAGCATGAGCTGTGATGCAGCTTTATCAAACTCCCTTTCATGTGCCATGCATATAGATTGCCTGTCTGTCACTTTTTCATATCATTCGTTTTCCCGGCCAGTGATGTTATATATAGCCAAAAATACTTATTGCTCTAACAACAAACAGATGGACCCACCACTGCCGCTGGCCAAGGCGAAATATTGAAGCAGCATAATTGATTAATTAGCCAATATGAAGCACTTTCAACTGCATATCTGACTCATCCAAGAATGCGTTTGGATTAGACCAAGTGCGTTTTACAGGTTTTTTATTTATTTTAAATTATCAACACCAGGGTCATTATTGACTCATCAGAAGGGGAAAGACAGTTTGCAGTTTTTATGCCATGCACAATTCCTTCTCTCGTTTACCACAGGAGCAATGCATGCTTCTGAGGTGCCATTACCATTGTTAATGCTGTCTGGAGGACAGGGTATGTAATAATAACAGGAGGTAACAGTGCTGGGGATAAAGTCCTCCCAGATGAACCAGCAGCTGGAACAATGGCTTGCTATTGCTATGGGTGGTCTAGAGGGAGGAAGAATAACAGTAAAGTAGAACTGAGACTTGCCATATGCTCTGGTAACTGAAGGGAACAAAAATCATTGTTTTTGAGAGTGAGTTTGCTGATGACATTGATACTCTGACTCATCACATTTCTGAAAGCCAGAATTATAATTTGGTTCTGACAAGTGAGGATAATCAAAACAGAAAGTGAGACAAACAGGAAAAGAATTCAAGGCAAAAAGAGAGAAAGCTGGGCAGAAGAAGCAACCTAGCTTTCAGGAGAGGGAAGTAGACCAGAGGTTTTAGCCTCCAGCAGATTGAACCATTGCTACCCGAGGCCATGCCCCTCGACCCTTGTTTACTGCACCCCTCTCCCAATAGTGTGCGTAAGCCCGTACTATGCTGCTGTAGAGGATGCAGGCTTTCTTTATTCCTGGGGCATCTCGCCTGTGGCTTCGCTCCACGGGGTGTCTGCTGTTTAACTACACGCTGTGTTCGTGGGAACAGGGAAACGCTCCTTCTGGGTGAGGCGGTGCTTGCACTCCCACGCGGGCCGATTTTGGGCGTGTTGTGCGTGAGGACGTGCGCGAGGACGTGGGGATGCGGCAGAAGCCGCGGCAGCTGGCCCGGTCCCAGGTGGGGGCGGGTTCAGCCCGTCTCAGCACACATGACTGCACAGCTCCGGCCTGGTTCTGCACCGTTAACGCTGCTCATTTTTATTCTTCTGTGTTTCTTTTTTCATGATCACTAAGCGTACATAATTAATTACACACCTTTCACCCTGTTTTACAGTTAGCAGTGGTCTAAGGCCATGAATTACAATTTTGGTAGATCTGTGTATATAATATTTTTTGCAGAAACAATGAAAAATAAACATAAGTGAACAATTGTCATTACTTAGTTTTAAATATTATACAGTTGTTATGACTCGATATGGGACCATTTGCTCCAGTAAAGTACTCACTGGTACATTCTTAATCACTTGTAAAACATGTAATCGGAAATAGTATATTTTTTGTCTATTGAAAATTACAAGTCACAACAATATATAACAATTCATCAGTTTACGGTTGGAAGCAATTACGTTGCTGATATCCCAGCCCAGCTCACCAGCTTTAATCTTTTTATTATTTTCAAGTGGAAAAATTACATAAGCACTCCGACATTTCAATGTTATGTTAATAACCTACAGTAGATAAAATGCTGAAATGTCATTAAAAAATTTTCATATATTATCAATAGTTTGTTTAACTAGCATCCTAGCGATAGCATTAGTCATTTGCATCTTTGCTGGCAAGTGAATCATATTATGGTTTAAAGCTTTTGTTTCACGATATGTCATTTTTGGAGTCAAAAGTATTAGCTTTACTTCTGTCTACCTGGTACACATTTATAAAGTATACATATATAAATATGCTTCCTGTAAACGATCCAATTTATCACAAACACATTCAGTGATGTTGAGGTCTGAACTCTGGGGTGGCCAGTCCCTTGTTCTAACAAAGCCAGCAGCTTGTCTTTTTAGCAGTGTCCTCGGGGGCATTTTTTGCACACGACAAAGAAATCGACAAGGTAAGGTGTGTTTGATAGTTGAATGGTAGTCACTTTTTAAGGCAAAGGGTTCTAACATAACTAATTATGGTAACTTTTGTTGGCAGAACACAGCTGTAACTGCAATTCAAAAGGTAGGGTTAGAGGTCATGAACCTATAGGACCTAAAGGTCACAGGTTCGACTCCCAGGTGGGACACTGCCGTTGTACCCTTGAGCAAGGTACTTAACTTGCATTGCTTCAGTATATATCCAGCTGTATAAATGGATGCAATGTAAATGCTATGTAAAAAAGTTGTGTACAGTAAGTCGCTCTGGATAAGAGCGTCTGCTAAATGAAAGTTGCTCACAAAAAGGTCACATTGATGTCAGCCTACAAATCACCAATAGCCTATATCTACCAGCACACATTTATTCTTTGTGGGACAAAGCAGTTGCATATGCAGGTGTAGATTACAAGATAAGATCACACAGTGCAGGAGACTCACATTTTCTCAAGCGAGCATCACGCATTTGTGTTTTCACCCTATATCTCTTTTTAATTTGTTTTGGTTTGGAGCCAGTGTCAAGTCTAAGAGAGTTAAATTAATTTAGCATGTGCACATGAGAGACACAAAACTAAAGGCTTAAGGCTAAATGTTTTGCTATCTTTGGCCATGATTTGGAAAAATGTTGCCTTGCTTTATCTATTTTTATGTCTTCATTTCCCAGAATAGCTAAATAAAATGTTTATCAAACAAAAGTGTGTAGCCTGTCTGTTGACTAAAGCCTGATAATTGCTGGAAAGGAGACAGATAGCTGCTGGGTGCTTATTCACTTATTTCTGTCCCAGTGTTCTCTGTGCAGTAAAGCTGGAGAAAATGCTCTGCGATGCCTGTAAGCAAGTTTGCTGGTGTAAAATGGGCTTTAGGCTCCCAAAACAAATACATAAAATAAAACAAAGTACCTTAGTTATCCCAAAGACAAATCAGCTTGTCATCATGTAGAGAAAATTGTGAAATCTCCCACCCCTAGTTATGACTTGTCACAATCAGTCATTCAGTGAAAATGAATTGAAGCAATATGAAACGCAACTATTCTTGAATCTGTATGAGGACATTATGTGTGTGTGAATGTCTCTCTTTCCTTCCCTCTCTCTCTCTCTATTGATTCTCATCGCAGCCACATGAAAACACATCAAACCTGTAAACATTCTATTTGCATCCCGCTGGCTCCCCTGACAGCTATTTTGGCCGCCCTGTGGTGACGCGGATACGTTATTGATCAGCATGGCTTATCACGTAGCGACGGGCCTGGCGGCTGCTCTCTGGCATTTAGCAGATCGGGTCCTCCTCGGTCAGAAAGCTTCCGTCTAACACCCAGGGGCCGAGTGTGAGGGAATCCTTAGGGGAGAAGGTTAATGGCACTGTTATTCCCCAACATCCTCAGCACAGCACAGTGTGCAGAAAGATTAAAAGAGCTGGACATCAGAAATGTGGGCCATGAAGCCTCAGGGAACTCGCTCACGAGTCAACAGCTGTACTGGTTTGGATGGGAAATCAGGATAGGAAGAGGCCTATGTCCCTCCCCTGGTAACAGTGGGATGGGAAGCCCTTACCTTTGCTCCACATTTAGGCACCTTAGAGCCAGTGGATATATTCAGTGCCCAAGTTTTATTTGTTCCATTTCCATGCTTTCCCGGAGTTCCTCTGAACCACTAGGCCAATTTCCTGGGGTCAGGGAACAATTACCCAGTTTTCCCAGTTGGTTATCCTGGTATTTCAGTTATTTCAGGAAAGTGTACTTTATCCTGCACTTTGTGGCTGTACGAGAGATCGACTGTCAGAAAAAAAACAATACATATGGGGTTTAAGGAACCCCTGAATTACACAATTACAGCCTTTAAGTGCATTTGACTCTTGCACACATGTATTCCCCATATTAGCTTTACCAATGCTTTTGGAGAGGAATTTATCATTTTTTAAAATTTCATTTCAATGTATTTTAGATAATTAATTCTTTCTTGTATCTTAATCATAAGAAAATATGCCAATTTTCATACTCTGTTAAGTATTACTGAAATATTGATTTGAATGCAGGATACTGCTGAATAAAGTGGGTAAATACCTCTCAATAGCCATGAACACTGCTCAGTGAATTGTGCCTAATTAGTAATAATTAAATAACTAATTGAAATGGATGATTGATAATTATGGCTTAAATGGTGTAACAGGTGTGAGGAGGTTGTATTGTCATCTCCCTGCAGGAGGACTGAATTGCACATTCAAGGTCGTTCATTGAGGATGCGGGGCTATGGCTATAGCAAATGTGTTATGACTGATTGATTGATTGAAGGGTTTCAATGTCATGACATAATTAGAAAAGAGACATGTGAATGACAACCTGACCATGATGCAACTTGATTTCTATGATTTTCTGCATATGTTACAGCCTCTACATCCAGAACAAGTGGCACTCTCCTGTAGTGTTTGAGGTCAGATATCTCAAGGTTACATTAACATTATATTAAGAACACCCAGCAATTAGCATGACAACAATCGCATCAGCTACTCTTTGTTTCCATGAGGCTTTTAACAAGGGGAAAATACATTAATGCTACTTTTATACATATATATTTCTTACTGTACATTATACCTGTTATTCTTGCTGTAGGCACAATAAGAGGCAATATGATCATATATTATAGAAGATTTTAGATTGCAATATGTTGCACAGACAACAAATTTGACATTTCATGGATAATATTTAAAATGACAGACAAAATCCCGAAAGAAAAACCATGCCATATGATTGAGTGTGCGCAAGACGCAGCGAGCGGAAGAGTGTAATACTGTTTGACAGCAGTGCGATTAGAGTTATTTGTCTTGCTAAATAGCTGCGTTGGGGACACGGTTTATCGGACACGCATTGCTGCATGATGCGCACAGATCCGCTCTCCGTGGAGAACAGACGCCACGCTCTGCACCGTCTCAGACTCCGCCCGCAGCACAGCGCCCGAGCACTTCAGCGCTGTGATGTCACTTGTTTGCCATGTTCAAATACAGACAGACACATTATTGTAGAACAATTACAAAACAATTAGCCCTTCCATCTTTCATATTGGAAATAATATGCCATGTTTTTTCAGTGGATCAGTCCAAAGGACATATTGGTGAAAATATTAAGCAATTCTTTTACAAAAACTTAACTTGTGGGGATGCAGTTAGTATTACAGCCGTGCTGCCTGTGTCAGCAGATCTCTGATATTTGGGGAGAGATGCTCTCATTGATAGCCCTGTGATGTTAGGCCCCATTCAGGGACGCGGTATCGCTGGTCACCCTAAACAGTTTTGAGAGAGAGAGAGGGACAGGGCGAAAGAGATTTTTTTAAATTTGGGGAGGGGCAGGCTCCCTGTTGTAGAGCCGCATGGTTGGCAGCGCTATGGCACACAGAGCGCCGGGCGGGCCGGGGAGCGCTTTGGGAAGCGCCGGTCCATTACTCTCGCAGAGGTGTCGTTTTATGACTCGGGCCGCCTGCTGGCCCACCAGATTGAGCGCACTGGGAGCACAGAATTACATTAAAGCAGGCCACTTCATCTTCCTGACTCCTTCCCCCCCTCTCAATAGCAGAGAGAGCGGCCGCTTGGCGCAGGCACGCTGGGACGCCCGTGGAGGGGCCTCGCAGGCCAGCAGTCGGGCAGGCAGCAGCCTTATTTGAGAATTCTGGGAATGATTTCACAGCCCCCGAGAGAAAGAAATCCTCTTGTATGGGCATCTTTCATTCCTCTTGTAGACATGATGGAACACGTTTAAAGAACATCAGATGGATGCTCTGCCCTGAAAATGAAACTCTGCTTTTAGTGTCCCAGGGCTCCCTGCACAGTGTAAATACAGCCGCCAGCAGAAAAGGCAGACGCGGGAACACCCGAAACTCAGATGCAGAAATGCTCAACCATTCACGGTGTATCGCAAACCGTAAAAAAATCCGCTTTGATTATGATGCACACTGAAGCGCCAGACAGGCAAATAAAAAGCTGTATTTCCATGGCTGAAGGTTATGTTTTTAGGTACAGAGATGTTCACTTCTACTCAACAGTGTTTCTTAAATCCAAAAACTAAATTTTCATTTTTCATTCTGTTTGTTAAATGTAATTGAATCCATAGACATGAATCCATTCTCTAAACTCCAATATCACTGTAAGGTTAAATAAACAATTCAGGTGCAATAAATATTTTACGTGTTATGATTGTAAATTCAATTTACAATCAATTATATCATTTTTTATCACCAGTGTTTTCTATTGCTTGACACAGAATAAGCAATACAAGATTGAGCCCTGACCGTTTATGTGGGAGCCACCCTGCTACTTGCATTGCACCTGCACGGTTCTTTCCGCAGTCAGCAGATGGCCATTCTTTGGCCAACACCCCCACAGCCTCACCTCCAGGTCTTTACCGCTCGTCCACTTCTAATCTGCTGTAGCAGACTGCAGTTACTGTAGATATAGGGTTGTCACTGTGGGAGGTCGCACATTAAAATGGCACAGAATGGCACATACTTCCAGGCTGCCCTGAAGTTCATTCATCCATAACCATGAAAAATAGAGTGACCTTCCTTAGACACAATGGCCCCCTTGCAAAGCATAATCCCCTAGTGCCGAACACCACCAACATTTTGCACTTTTGATAAAGAGGCTGCAATTTTAATTCCACAGCCATTTATGTTGATTTGAAAAGAGCCATTCTGTCTGTAGTGCCTAATGTGATTTTGTGTTAGTCCCTCAGCTCCCATCAGCCTCCTACCCATTGTGTGTCCTCTTTGGGACTAAAGCTTCCTGCGAAACAAACTGGGCACTTTACCACTTTGATTGGACTACATGTCTGAAATGTGAATAGTTTTGTCCTGAAGTCTGAGGTTTCTCAGGCAGTGGTCAACTGTAATATTTCCCTATTAGTCGTAAATGGTTTATTCTGCCCCTGCCAAAGTGACAGGCCATTAAACTTCTTTCTGTGAGAGTTTTAGATTGCTGTTGATGTAGCCTCAGGGCAGTGTAGTTATAGCTAAAAGAGAAGGTTTGTTTACTTTGTTTTCTCTAGTATTACCCCCCACAACAGCCATATATCCTTGACTTGATAGTATGTTCAATTCAGTTTCTTCACATAAAATTTTTTGGATATTTCCAGGCTTTCACAGTCAGTATGTGCTGTTGAGATCAATCATCAGTAGCTGCATACTGTAATTTCAGTTTTTCTATATGTTCTTCAGGTAGGAATTCAGAACAGCTGTTGAAATACTGCCCCAGGCATGAGTGAGTGTTTAACTAGACTAGAGAAGGTATAGGGACCTAAAGCTTTTTATTTGTTTCAAGTGTGGATGTTCTGGGTATGGCTCATGTACGGTATGTGTGGAGATCTTTTGTTTGTTTTTGTTTGTTTTCTATTAGGTGATTACATTCTTTAAATCAGGATTTCAGTTGAAATCAGTTGTGGATGCATCAACTGACGAAAGGAGTGGTGAACACGTACGTCACCCTCTTGCATTTTAAGCCGAGGATAATAGGGTCTGCCGATTCGACTTCAAAGAGCTCGCCGTGACCCGTGCGCTGTAAATAAATTGCAGTACAACACGTCTGGAGAGGGCAGAACCACCATTTTATTTCCAGAGGTTATAAACAACCATCAGCTCCCCTGGAGCCGGTAAACTGGGACCATCAAAGGGCCGCAGTTTAAAGAGATTTTTAATAGTGTTTTTGTGGACTTCTGACCAACACACCCACAGCCAATTGTTTCACATCGTGTGAGTGTAGAGTGGAAGGTTTATAAAAAAATAAAAATAAAAAAAGCTTACATTTCAGGAAGTGGCTACAAAGTGCTTTCATCACTCAGCTGATGAAAGCCCCCATAAAATGCTGTTTGAGTTTGACTCTTCCTGTTGTACAGATAGTTTTATAGGAGGTAATTACTGTGGAATTCAGTCCGTTTCCAATCTGTCTGTCTGATCTGAATGGAAGGGTGACAGACTTTGGCCAAAATCAAATACTCTTAACTGTATACCCCACTGCAATATATTATTTTGAATTTTAAGTAGACAAAGGCTGCAGTTGTTTTCAGCGAACTTCAAAATTAAATTTCAATGGATGATTTTTAAATAGCCACTATTTTGTTGTATGCGTTCATTTTGTAATATAAGTATGTAATGGCTTGGATGTATTGAGGATAATTTCACAGCTGTCACAGGTGCCCACAGAAAGGTGTAGTATTCACTTATTTTGGAAAGATTAGGTGCATTCCATCAAACTGTCTCTTCACTGGCCAATGTCTCAATCAGACATGTCCTCTTTATGCATAATGGACTCCTACTTAACCTAAATGTGCATTCCCAGAAACTTGATTTAGGGTTAAGTTTTGGTTTGGGGCTAGGCTGTGATCCCTAGATAGTACAACTGATGTCATTTTGTTATACACCTACTGTGTAGGTTACCATCCAATACCATTAGCAATATCGGTTTATCTTTAAGGACTGTAGTAGCATTTTAAAAACATTTTCTGTGAGCTACAGATGCTATTGTTGAAAAATGATAAGGATGATGCATTTAGAAAAGTGGTCTGGGAACACTCCAAGTTATCGGATGAATCAGATGAGTTTGTTGCCTTCTGAAGGTGTGATTCACGGTTTTCTCCACAGCAATCCAGCTTTCATGTATGGGTATCCTTAGTAACAACTCTTGACCCTACCATATTGTTCTGTTGCCACAGGAGACACAGCAATAATGTGACATATACTTTAATTCAGGGTGAGATAGACTGGGGGAGTACAGCAAGCAAGCTAGTATATCATATATGTCAAAAACGTGGGTGTGTTCGAAGGAGTGGACATATTATCTTGGAATGAGAAATGTTTGAAATTATATATGTATGTGTTTGCAAATAATTTTTTTCCATATACTCAAGTGTGTTCCACTCAGCCCCCATCGCCGTCTTTCAAAGGAATTCCTTTCAAAACCAATGGACTAAGTTGCTAATTGACAAATGAGGCTTTTATAAATGAATAGTTGCATGAAACCACTGGTTTGAGGAGCATGTTATAGGCTTAGATTTGTTGCCGTTTGTCATTTTAAGAATTTTAAAATGAACAATTAAACTGAATGCGGTTTGGGACTTCCTACCCAAAAGTGGCAAAAAACGGCAAAGCTACCCGTTTACTACCATCTTACTGGCTGTTTAATAACTGCTTAAAGCAGTCTCTCTTACTTTTAGTAAAATAGCTATGACTAGCAGGCTTCACATTGCTGATAAACGGTGCAAATATTTCTATTTATACACTACAGATCCTTGGTAAATGTCCACCCACATACCCAGCACGATCATAGGAAAAGGACATGGTTTTTAACCCTTTAGTTTAAGTTGCTTTAAAAGACCTCCACAAATACATCTGCCTGTTCTTCACACTGTGTTTATCACCACTCATAAAACATGTACACCTCACAGAGTGCCATTTTTACTGTCATTTCATGTCTGCATTTCCCGTCATGTTGTTGTCTGTATTTCTATTAAAATGCCTTTATAGAATTGTGCTTTTAGTTTAAATCCCTCTTAAAAGCTTTGTTGCATGAGCAATTAAAAATAGTAATACATTTAATTTGATAATTCAATATTGTAGTCAGTGGTAAATCTCTGATTAAACTAAATTATCTTAGTGAATCGATCTTGCTGTGACTGACAAGTTCAGCATTTGTTTTCTCTTGTGTTTATATTGACTGGGCTAACTGTTGTTGTGTGTAGTGCTTTTTGCTTGTTCTTGTTGTCTCTCGTCTCATGCTTTTTTTGTCGTGTCCCAACGATTAAACACACTAACTTATACAAGTTGTGACCACTAACAGACAGCAATCACCTCACAGACTTGTACCGAAAAGAAGAGACCATCATAGTGTCGGAAAGTGGCCAGATTCAGAGCCCTCGCTACCCCAACAGCTACCCCAGAAACCTGCTGCTCTCCTGGAAGCTCCTCTCTCCGGAGAACACTCGGATACAGCTGGATTTCGACAGTCACTTCGGCCTGGAAGAGCCAGAGAACGACATCTGCAGGTGAGGGACACATCATGTATTCCCGTAGCAACGTTACACAGGGAGGGGACGTTAGCAGAACGCAGCAGCAGCTGCTCAAACTTGATAAACTGAGTTTGAAATCCCGATTTCTGGAGATTGTACCCTTAAAGTTTTCCTCCTTTAATCCTTCCACCCTTGAGATTTTGTTTTTACAATAATCAGCTGTCTGTAATGGTTCTAGCCTCTGTTTAGATGTCTGGCGAGAGTACGGTCTTTAGAATACCAAGGGCTTTCTTTCACCCTGGGAATAGAGGAAGCAGATTAACAGTTTACTACCATGACATGACCCTGATCTCCCATCAGTTTAAGTGCTAGCTGTGAAAAAGACAACACACCAGAGAAGGAATCAATGATTTTCAGACCACCCCGAGATGCATTTTATGAAGAGTAGAGGGGAGGGAGGGGAACAGAGAGATGGGGGGAGAAAGAGAGATTTATGGCATAATCTTCACGCAAGCCAGAATCATCTTCACTGATGTCCCCTCTATGTCAGATTATCTGATTCATGATGGAGCAAGTCCCTTTTTTGGGGGGGGAGGGGGGGGATGGGTAATTTACAGAGGAGTGAAACAGTCCATTCCTGTGGTCCTTTTATCTGCCACTGTTGGGCTCACGGTGGCCTTCAGTAAACACAGGGCTGAGAAATGAACAGTTCCGCGTGCCTCATCCACTGTGCCCTGTCCCATCTTTCCTGGCTCACAGATATGACTTTGTGGAAGTGGAGGACACATCCGAGACTAGCACCATCATTCTGGGGAGATGGTGCGGGCACAAAGAAGCTCCTCCCAGATTAACTTCCAAAACCAACACCATCAAGGTCACTTTCAAATCTGATGACTACTTTGTGGCCAAACCTGGATTCAAGCTCTACTATTCTCTAGTGGTAAGTGCTGCTTCAGTGCCTCTTTAGCAACATGAATTTTAAGTAAATGGCATAGCATCAGCAGAAGAGGAACAGTGAATGTTTATGCCATACTTATCATTGAAAATCCCAAAATGAGAGTTAACTATCCTCTTGTGTTGAAAGTTAAGTGGAAGGAAGCCCTGAAAGAGATTGGTCTGCAAGGTCCAAGCAACAGAAATAGCTCCACTATATGTACTTTGCAAATACAAATACATTTTTTAGCATTGGGAATAGTTTTTAATACCAGATGATAAGCATATCTTCTCCTGTATTCTTGTGTCTGTAGTATCACAAGAAATGCATCAACTGTTCCAAATGGTTCTAGAAGTAAACCATTTTCTGAATATTTCTGTTTAATTGACTACACTAAGTAAATCAAGACTAGAATTAAGTTGGAGAAACAAATAAGACAAGACAATTACTTCTGTCATTTAAAAATTAAACAGATGATTTTTCTTTAAATAAAGAGTCAGCGATTGTTCTACAGCATCTGCCCGGAACCCTTATTAAATAAATTACTCATCCACCCACTCCTTTCCAGTTTTAGCAAAGCTATTTTGAATAAAGAAAATTGCACTTTGTCTTGTGATATCTTTTGCTTCAAGTGACAGCTATACTGTGGCAGAAACAAGTTTAACTAAAGACATAACTTGTTAAAACAGTAAATTAAATAATCTCTCATGAACAAGCAATGGCATCCTAGTCTTCATTTGCCCTCCTCCAGAATACAATGCTGTTCAGGCACAGCACTTTAAAGGGTTTGATTTTCTCAGAGGCACCTTTTTAAGATAGCGATGCAACGAGCAATGAATGAAAAGCAAAGAAGCAGATGCTAGAGATCATATCTTCCAAACAATTGTTTGACGGAGCAACAGTAGGAAAGATAATGGTCTGGATGGGAGAAAGTGTATGACGTTTTTATTGCGGTCAGCTTTCTCAAAAACAAGTTATTAGTGATCTCCTCTACTGGCTTGCTACGCGTGAGATTGAGTGTTTTCTGTGCATACAATGTGACCTTGCCTTCCTCATATCCATAATTTGAGTATTTATGAGTGTACATATATTTGGAAAACATATGGGTGTATAATTACAGATAAAAGTTAATTACAATGTTGTCCTGGTCATAAATCTTAAGACATTAACAATGGAAATTCATAACTAAAATTATGAGACTGTTGCTAAACGGGGGTTTTAAAGAAAGTGCATTCAGGGCTGTTTTTTTGTAACACGTTAGCGCAAATAGCATCAGCCTGCACAGGTCTCTATTAAATCATGGAGGTATTGTAACAGCTGTCTGATATGTATTATTAAGTGAAGTTTCAGAACACTGCAGTCTCATTACGCAGCATGAGAAGGAAGAGCTCTCCAGGTTCAGCTCCTCTCTGCTGACAGTACACACTGTTCACAGACAGGGAGCAGGGGGTCACTAAGGTCAGGCTGATGCAGCCCCATCCCACTGAAAACACTTACAGGTTGGCTGTCGGTCAAATGGGAAGCGTTTCGAATGAAACCAACAGCACAAATGAAACCGAAGTACAGTTATCAAGAGATATCAAGAGAGAACCAGGTAAATTCACAGCTTGTGAGAATAGGGGCTGTTGGTTTTTGTGTTGCAGGTTTTTTGAAAAAGAAATATTTCACATATCTTTGCGGCACTGCAACAGGAAGGGAGAGATGTCACCTTGTGAACACATTTCAGTAAACTGTCCTTGGCTTTGCTCTTTTACCTGCAGTACAGTTGGTTACATTGGAGAAAAACTGTCTTTGGTCAGGCTTAGACTTATAAACCAGTCCTATTAGGGCCAACATAAAATTCACAAATGAAACTAAACACTCTTCATGACATCCAATGTTTACTGGCTTGTTCTGGAAATTTTAAATAACTTTCAAGTTGAAATGTTAAATTATACTCGTAAAGTCATCCAATGAAGATTTCCTCAGAGTGCATTCACCCCTTTAATCTGAAGGAATGATGTCTCAAAGCAGGCATGTCTTGTGGGTAATTTGTTGCAGGGACTTTCCACAGCAAGTGTATCTTGTTCTCCTCCTTTGCATTGTTGGTCCCACCAGATGACTAAATGAACAATGACTCAATGCCAGGGGCACTCATTACACCCTAGATCCAGCTGTTTCGCTGAGGTCATGGAATCCTGTAAACACTCAAGCTCAGATCTGACCAAGAATTTGCACATGAATGAGAACTGGACACAGGATGCCTTTGAAGTTTGCCCCCTTATTTAGTTCAGGTTTCACGACTCAGCGCGATTTAGGGGTTTTACTCAGCACAAAGGAAATGCAGTAACCTTAGACGTAACAACCTGGTAATGAAGAGGTTCTTAATCAGGATGGGAATTACAGCTGACGCTTCTGGAAATGTGATAGCGTACGCATCCATTGTGCTTAACGCAGATCTCCTTAACGCTTCACGGTTTAACGTGCAATACTGCTCTGACAAATCTGACATCCTTTAAACCACTGATTACATCTGATTCCATTGGTATAATCTTCATGTTTTGTCTGCCTGTCATATTATATAACAATATGAGTTCTGGAGGTATTTCTGTTCCATTGCTCGCAAAGGAAAATATACACAAAAGCCAGATTCATGAGCCTTCCCACATTGCTGCAAAAAAACCTTTTATCCCTAAAAAAATGAACAATATTGCATAAACCGTATGTGGTCTTGGAAAGGAACGTGCCTTTTAAGCAATGGGACAATAATCTAAAAAATGGCAGTATCTTTTTTGCCATCACTGCGGTCACCACTGTAATATGATCCAAATAGTGTTGGCTGATGGCTGTTATTTTAGGTTCAGAGCTGGAAAACAAAGGATCTGAACAGCAGTTGCAATATCTAAGTGTTTCTCACCCTCCTCCCTAGTGTAGAAATGAATTTCCTCTCTAGACAAATGAAGACTGACTGCACAGAATAACAAGGGGGGGGGGGGGCACAGGAATGCTTTTTTATTGTCATGGTAATACCTTTGTGTGAGAAGTTGATAAGGTGCTCACCTTCTGCATGGAAAGATCTGGGAAAAATGTTCACACCGCTGGACTTTTTGCTCCCTGTCTCTCCACTAAATGACAACACGAGCGATGATCTCTACATTCGCAAAACACAATGCAGAAGTAATGGCAGTCAACTTTGTGCACTCAGAAAAATTAAGTTAATGTTTTGTTTCGCTGTAAATCCAATCTCCCTGGAGACAGTTGTCTTAATGAATTTAGTTTGTTTTTCCTTCCTGTGCTCTGTGACACTGTGAATGCACTGATCTTAAAATATCTCAAGAGAAGCAGAAACAAATGTTTGATACAAACAGAATCTCTGCATACATTGATATGAATTGCATTTTTGAAGGAAGTTGGCCGAGTCTTTTTAATTACAGAATTCAGTCCTGGCGAGATGCCGGCATTGCGGGGTTTCACATTCTCTCTCAGGTTTAATGACATCATTGGAATCACTGAGTGGATGGGAGCTGGAGTCACCTGATACTCCTTGTACTAATTAGCCCTTGACCAAAGCAGACCTCAGAATTCCAGAACATGTCCCATCTGAGACTGAACTTGGCAACCCCTTATGCGTGGCACGCTCTGTGTTTCTTCTGTAGCGAGTAGCGGAGAGTGGAACATCTCCCTTCACACTGCTTGCCTTCAATGCGGATTGAGTCTCATGGGTGCAGATTTGTGTGTCTGATTCCTGAGCTTTTATTTTGTTTTGTTGGTTCTACCCCCGCTCTCCCAGGATGACTCCCAGCCCTCGGCATCAGAAACGAATTGGGAAGCAGTCACCATCTCAGTGTCGGTAAGCGCTGCGCTGTGCTGCCCATGACAAATGAAGACCCGGACACGCTTCCTCCCACCCACAGAGGGAGAGACGTGCACACTCGTCCTGCGATTCGCACAATTCATTAGAGATAACGCGAGAGAGGGAGAGAGAGAGAGGACTGAAGGCATGTCTAATTATCATACAGTCTTTCACCCTGTTCAGAGTTTTATAGGTCTTATACACCCTCCTTCACCCTCCTCTCCTCTATTGCAGCTTTCACAAAACGGAAATGTGAAAATGACTGTCTTGTGGTGACAAGATGTATCTTCTGCTCCCCTCAGGTGGCATTTTGTCCTCCCATTTGAATAAAGTCATTACACCATAATGTCTCCCACATTATGAACTGATAAAGGTGTCATTGAACACTTTAAGTGTGCTCTTAATACTGAGCAGGGACAAGGCCTGTGATTAGAATGGGCTGTCATCCAATGACTGATTTCATAATAACCAACTGCAAGAGTCAGCCGCTGCCCGTCATGCTAAATGAGCAGTATTTAAGGTGACAGTGATGCAAATTCTTACCATTATACAGAGTGCAAATATGTACAGACGTACAGATACAGAGGCACACATACCACAAGACAGTGACCCCAAGCAAACCTCAAAATCACTCGAGACATGATTAACTGACCACCAAATTACTGTTTCACAATGCCCATCTCTGTCTTCAGACTTTAACCTGATCAAAAATTAGTATTGAAGAGGTCAGTCCACAAGTGCAAACCGAAGGGTCTGGAGGGGGTTGAAAGATTCGATGTAGAGGCATGGTTAAAGAACCCCCCAATATGATCCCTAATCTGAAGAAACACGACAGAAGACCACTCAACAGTGTTATCTGTGCACAGAGAGATTGCGAAAAAGGGCAGCCAATAATTTTAACACATCATTATAGAAAATAATTTTTTTGAGCAATTGTATTAGTGTAATTATTTTTTGAGCATAAAATCCAGCTCAATGCCTGTACAATTTGTTTTTTACAGCCATTTCTCTGCTTGTCATTATCAAGGGAGCCAATAATTATTTACATTTATGTTTCATTAATTGGTGATTCATTTTGAATTAAAAAAAACAATCCCTGTATGACAGATGTTCATCAAGCCAAATAATTAATTGCAAAGAACAGCATGCACAAATAATTCATATTTCACAGTACAAATTATGCGTGGAGTATATACTTATAAACTCTTCTCCTGCCCTGCACCCCCACCCCCAAGGGTCCGGTCGCGTTTCCCCCATCAGTGACCGACACCCCGCTGACCGCTGCAGCCCTGGACCAGACCATCGCGGCCTTCGACACGGTGGAGGAGCTCCTGAAGCACCTGAACCCAGACTCCTGGCAGGATGACCTGGACAGCCTGTACAAGGAGACTGGACACTACCGGCCCAGAACCTTCCATCATGACCGCAAGCACAAGAGTAAGCTCCGCCTTTAAGTCTGTGCCCATGCAGAACTCATGTCCAAGGAAATAGGTTAGTGATTTCAGCTATTTGGTCTATCAGTCTTCTCCGTTAGCTTTCGATAAATATTTGTGTGCCACTTTCGGTGAGAACAATGGGAAAGGTCCTTGATCTCCCTCAGTGATGTATAGCTTTATTAAGCCAGGGGAGTTTTACTCGTCTACTCGTATAAGAACAATTAGCTTCTCAATAAAAATTTATGAACATAAAATAGCTTGTTGGTACACAACACAAGCTTCGCTTGAACTTGTGTTACATTTCAGCTGTAACCCGGGATATCTTTGCCATTGCACACTGGCAAATATTAACCTCGACCACCAGGTAATATTGGATGATTTGCCCCTACAATTCTGCCAGTTAAGCCACTAAGGGTGGTCACGGTTTCCTATCGCCAAGGTTCATCTCCTCCGGTTCTACAGGTTAACTGGGCAAAATTAAGGACAGCGGTTAAAGCTAGGAGAACAGTACCGCTTGTGTCCAGTTCAGGCAAGCCCTAAAGGGTTGGGCTCAGGACATGCTCAGGACATCCTCAGCCCAGCCCAAGTAAAGCCCCCAGGGCAACCATACCCATGGCTGTTACTGCCAAAGTAACCAGTAACCTTTCATATAGAAGAAAGGAGCGAAGCTAAATATTCACATGAATCAAATGAAGTGTGTGAGGCTTGGCCAGGCCATTTTCCTGCATGCTGTTCCTGCCCGGGCTTTAATTTGTCAGACCGCTTCCCTTTGATCCCTTTCACAGTTGAGGAAAAACAAAAACATCTCAAGTCGTGTTCAGGGACCCGAAACCTCGTATTTTCGCCGCGCTGACCCCTCTCTATACGTGCGCCCGCGTGTCGAGCCAACCGCAGGCCGCATGGGTTTCAAAGGCCTCCTGCCGGGGCTTCAGAGGGATCACTGCTTCCTGAGTAAACACTGTAGACCAGCGGTGCCTTCCCAGATCCCCCTGTGCGTGATGGAGGAGCTGCCGCAAGCCCTAATGCAGAGTGGACCCTAGGCTCTAATTGGAAATTCAGCCTGAGCAGCCAGCCAGAAATGTTACTGCGGTCAGCGTTTACCTTTATTTTCATTACGGGGAGAGAAAAAACCTTTAATACCTTCTCAAACTAGATAAACAAGGGATATGAACTCCTAATACCCCATGCCATGTGAAACCTGGCCTCTTGAACCCATTTGATAGACAAGGCAGTTTTGCAAATGTCCCACAGCACACATTTTTCCCTTTTCCATTTAATTTACATTCCCCTCAGCCACTCATCCCCTCCCCAACACAATCCCCCCTTTGCAACCACAGTAACAGAACAATTAAGAGAGCTCAATTAAAATGTAATTTGTCTTAATTTTTCAAGCAAATGAGAAAATTAGATCTCGGAACTCAATGCAGCAGACCCAGTCCAATTACGTTGTTTGACGTCATGTTAAACCTCTGGCCCTTCCGTAATGCAGCCTATGCCCATAGGCTAGTGAAGTTCACCATCTGTCTGCGTTTTCATTCCCTTTCTGTCCAATCATATTTGTCTTGGCATAAGCAGTGGAAAATTTGGGTGATTTTGTTCAGATTTTTCTTTGTTAAACTTCCATTGACACACTGGCAGCCTTCTCAGAGAAGGAAGTGTGAGCCTTCATAAATTCCATAAGCAGTGAAGCTACAGAATCTATCAACAACTTCTATGAACCTGTGAGAGAGAGAGGTGTTTGTGTGGAAAGACTATGCTTTCCACACAAACATTGCGATTTGTTCAAACCAGTTAATCACTGAATTACACATGGTAACTCCACCCATTTTAAGGGTGATTGAAGCCTCTCTCTTCCATTACTAATCCAAATGTTCATTGGAGATAATCTGGCCAGTACAGACTGAGCCTCCCAGAAGGTACTGTTTGAACATCTGTTGAAAGAATGAATTTATGAGGATATAAAAAGGATCACTGTATCTCAGCAACATGAGCCAAATATGTGGGTTTATCAGTAAATTAAATTAAATGCATAGCAATATCACTTCAAAAAGTCAATAGATATCCAGTTGCCCGTAGGAGAAATAACCTTTCCACGCTTATACCAAGGTGTAATGGAGTGTTTTCATTGGCAGTCAGCCCTCTAAACAGAGACCAGGGCATTTCCAGAGGGACTAGGTTTTTCCACTCACCTTCTCCCTCCCCTAGTTGACCTGGACCGGCTGAATGAGGATGTGAAACGCTACAGCTGCACCCCGAGAAACTTCTCTGTGAACCTGCGGGAGGAGCTGAAGGCCACCAACGCTGTCTTTTTCCCACGATGCCTCCTGGTGCAGCGATGTGGAGGAAACTGTGCTTGTGGGACAGAGGACTGGCACTCTTGCTCCTGCAACCCTGGCAAGACTACCGAAAAGCTGTACGAGGTACTCAAAACCATCGCCTTCACCCCACTCTGTTTCTCTTCTCATCTACACCTACAACCTACACACACAACTGACCTATGTTGCCATACCCTCTCTGATCATGCAGCCATGATTCAGCAAAGTACAACCAAGCTCTTTGTAACTCCTCCAGCCAAATCAACTCTCAGCCAAAATCAACCCTTTAACATACTTGCACCCCACAAGAATCCTGACCTGTCCCACCCCCCCCCCCCCAACATAGCATAATTCCCCACCATACCTCTTTCCAGTACCACCCTCAGCCCAATTTCTATCTGTGCCACACCACCCCATCTCTAGTCAGCATCGCTCACAAACCCACTTCTACTTCCACGTTCCAAACCCATTTCCACACATGTAATCCACACTGTAATCAACTCCACATTCACCCATACGTCCATGGTGGAAATGTCACATTTCTCTAGAATACTGCAGAGAAACTGAAGAGCTGATACCATAACTGGTTCCATATGGGCAACATTTGGCCTGGATTAAAAAGGATTACTTATGCTATACTGTTACACGTGGTGCTACCTCCAAATTTAGTGCATGAACCAGCATTATATTATAAACCATAATATTCCTCGGCCTTCCTGTTCATCAAAAATATTAGGGCCGCCATTTCTTATTTCTCTGCCTGTTTACATAGATCTGCCTTATGAAAAACCCCTAAAGACGTGTGGCAATCTCCTTGGCTTCATCACATTCACTTCCTGGAATGAGGCAGGCCATGGCTCTGAGTGGTTGGAGCTCAAGGGTAGAAGAAAAGCAGTCCCGGTTTCCATTTTGTTCAAACATGGCTTTCCTGTGGCGTCTGGGAATGTGTCTGCTAGTTCACTCCCCGGCTCTTATCAGAGCGTTCATGTTTCTTATTATAAAACACAGCTGCCCTTCACTCTGAAACTACAATATTATCTCTAAATTCCACAGCAGTAAGAGACACACTCACTCTGCATTACAATAAGTCAGGCCCTCGCTGGCCTTTCCACTCCCCTATCAACATTTCCAGACCAGAGACAAGATTTGTCCAATATCTAAAATCATCCACATTTTTTTGAATGCCAGTAAATAACAAATGAATTCTTCAGCAGATAAGCTCATGAGTAGCCTACCTTTGAAACCCAACTTTAATCTCTAAAGTTCACCTCCAGGCGTTGACATCCAAGATGGAGGAGGAAATATTTCTAATGAGCTGTGGATACTGAGAGCAGGGTCATTGGTCTGATAAAGTGCATCATTTCATGAAGCTCAGATTCATATCATGTCAGATTAGTGATTTCCATTTTGTGGATCATGTTTTCTTGTTGCATTTGTAGAAAATTGAATTTTGTCATCTTTAACATATAATGAACATTGGCTTGTTATACAAGAGGCTACAGACAAAAATGTATCAATGTGGTCACAAGGGTTTGAAATAATGTGCAGTGTAAATAATGTGCAGTGTACCTCATAGTTGTCCATAACAAGCACTTTTGTTTGAAGCTTGAAACTGAGTTGATATATTTGATATTTCCAGGGCCTCTGTGTGCGGGCCAAGTAAGTTGTTTTTGTTTTGAACAGATTTAAAATGAATTAATCATCATCTGTTATTGTGGCTGCTCTATCTGCTCTTGTGGATCTAGAGGCAGCTACTCGATTGACAGGCAGGTTGAATCCATTAATCAAATATTTCCGTGGGAAACAGTCGGCACATGCTTGTTGATGCTTTGTTTTGAATATTTCCTTAAAATCATTTGACACCTGTCACTCAAGATTTTTTGGCTGCTCAGAGGCACGTTTTCTGAAAGTAAAGCTTTGATGTGGAAGACCATGTGGATGAGCATATCAATCGAACATATTGTTTTGAGCAAAACCTCAGAAATTAAGTACGTCAGAATCTTTGTCAGGAGTATCTTGCTCCCACTGCATACAGGCAAAAGCTTCAGGCAAAGGTTTGCTCCACTGCACGACAACAGCAGAGTCTCTATCTTATCTGTCTCAAAGCATGACTGAGAAAAATTCAATTAAGTCCTGGGCAAATAAAACAAATTGCTGTCTCACAGTGTTGTCTGGCAGCAGTGAAAGTAATTCACCAGTTTCCTGAAACTAATGTTGCAGCATACCCCGTGTGAAAGTGGGAGGCTGCAGATGTCCAGGGATGTGGTCAGTGACACTTTTGTAAATGTCCGGTTGCAATTGTGATGCACTTCAAATTCTGAACCAGAGGTCTTCTGTCTCCTCTTCCCTCTCCTTCAATCCCCCTCACTCCTTCTCTCCACCTCCTTTCTCTCTCCCTCCCTTCACTATCACTGAATCCATTTCTTTCTTTCTCCATCCCTCTTCTTCCCCACGTCCTGTTTCTGTATCCCTTACACCCCCCCCCCCCCCAGGTGCTGAAGTTTTCTCCGGAGCCTGGTTACTACAGGAGGAAAACCCGAGCGCGCTGGGTCCTGGCGGAGATTCAGATCCAACACCATGAGCGCTGCGATTGCATTTGCCACTCCCGACCCCCGCGATGAGAAGGGCATGCTGGGAGATGGCGCCCAGGACCTTTGTATTGTCTTTTCCTTTTTTTTTTTTTTTTTAAGGGCTTCTCCCTCGTCTCTTCCAGCAGGAGCCATCCCTTCCTCTCTTCAGCAAAGTGAATTACTGCTCTCCCAGCTTTAGCCACACTTTTCCCTAAACCTGCCTGGTTTAGGTTGAACATGTCAGTGTGTATCCACCTGTATGTATGCGTGTGAGTGCAAGTGTGTGAGCATGTGTGTGTTTACCTTCATTATTTTCCTAATGAGTAATGCTATATCAGTATATATCAAAAATAGTAATGCAGTCTCAACAAATAATCAAGCAACAAGATAGCAAACTCCCTTAGAAAGCTATACACAGTTTTCTAAGGAAAACAGAATTATTTATTTGATTTTATTTGACTTTCTTTTAAAATTTGTAATAATGTGCTTTTGTTTACTGCATTTTTCCATCTTCTTTCCTTGTTTTGAATGAGTCAGTCTCATGGTGTTGTGGGTCATGGGATCAAAAATGTTCTCTTTTCCCGCAAAGTTCCACATACAATCCCTCTGACAGATTAAATGTCAGTTAAAGACAGCCCTATATATATCTCCTCATACCCTTATTGTGGTTTGTTTTGCCAGAAAGAGAGATTTTACAAACCGATTTATTTAGTTCCATTAGTTACTGTATATTTTATAGTGACTGAATCCACATTATTCCAAAACAATACTTTTGGCCACAGCTTTTACAAAAAGGTTTAAATTCAGGAACTCTACACTACGAGCAGAGGGAGGAGTTGGAGCAAATGTTTCGCTTTTACAAATTCTGAAGGCGTTAGGTGCTACCCTCAAGCCTCACAGGTCCGTCTCTGTCTAACATCAAATCCAGTGAACGTAAGCAGGCACTTACTCATATTCCTCTCATCTGGAACCACAGTGAGATGAGCCTCAAAAGACAACTGAATGTTGAGCACTTAAATGTACCCATATTCAGACACTATGCCTGAAGACCTGTCACCCAGGAAGGATGATTTTGCATCTGTCCAAAGCAAAAGAAGAACACACTTAATGAGAAAAGTCCAGTAACCTGTAGAAAAAATGGTTAGCTGTTAATTGTAAACCTTTTAAAGGGATACTTTGATTAAACTTTATAGGGAGTGAAATTACAGACGGTTTTCCCTCTCCCAGAAGCCCTAATAAGCTAGTTGTCATGGGGCTCTCTGTAGCTGTGAAATTGCAATTGATTCTCAGTCAAATATTATGGCCGACCCGTCCGCCCCCTCTGCATATGCATAAGTTTACTACCGAAGAAGACTGCCAATATCAAACAACCCATCAAAATACCTACTTGACTTCTGTGTGCATTAGATGAAAAAATAAAAAGTTAAAACCATAAAACAGCAAAACCTTCATACCCACATCTTTACCATGTCACTGCCAATTCCAATTCTTTCAGCAAATGAGCTGAAAATGTAACCTCTTTCTTTTGTGTTTAATTGGTTTTGATCTCCCCCTACCCCCATTCCCCACCGAAAATGTTTAGCAGACAACTCAATCTGTAGAAACCAGTTTTCCCATTTTGAAAATGAAATGATCAAGTACCCAGGCCTCACTTTCACATAAGGCCATGTAATTCTAGCATGTATTGCTCACAGTAGATCCAACGGGTGTGGAACATTTGTTTGGTGTCATAGTTATCACATGCTATCAGTCTGCTGCTGTCAAGTAATGTTACATTGTTTCTGAATTGAACAGTTTCCAACATGCAAGTGCTGGCCCACATATGTAAGACTCTTTTCTTGGACTCCATTCAATGGCACAACTTCTAACAAGTTCAGTCATTTGTTAGCTTTCTGTTCGTGTTTGCTAATGCAAGCTAACATTTTGAGAACCCAGCATAGCAAATAAAAATAATGCAGGACAAGTTCTGCAGGTCACTTTTGAAAAATGATCCTCTTATTGCAAGACATTTTGCCAAAACAATTATTACAGTATTATAGCTTATAGCTAACATTAACTAGAAAGCAACATTTACAGAATTCTAATTCTAAATCCAATAAGACAGCTTGAGTGAAATTACATAACTATGTACTATTGTATAGCTTCCTGAGTTAATATATTCAACATATGGGCAGACAGCCCGGCTAAAACTGAGTTTTCCTAGCAGACTGCATTTGTTCCTAGGTTTAATACGTATTGTGTATTAACAAACTAGAACTTACAGTTCCTTAAATTTATGAGTTACAGTGCGGCCCTGTGATGTGACCCAGCAACAATGTGCTGGCCATACACATGAAAGAGTGCACAAAGCATGACTCATGATGATATGAATCCTTGCTTTACGCAGTTCAATGGTCATGCACAGCTTGACACATTTTTTGGCCTTGTGTTTCATATTTGCAGCACATTTGCACGTTGGGACCCAGTTCAGTGCGGAAACTACATCACACACCCTGAGGTCATGCATCTTGTGGGCAGTAAATGGATGTAATTTGTGAAAACCAACAAATTTCTGACACATGAGGAGACGGAGGGGAATAGGCCGTAACTGAAATGGCGCATGTGAAAGCCGTAAGAGCGGCTGCAGAGCCCTCCAGGTCCATATTAGCCCAGGCGTTTGCATTGTGAGCGCACTGAGAAGCGCAGGTAGAGGCAGTAGCTACATGTAAAAAGGCTCTGAGTCTGAGGCAGCAGAGGGACTGTGAGCGCTGTAACGAAACCAATCAATCATTTTCAATTTTATTTGTATAGCGCATTTTACAAAGGATTTGTAGCGATGCATTTCACAGTTTACCCTCGTCTAAACCACCAAAAATGCCGACCAGAGGCAACAGTGAGACGAAAAAGCACCCTGAAGACACGTGGGAGGAGTCCTGGGGAGAAACCAGACTCAGTGGGGGGGGGGGTATTGGGGGTGGGGGGGTGAGTCCTCCTCTGGCGGCTCAAGGTGTGGGCTCACAAAGTCTATCAGTTTCAGACAGGGTGCATGAAGCATTTGAAGGTGGCGGTTGGGGTGGCAGGCTGGAGGCTTTGGGGTGACTCAGGAAAGGGGGAAGTTGTCCCATTGGTGAGAGTGGGTGACAAAGAAAACAGTTAGGGAAGAGCTATGGGCAGAAAACCGGGTGAATAGAGAGCAGAGAGAGTAGAGTGCTCAACACACTCCTGTCAGGAGTTCACTATGGCAGCATAACTCCTAGGACACAGACAGAGAACCCATACAGGCATGAGAAAGGCAAGAACCACCCCCCCCCCACCCCCAAGAGCCTGCCTGTGAAAAGGGGGTCAGAACTGCTGAGAGGGGACTGTGAGTAAAGTGTATCGCCCCAAACCGTCATCCAGCAGTCTGCCCCACTAAAGAGGGGATGGGAATGATGGCGTGGCCCTAAAGGGCTTCTCATCATGACTGTGTTGTTTCTGATCACACTAGTTTCAGCAGAGAAATGGCAGAGAACAAGGCGAAATTTGGGAAGTCTGCACAACACTGATATGCCTGAAACCAGGCCGGAGCCATACGTTTTAATCAGGATGAGGGAAGTAAAAAAAAAAAATTTTTTTAACTGTATCGATGTGCACATTTGAGACAGGAAACACATTTTAAGACTCTAAAAAAAAGAAACTTTATTAACTGGCTTTTCAGTGTTCCTACAAAATTGTAACCCCTCCTATACAATGACAATGTGCAGTGTATATATGTATATATATTTACATGGAGAATTGAGTGCATATGAGAAAACTTGTTAGTACCGGTTCCCTCCCACAGAATGCCAAAGTCAGATGCCTTTAAACAAATGTTTTCCTTGTCTGCAGTTCACACAAAGGCATTTTGTCAAGTATTGCAGGAGATATGTTACTGTGTTTTTCTTTTTTATATCAATCTGTTCTGTATCAAATTGTGTAAATAAAATATCTATGCCTTGGTTGTCCAAACAGAACCCCACTGTATCCGCACCAGGATGAGCGTGTCATTTGTAACTGCATTGCAGCTTTCAGCCACTCTCCTTAACAACTCGGTAGCACTGCTTCTATGTCACGCCTCATTTGACTCCACACTGCACCACGAATTGCTCTCCAAAACAATATCAGCCCTCTTCCCTCCTCAGATATTCCTTGCTATTTGATCCCAGAAGAGGCTTTTCTCTCGAATCCACAGCTGCTTCAGACATTTCTGTAAATTGCTCAGATTACAGTTTCCATCTGCAGTTCTATTCAAAGAGAGGGGAGCTCCTTGCAGCCTGTCATACGCAGAGCCTCCTCTTCAATCCCGATGACAAATTCCTTCGAGAAGAACACATTTGTTTCGATCTCGCCTCCTTCCGTGCTCTCTGAAAATGACTGCGCCCACTGAAAGGCCAGGGAAGGACTCCCAGTTCTGGAATCTTATGAATTTAGTTGAATGCTACACTACTGCATGGAGTACAAGGTGTGTGTGTGCGTGTGTGTGTGTGTGTGTGTGAGCGCGTGCATGCATGTGATCAACTCCTCAGTGTAATGAAAAATGTTTAATCCATTGGGGGGGTTGCCTGTGGTTTGCCAGAGGGGAAATGAACAGAAATGATGACTGCTCAGAGAAGCATACAGCTGTCTGGCACTCAGAGCCACCGCTGATAAGAAAATCCCTCTAGTTCAGCAGAAAAAAGTTTCTCAGATGCACTAAGTGAACATCCTTTGTGTTGCTGAAGTTGGGTAATTGTGTTTTGTCAAAGTGACATTTCTGCATTCATCACCCTGACTGATTCAACTTCACTCATTTTTGTTTGTGACTTTTATGAACAATAGCTCTTAGAAAAGCTGTGCAGGGCAAAATCTTTACGAAATGTTGGAAATTTTATCAAAACTAACATCTGCAGTAGTCCCAATATGTAATCCTTAAAAAGGACATGCTTATAGCAAATTATTTATTGTGTTTTATTAAAGAAAACAGCTGGTTGTTTTGAGAAATATAATATGCACATGTAGTTTAAAATGTTTGTGTACATAAAATGTAAAATTGAGGTTTCACTGTAAAATGAAGGCAGGCTCAAAATCTCTGCCCTTATTTCATGTGTGGATCATCATACATGTAACCATGGAAATAAGCACACACATCTAATTAGGGCCCTTTGTTTTGTAAAGATTGTTTTTGATGAAAGGGATTAAATGATTTTTGTTAAAAACAAACACAAATTTCAATAAAATTAGCATAATAAACCTAACATGACAATGCTTTTCTGGCTTCATGACAAAATATCTAATCCAGTGTCTCAGCTGATTTACATTCATGCGCACAAACACACTCGTCCACAGAATGTGCTGCAATGGTCACAGAACTGGACTCAGAACCAAAGGTCCACGGTGGGTCCAGTGAAACATCAAGCAGTCTGAATTGGAAATGTTTTGAAATGAAAGCAATGTAAATCAGTCTGGACAAGCCTATAGATGATAAAAGAGCCCGGTCAGGGTAATCTGCGTCAGTGAGTGCAGCCTCATGGAAGAGCTCTGAACAAGCACAGGATTCTTTCCAGTTGCCCGAGCATGATGGCACTCAGCCAGCATGCCATTACCTGACAGAGCAGCTTCATTATTCACCCATCAGACACCGCAGATCTGCACGGCACTCACGCACACATAGACCATCCGTAAAACTTTGGGGGTCAGAGAAGATGGCTCACCCCAGGATGCCAGATCCAAAAGCCAGACTTCAGGACAGCGGTGCAAGTAATTCACCTGGAATGGCTTCCAGTAAATCCTCATAGCACAGGCCATTTTAGGAACTGAGCGAGGCCATGTACTTCGCTAAAGGGTACGGGAGCAGTGGTGCATCTGAGACTTGAACCCGCAACCGTCTGACTTGCAAGCCCTGCTCTAGTGTCGTGCCCCACGCCTGCTGCTGTTCAGAGCACACGCCCTGACTGAGGGCTGACAGACACGTCCAATCTAAGATCCGCTGCCTTCTCCGGAGTGCAATTGTTCCAGTTCACCCGTCTCGAGCTATGAGCAGCCTGGCCTTCAGGGCACGCAAACCCACTTTCCGCTACATTTTATGACGTTGTCATTCTGGGTGATTCATGGCCTCCACCATCACACTCCTCCCATTGGCAGCCACTGCACAAGAGCGCTTTCCTGTAGACTACCATGAACACAGAATGCCAAGGTTGCTCCCCACTAATTACTGCAGCACTCCCACACATTTTCTATTTTGAATTTGGTCGTGTTCCATCGCTTCAAAAATAAATACAAGTAAATTCAACAGCTTTAGTCTGATATGGCCCTTGTTCTTAATTGAATACCCATTATCCAAAGCCCCTCAAAACTTAAAACAAATAAACTGCTGGATGACTATGACTCAGCTTTCCATGGCTGCCTGGCCACTAAGTGCTGCATGGGGTTGTTTTGGGAAACCTGAATCTTGTGAGACACAGGAAATAAAAAATGAGAGACTTGTATAACCGCGGACGGCATGACTTCCTCCAATGACGCAATGTATTGTTTGGGCTTTTCCCAAATAGTCCATTTCTGAGCACCTCGTCAATGTGGCCCTGTTAAATAGCTTTAATCTGAGGCTTAATTGCGGATGTTGCTGAATAGAGGATTGCTTGTCCATTGCCTATCAGTACTCAGAAACGTAACAAAATTCATCTCAAATGATGAAACATGTAACAACACGTAGGTCACTGCGACTCACTGCTCTGCTTTTCTTGGAAGCAGGGAAGCATAAATATGATTAGGTGATGATTAGTTATGGTGGCGGCTCTGGTTTGAACCCACATCAAAAATTCCTGGCTCTGAAATGTACTATCAAGCATAAACCAAAGCCACAGTAGTTACAGCATGAGGTGATATACCTGTAAAAGACACCGCTTCACATAAACAACATAAACAGTGCTCTCAGAGCTCAGCAAGAGGCGGAGTGAACTGGCGAATACTCAGGTCACATGCCTTCTTGCCCTCATTCCCCTTTTCCTTTTCTTTCCTCCCTGCCTGTATGAACTCGTTTAGTTGAGCTAATTCCATATTCTCATGGGGGAAAAGGACTCCACCATAATGCATGCACGGGGCCAGACACACTATTCCTCTGATATTTTCTGGGGTTCGCTGTGGAAGAGGAGATGCGAGCGTTGTATGATAAAAGGGTGGGAATTTTACAGCCGTGACCGGCTGAGGAGAATCAATGCGCTTCGCTACGTTGGCCTCAGATTACGCAGCAAAGTCAAATTCTTCTCACGTACGTTGAAGGAGAGGCAAATTAGGCATTATGTATTTGGTGCTAGATGCACAGGCCAAGTGAAAAAAGACTGAAAATTATATAATATTTCACTGAGATATGCAACGTAAAATTGACAGTAAGATGCACACCATCTCTTGTGAAACGTATGCATGCATGCAAATTTGGACATTCAAATTTACTGGAAAAGAAGTACCAATGTGGTGCAGAGGTTAAAGAACAGAGCTGCTAGATCACTACACACTTAAACAAGATAATTTACCCAAATTACTTCAGTAAAAGCCAAGCCGCTTAATTAGTTAATGTCTCAAAAATATATACAGCATAAGTTGTCTAATATGAGGCTTAATAAAACTAACAGGATTTGAATTGCCCTTCTATTAAGCCACCGTATTTATTCAAGTCCAATTGGCAGCAGAAATGTGGCAGCTGTTTCCATAGTTTTGGTTTTGCGCTTACGGCTCACAAAAGCCACAGGAATCCTAACCCTCTGCCCTCCCGGTTTATTTTTGAGAGTATTTATTTTCCCGGATCTGGATTTTTCCTGAAATTCTGGCACGGGGAATCCTGCCCCCTGCGGTGTCCAGGGAGACTGCGGGGGTGTCCACGCTAATGGAGCTGGTGCGCCATTTCTTTAAATGTCTGCCGAAATGAGAAAAACAGGAGACAACAAAACGCTGAGAGAAACTGAATGTGCAAAAATCTTCTAAATGTGGGCTCCAATAACCAGTCTGTTCCAGAGCCGGTCAGAAACAGAACAGGCTGTTCAGAAACCAGCCCACGGCAGCCGCAAACACATTTTAAAAAATAAGTGAGTACTTTCTGATGTGTGTTTTGCCTGGCAGGTATGTGACATATACCTCCTCATAAGCCTGTACCATTCAGTCATAAGCTTGGCCCCTCCCTTAGGGACTGCAGTCTGCCACACTTTACCCTGAAACCAACCTCATTCTCATTACATGCACGTACAGTATATGCAAATGCTTGTCTGGACTTGGTGTAATCGATCATATGTGAATTTCATGTTCACAACACTTACTAAATAGGCAACAGGAAAAAGAAACATGGATGCCTAGAAAATTCAGGTCAAGTATTTGGTTAAAAATGCATCAGAATGTACCACTATTGCAGAGACATATTGCAAGCTATCCTCCAGATGCTACAATGCTGTCCAACAGGAGGAGTGTTAAAACTATTAAATGCTGTAGAGGTGACCATAAACACAGTTGTCACTCGCATGAGTAAGAATCTCAGCAAAAAGACTTGATTTCCCAAGATGCCACATTGGAGAGTCCATTCTAACAAAGGCACACAACATCAATACAAATGAAAGGCCACTTGAAATGCATAAAGAGCAGTTATTCAAGAAAACAAAACCCCTCACCCCCACCACAACTTCATAAATAAATGTGTGTGTGTGTGTGTGTGTGTGTGTGTGTGTGTGTGTGTGATTCTGCCAAATATTACCACACACCTTTCCTGGGGCTCATAGTTCCTTTCTTTATTTATCAAAGAAAAGCTCAGAGTAGCCTGAGAACAGTCACCATTTACAGGAACTATCAACAATGTTATCGCTGTCATTACGTTTTTTTTTTTTTACACATTAACATTTTTTCCCAATTTGGAATGTCTACTTGCCGCTCTAGACCTATCAGTGTGCCACCCACATGCCATACTGAATCGGAAGTGACTCCACCTTCTGGTTTAGCTACCCATGAGCCAGTCTTTCCCCCACTACAGATCTACAGGCCTATAGCACTACCATATTCTCCAGTATTTAACTGTGTTGGTAGTTTTTTGCCCTTTCCACAAATTTAGATTACTAAAATTACACAGAATTGAGTAGCTACATTTCTTTATGCTGCTCTTTTTTTATCAGCCATTCCTGTGAACCAAAAATGCTGACATTCTTTAAGTCTCCAGAAACAAAATGACTGCTGTGGCCACAGTGGTGGTCTAATCTTTGCTACCTCGTACCTCCACCACCAGGGAAAAAAATAATTATTTGCAGTGAAAGTGCCAGATGAAGGGGAAGATTCAGGAAGCGCACAAAACCAATCGTTTAGAGAGATACAGTAATGTTCAGCAAGTGGCTGGCCAATTACTGAGCCAGAGCCTTGGAGAGGCAATCTGCTCCAGTTGTAGGGGAATTACCTTCAGTCTCTCACCACCCTGCTTCTCTCCGCCACTCACATTTGCTAATGCAGGAAAACCATCAGCGGCGCTCGTGCGTACCTCCACATAAGCATATCTGCATACTGTGAATGCAAATGCAGGAAGTAAAACTGGCTCCGGAACTGTGAACTCCACTGCAGAGGACTTGACAGATACAACCATTAACGCAGTTCACCCTATATAAAAAATACATATACACACAGAATTATTTTGTATTGCTAATTCACAGTGGATGGCCCTCCTCTAATCCACCCCTCAAGGGAAACCTCAAAATCAAGCTGCTCCGGTTAAGTACTGCAGTGTGCCAACGTCACAGGCACCAGGGCTCTTAGGCAGATTAAATTGGAAGTGCACACTTCAGACAAATGGTGACACTTCCTGGTACCTTTGAAAGTGCAAATTTCCCACCTTTAAGATTAAAATCAGAGAAAGGGCAAAAGGGCTTCAAGTCCATTGACCTGGAGAAATGAATGCCAGGGAGAAGGGAGAGAGGAGGAAAGTTTAGATTCCCTAATGCACATCGCTGTTTGAAATGTCACTCGCACGCAGTGGGATTCATTCAGCGGAGCAGCCGGGGCAGGTAACCTTCGCGGCGGAGAGAGAACCCCGCTCACCGCATTGTGTTCATCTGTCCGCTTCCATCTTATCGATCGAGGAGCTAATTGAGTGGTTTCCACAAGCATACCTCCAAACATCCAAGCTTTGTGGCTCTAAAGTGACCATGTAGCTCCTTCAGCTGCTCCTATTACTGAACATTCCTTCTGTTTGGTTTCGAAAGTGTTTAAAAGCTTAATGTGCCTTCTTAATGACAACTCCTGAATTGTAACTCCTCAAATATGTCATACACTGTTAAAAAAAGTGTGGAAAGTACTTTTAAAGTATTATTGAAATACTAATTCTATAACCCCAAAATGATCTGAAGTACCAAAAAGAAGAATTTTAAAGTCATTTTTGAATTGATTTTGTGTGTCAAAAGCAGTTTTGATAGTTTAGCTGATCCTATTAAGCAAGATCCAGCCTCAATGTTTGTATGGTTTGGATAAACCTCATAAATTTGGAGGCAATATGTTAAAGGATATTTCTAAAATGAGAACAAGAAATTGCATTGTACACTGCATATGGCAAACTTTGTTTTATTTTTATAGTTTGGTGTAAATGTACATAGGGAACAGACAGCAAAAAACCTTGTATATATAAATGGAAATAAGATGAATATTCTGGTTGTTGTTTTACTTCTTTTATTGCGTTGTAACTCAGACTTTCATTACACATGTATTACCTCTTCACTAGCTGTTTACTAATAGAACATAATGTTTAGCTAATGGCTAACAATGTATTTGCCAGATGCTTTCTGACAGAATAAATGGACTCATAAAATAAAGTTTAACCTTCATTTTATATGGTCATTTTGTAAATTCCTACGCATGCTGAGTGCATCAGAGTTGTGTACAGACATTTCAGCAGAAACTAGCTTAGGTCCAAGTAAGCACTAGAGGACAATAAAAATGAAAGGGAAGACATTGAAGCCTGTGTTTACCATCTGGAAATATGCAGACTGCATCAAGCTATCTTGCTGAATGGAGGAAAATAATATTATGATGGCATTTCTGTCAAGTGATTACATTTCTGTTTTGTTCCAGGAATACAACCTTGAAAAAATAGTGCACAAAATAACTGCCAATTATTAATCCAACAGAATATAGTAATGCTGTTGAATTTGAATCATAAAGAAATAAATCATTTGTTTCAGTTTTTTCTGAGGAATTACTGACCTCACAAAGTACAGTTAAATTTAATTAACTCCAGGATTTAACACTGCAAGAAATTCTTCAGCAAAGTTATTTTATGAACAGGTTTATTTGAAACTTTATTCCAATTTACCTGCATGTCTTAATTAGCCGTTTCCCAGTTCACCAGGCACTCCTGATAGAAGTGATGCTCCAGGGAACTTCGGCAGAAATGACATACAGAAAGAACCTGATCCTCCACTGACTGATAGCGTACTGTTTGTTCAAAGAGTTGTACTGATTGTAGTAAACGGGTTCCTAAAATACGAAAAGTAGCCATGTGGATATACATAAATGTACAAAAATTCACTGTTATGGAGACCTCTTATTATTCAAAGCATTATTCAAGAGATTAAATTACTTGCACTGTATGCCTTCTAGGATATTTTAGGCTACATTGATGCAGCAGCTGTGTGTCTATGAATTTCAGATAATATTTGTAGATACCATAGTTTGTAATATACAAGTAACATATAATTGCATTGAATTATTTACACCAGGTGTTGTAGAACATATTACATTTATCAGATTGGTTTAGCTAATAATATATAAAACAATGCAAATAAATTATTAGTAGCAATGGTATTCTGTAAATCAGAGACTTGGCAGGGTTTGGGCCACAGCACAATAATATGTAAGATTTCACAAACAGATTGAGATGAGGGATCTTTATTTAAGACCACAAAGGATAATTTCATATCACAGAGGGGCAACTACTACACTCTTGGCCGATAAATGTGCTTGTTGCCCGGTACATCTGTCTCTTTATTCACCTCATATTTTTTTATTATGCATAAGCACTAAAAAATGCAACTATTGAGAACTTCAGGGTTGCCATGGAAACACAGTTTTTGGAAGCATGTGACTAAGGCATGGGGATGCAGGGATCTGACGTTCGCTGGCGTTGAGGTGCCAGGCAACACCGCGATTTACAGCAGAAGTTATAATCACCCGTGCTCCATAAAGGCGGCCAGAGATCTGAAGGTTGCTTATAAAAGAAACATGACCTTTTTTATTTATTCATTTGCTCGCCTGTTCATTTAGCTTCATCGTCTTCGCTCTCCCCAAAGCGAGGTTGGTCGGGTCCGTGCACCATGTTTGTCGGTGGTTATTTACAGCTCTGGAGATACTGAGGCGCTTTGTCCCTGGTGGCTGCTTTCTTCATGGGGCTGATTTATTGTACTGCAAACTGCAGGTGCCATAATGCTGTTGCTTTTAAGGTTTTCCATGCAAGCAGATGTAGGCCAATATTGTTTTACCCTCCAGCATCTGTTACCACTTATCCTTTAATGACAAGCTCACATTTGCAGACCGAGTTAAAAGTTAAGACAATGCAAGAGTACAGTATCAAACTACAGACTACGAGTGACACACATTACAACACACTTAGCCACACTGGCAGTGATATTTCTGAAGGGAGGAGAAAAACTGTAGTCCTACCAGCTTTCAGCTACGGTGGTATTTGCTGGTGCATGTGTGTGTTATAAATGACCATGGGTTACAACTACCATTTATCAATGGATTTGTTGGGACTCCAGCTGAGATGAGAATAGCCTATTCTCAATGCATTTCTAAAGGCCTATTATTGCTAAATAAATACTGTTTAATCAACTGGCAAAACAGTTAATCAGCATTGCCTTGCCATTGATAAAAAAATGTCACTTTGGCATCCTTGAAATGCACTGAACAAGGTTTGCACGTGACATCTGTGGGATGCCTTGCTGTATACAGCACAAATAACAGAACTGCATAGCGTCAGTTAGGAAGACAAACACGTCATGCTACAAACTGGGCCATGTTCATCACATGATTGAAAGCTCTATTCAATAATCTTTGGGTAAAGAGGGACACAGGGGCTCAAAAATAAAAATAAAAAAGCACAGGAAAACATTAAGTGTTAAATAAACTCTTACAGAGAATACGTCCAACATAGTTGGACTCCGTTAAGAGAATTAACACTGGAAATTTTACTCTGAGAGATGAATTTTCTGAACCATGGCTATACTGTACATGCCAGAGCATCCAATAAGGGTGAGAGGGCACAAACGAGATGGACCCTACAGACAGTGATGGGGATGTCATAGCAAGGACACAGGGTGGCAGGAGGACAAACGCGGATAGTGTGAACAGATGTGTCACTGCGCTGTGTGTTCCTGTGCTGGTGTCCATAAAGCAAACGGTCACCCACGACCACAGCAATATGACCTCAGAGGTACAAACCTCAGATTTCATAACTGAAATGTTTATAACTATGAAAATGAATTCAAATTCCAAATCTTAAATAATTTATTACAACGTTTACCCGCATTATTCTATACTTTTTTTAAACAGGCACTCATATTTATCATTTTACAAGTTAATAACTAATGATCAAACAAGCTATAAGCTGGATCTCATTTTTCAACATGAGTTTTCCAAAAAGTGCAGTACAATAAGATAAAACACAATAATAACCCGTCTATAGCTGACACAGCAGGCAAAATGCCACCATTTTTTAATTCTCACTAAATCACTACAAACAGTAAGGTGTGTCAGAAATGAATGTAGACTGTGTGTGTTGATTACAGAAAAATAAAAAACGTAAATGAAATGAAAACTCCTAGAAGGGTAGCTTGCATGAGATGGTTCCTGCCAAAAGACATGGCATCAGTGAGAGGGGCAAAGGGGAGCAGCAGCTCCCCGCACTGGTATTTAACAAATGCGTCAGAGTCAAGAAATGCATTAAAATGCACATCTTATTGCGCACAATAAATTAATATGGTTTTATTTACATTATGCCACTCCTGGAGAACTAGCTGATTTTAGATGGACTGAACATGCAGTTATTGAGGCAAAGTGCATTTCATGTGTAAGACCAGACAAAACCTAAAACCTTACAGTTAAGTAAAAAATATTTAAAGCAAGTTTCGAAATTCAAGTCATGTATTTTTTCCTGACAAGATGCACGTCAAGGTGAGGAGTTCATAACTCTGCTTAACGCACTGGGATGCTGGAGGAGGGGACCAGATGACCTGCTCTTTGCTATCTGATGTGTAGGGGCTGGTTTCATACTCTACCAGAACTGTGAGTCAGACCTTTCCTTTTCTTTGAGAAAGTTGGTGTGACTCAGTTCTGCCATGAAACCACAGGCCAGAAGTCAAAATCTCTTATTGCAAGGCCAGAGAACACTAACACAACAAAATTAAGTTTAATGGAAACAGGCTATTATGACGGATTATGTACCTTTGAGCATCAGGGAATGGGTAGATGATATGCCTCCCTCCTGTCCTATCACTCATTTGAAATATGTGGAGTTCAGTGGTCAGTTACTTAATAAAAGCAGTAAACCTGCACACACAAACACACACACACCACTGACATAACCTTTTATATAAACCCCTCTACACCAACTTCCTTTTCATCGTAGCTCCCTGCTGACTGCTTGATTGGCAAAAGATAATTTTCCACAGTGCTCTGTATTCTGTTCGTGTGCACGTCACTACCTTCCACACTAAGCTTCAGACGAAGTGAATGCTCAATGCTCTGAAATCCTTTTGAATACATATGGGAACTGTGTCTTTGCGGCTATATATTTTTTTCATTAATTTTTTTGTGAAATGTTCTTTAATAGCCCTGTTACTCTGAAAAGGGGTGGACACACAAAGAACAAACCATCACTGTCCATGAGATTCCCATCCCTGTGTTTCCTGAGAGCATTTCCTGTCTGTCATCAGAGTTGCATCAGCACTGTGTTTAAGTGCCATCATCAGAAACTCCACTCATGGGTGTGGCCAATGACTGTAGTGATGGGAGAAAGAGGAGCGTAACGTTAGGAGGTTAACCTGTACTAAAACCCTGCGGTCTGTTTTTCTATTCTCAGCCAATGGCTGTCCAGGTTGTCCCCACACACTCCCTGGTGCAGTATGTGTAATACCACAGGTAACATGTGAATATGCTGCCATTTCAGGATTACTCTGGACTTCATTAAGAGATGCTCACAGCTGATCAGTCTCCGCATTTCTGAAGGACGGACCCAAACCCCAAGATTATTTCTCTCCCCATGGCCTTGTAGGTTGGATAAATCGGCTGCTTTTGACACTAGCACGCATCATTAGAAGCCACTGATTCACTGATGTGGATGGAGAGGGCATGCTCAGGGAATCCTCTGCTTCATGTGTACTGTCCCAGTCAGGGCCGGAGCCACAGACGATGCTAAACGTCCCTGCACGTGCCTTTTTAAACATCCCCTTCGGGCTGCCACAGCAGAGCTGTCTCAGCATTGTTAACTTGTTTATTACAAATCATCACAAATACAAGTGTCAGGACTAGAAATTTTTTATGAAAAACTACAAACAGTCCACTATTCTGGGTACTTACTGTACATCCATACTCTTTTTTTCCCAGTCTTTTAGTTACCATATCAGAAGTTCCCATGAGTATGTGTAGGCGATTGTATGTACGTATTTGTGTGGGAATCCTGCACGGGCCTGAGTAGTGTTTTTCTGAAATTCAAATACACAGGCCTCACATAAGAATTTGTTTCAGTGTAGTGTGTGTGAAGGCAGTTTTTCAAACTTGCAAGAGAAGAATCAGTTCCCACTAAGTGGCCACTTTAGTTTGTGTGCACACAGCCCGCATGGGACTGGAATCTGTAACAACAGTAAAAGTTTAACGGGCCTGTAGCAGCGACAGCGCAGACTAAAACAGTGTTTGGACAGCATCCCCATCTGCTCAGAAATATTTGCTGAATGTAATAGGAAAAAATTAATTGTAGAGCGCTCACACTTCCTCAACAGAAGAATATCCTGTTGTGTTAAATACTGGTTTGAACAGGGGCATCCCTGTTCATTTTTTTTTAAAAGAACACTATAAAGTAAATTATAGACATTCCACCATCGAGATGATTCAGGGATAAATGCCCAGGCCTAGACTGGCCTGCACTTATACCAAGACACATGCAACCGTCACTTAAGAGTGAAACCTTTACAAAAGGTTCGTGTGTAGTGGGTAGGAAACAAACAGAAGGTTCTTTATATCAATAATATTTTAAGTAAAATGAAAATTGAAAACGTGTAATAAGGACACTTTCTTACCCGCCTTCATCAAATTAATTTCATTGGCACATGCAACAAAAACTACAGGCTTAAGCACGGTTGTTGTGAAAAGCAAACAACATTCGGAGTACCCCAACGCGCTTATACTGATTTGCAGCCTGGTAACATGCGCTCTCTCGAACTCCAAGGCAAATCTGAAGCCCATACTGAAATATTTTGTATTTGGGTACTCTGCTCTGTTATCTAACATTCAGTGAAACGACCGAGTGAACAAAGAAAAATCGGGGCGCAAACAAACTCATCAGCGGAAAATAGGAGATGATACAATAATATTAATAAGTATGAAGGCCTACTCACCTGGCCCCGCTGAGTGTGCAATCTTCGCCAATCGGGAGAACGAGCTTCACCTTCCGGAGATGTGGGCCTCCATTCAGAGCGCTAAACTGAATACGTCCAATTCCACACGACCGGTTTGCATAGGTTGCCCTAGGAATAGGCTAGATGATATCCTCCGCATTTGCATCGATCCACGAGCAGCTGGAACTACGGAACAGTGCGGCGCACCTGACCGAAAAGGTATGCATCAAACCTGCTCTTTAGAAAATTACGAGTCATGGACCACACCTGCGCTGTACACTAAAAATCAGTCGACATGCCCAACTACTACGCAACTACGGGTTACCGGTTTAGACATCAACACCATAAAGTAGCTAGCGTACAAACGAGATTGTCCGTTGTGTGACTTTAATCGTAAAATTTAATCATAGTGCGAACAGCAAAAGGACACACTGTTTCTTCCATAGGACAAGGCGCGCAAAATAATCTGAGGTGGACAATTAAATGTAGCGAACTGCGAATGTTTATCAATCAATTTAATAAACTCTTGATTGATTTAGGCTTCCTGGCGTTACCTGAATCATGGCTTGACTACGATATTATACTGCCTAAGTCTTATATTAGATACCTGGTTATGATTGTCTCCGTCTGTGAAGTGAGGTGCGTTGTTCTCAAAAACACTAGAACGGATAGATTACATTAGTATCACAACTGGAGTGTTTTAGCTATGTTATTATTTCTTTATTTTTTATTTATTTATTTGTTTATATAGCCTATTCAACAACGCGGGTCAACAGGAATTCTCAGCCCTTCATCTATTTAATGTTCACCAACAGATCGGAATTCTTGACCCAAACCTACAATTTATTACAGCGTTATCATATCACAGATGCTCGCATTTTGTGAATGTAAGAGTCGGTCAATCAAAGGCATCCCTAAATGTAACTGAGTACAAGTTGAATCTGCATTTTTGCAAATAAATTAATTAGATATTATGTACTCAAACGACTTTAATAACTGCTGTAACAGTTGATTCGTGATGACACGTAGTGAAATACATCATGCATGAAATGGAAGTAGGCCTATGGAAAACAAAACCTAGGCGTGCTCCCAGAGTTAAATAAGGAAATTTATCAAATGAGAAAGAGAGACCGTGTTTTTAAAACCTCTCTGGAAACAAAAATTAACATTGACATTTTAGAATTACCTGCATACTGTGACTTTTTATTATTCTATTGTGCATTGGGTTTCATTTAAACATTGTGATATTTTTCTTGTTTTAGATGATGAATCAATGCCCATACACACATAAAGAGCTTCAGATGCTGCTATTGCATTGGTGTCAATGTCAAGGTCAAATATACCTGTGCTTTTCCCTTTCAAATAAGCCCCTTAATAAATAAGCCCCTTAATAAAATTCCTCCTTCTGTGATATGGCTGCCATGCACTTATGCGGGTGCAATATGCACATATGGGAGTATGTACATAATTTAACCCCAGTAACAATTCATAAGGTGAATGTGTTGTCTGAAACACATTTGGTTCTTATATTTGACATTGTGGAACCCATTTCACCCTACCTTTACTGAATTAGAATCCTTTGCCTTTACAGTAAAGTGAGACTTGTGATTCATAATATGCAAATCAGGGTGGACATGCAGTCGTTCAAACCCAGCAAAAAATCCTGGGGCATGTATATTGCCTAAAACTCTGATTCTTGTAGTAGACATTCTGAGGAGCCCATTAGAATCCTTGTGGGACAAAAAGATTTGCATGGAGATTTGTATTGACCTGTATACAAATTACCCCAATTTTGACAGTACATGTAATAATTACACCCCAGCAGTTTCTGTGTCTTTTGTAATAAGATCTTGAATTCCCCACAGTTTGTAATACATATGGAAATTACTTACTAGGTTTAGCAATGTTTATTCAAAGTACATCATTTAACAATTTACTATTCTTTTTTATTGTTCTGTAACTCCATAAAATGTTTATATATTTGTAGTAGGAATTAATACCACATGTTGTGTCAGTTTGCTCCTGCCTTTGAAACAATGTGTAAAGAATTCATAATATTTTATTTTTAATAGCTAATTATAAAAGGTAGTATAAATAAAACATGGATTCATTATATTCATGAAGTAAAAAAAAATAAAAAATTGAAAATTGTTTTTATTACTCGTACATTTTCATTGGCTGTAACCATATTAAATTGTTTAATTTAACAGTGTTCAGTTTTACAAACACAGTTTGTGAGTTGCATCAGAATTTAAGTGGAGACGCTCAGAATAGTAGAATCTGTAAATGTAACCATGCGGCATCAGCTGTGGTCAGAATTCTAATCTCTTAAACAGCCCAACAAGAACTTTTATTTTGGTGGAAAAAGTTAATAAAAATACAAACCGGCAGCCTGAAACCGGAAGTGTTACTGTCCCGAGCTTCATGGGGCTCAATGTACATTTAGTGCTGGTTGAGGTGCTTTCCCTCCCTTCACTATAAAGCACTTAGAGATCATGAGATGAAAGGCATTATATAAAGACGTGCTGTCAGAGTGAACATTTCAGATAAAATATGAACTGAAGGGAGCGTGGTGAATCTGACTGGCATGCGGCTGCTTCCTGCGCTGTGGACAGCTGTGCGAGCCGCTCCGAGCGCCAGGGCGGGAGGGAGCCCGCGCTCGTAGGTGGGAGCAGCAGATGGCGGAGAGCCGGGGTCCCTAAACGGGGTCATTTCTCAAGAACTCCTCCTCAGCCCACAGAAGCGAGGGATTACATCACGCCGGGGAGGTAAGAGGAAGGTGACTCATCGTCTTGTGACAATTTTGCTCCATCAGGGGCATTTTTCCCGCCTCTCATCCTGACAGAAGTCAGCCCTCGGCGTTCGCTGGGATGGCAGACGGATTCGCATGCAGGCAGCAGCCTATGGCAACAGCTCCTTATTTACATTTTAATCCTGTCACCCTTTACAAATGGCTCTGCCGCCATTTACTTGCGACCTCGCTGTCGGTAACAGCAGAATGTCAGAGAGCGCCGAGAAACAGGTCCTCTTCTGTAGGGCGGGGCTCGGGGCCGTGCAAAAATAAAAAATAGCAGAGGGCCACGGTCACTAATGGATGTTTGAAAGGCACTTTGTGAAAGTAAGACGGGTCTTGCCACCCAGAGAAATCGTTGTGAGGAACTGGAGTGAAACATTCACACACCAACGCTTGAGCCTGTTCTAAAGTGAATTTCTCTGATGCTGCCACCGGCTTGTCCTCAGTCTAGAACCCGTACACTAGGTCAAGAATTTAATCCATTCATCACACTGAAACCTATTCTGAATTTCAAATATGAAATAAATTTGAATGAATATCTACATAATTTCCTGTAATATAGAAACATCCCTTTATACTGAAGTTCATATGCAGTTTATTAATGTGAGTTATTTACTTACTTCAGTACATTCATTGTTCATTTTTATCATTTTCTTATACTGGACATGTACCAGTACCTCAGTTTGTAATCCTGCACAGCACTTTGTATAAATGCTATACAGGAACATAAATAAAATGTATGCTATATACAAAAATAATGACCATTGTTTTGTCAGATAATCCTTCACAAGGGGGCTTGGTCATGCCATACCATGTCGTATTTGGTATTTTAATGTGATATTTTTCAAAAATGCATTTCCGTATCAGTTGCACCAAAAGAAATTAGTAAAATTCTAAATTGTGGACGAAAGTGTTTCAGTCAAAGCAATAATAATTTCTTAACCATATTACAGTACAGTATGTTGTTATATACCCCAAAACCTTGCCAGAGTAATGAATGAAGGTTTTATTATGACATTGAACATTTTAATAACAATTTTGTTTGGATTCATCTTTGAACAGTTACACCGCATGTATCCTTATAAAATAGTAAATATCTGTGACGTTTTGATGACCCACCATAATCACTTTTATGATTCAACAGAGGAGAAATAATATTTACATAGCAGAATGTATACATATTAAATATTTTATTATTTATTTTATTGCGGTGGAGTGGAGTTCTGCTACCTTTAAGAATTTTTGTTAATGTTGTATCAAAATTGCTCATGGCTCAGAGACCACATAACAGTCTTGCTACTCCTGAATCCTCAGTTTTGGTGAGTATTTTGCATGCTCATATCTTCTATCACGTATGCACTTGGACTACTGCTCTGTCAGTGAGAAACAGCTGGATAAATGCAGTCAAAATTATTTCTGTTCGCTCATTAGCGGTTGTCGTTGGCAACCAGCAAGCCTTGGAGCAGCTGAGAGCCGAATGGGCAGTCGATAGACGATCACTCACAAAGAGCTCATAAAGATCACTGTTGTGTCTGAATTCTGTGTTTTGCAAGCAAGCATCAATTTCCCTTCTGTCGCTATATTTTACATCTTTCTTTCGAGTGAGAAATGTATAGCTGCTGTAATCACAAACACATTTTCCATCTGCTCACCATGCTACCAGTCTTTCTGCTCCCTCTCTTCCTGCAGACACCCTTCTTCTTCATGGACCTGTGGGGCTGTACAGATGTGCTTCACATTTCCTCATATGATCTGACCACCTCTTCTCTACTGCTCTATCACACTAACAACCTCTATTTCTCTCTCTCACTCTTTCTCACACAGTCTCTCTCTCAGCCCCCTTTGCACTCCTCTGTTTGCAGGTACTTCAAATACGTTTTGCCATATAGCAACTATAGAACTTTTTGTAGTTGCGTTATGAGGTTACTTTTTCAAGTTTATTTGGGAGGATGAGGGGAAACAGCTGTTTCCTCAAATTCTCTAGAACCTCACACAGGCTATGATGTCTTGCAGAAGAAATCAAACCAACCACCTTCCAGACGAAGCAAGCAAGCTCCAGCATAAACTTGCTAGGAGTATGGCTTCATGGATCATGCCTCTCTTTGAGAGAATATCTGAGTCTGATTTTCCATTACATTCACATCGATTCAGGCCTGCACTGAGCTTGCTTTCGGAGGAACAGGATTGGGGAAATAAAAGCATTCATCATCATTTGGGGTTGTGACAGGAGTCTGGTGGGTGTAGGGGATAGCCTGTGTCAGCAATCTGTCAGCACTCTCACACTTACCCTCCGCACATTATTCTACCCACTAATGGCTGCATCTCTCATCTATCGCTATTACAAAGTCCTTGTTGCGGCATGGCATTTTTAATGTCTTTAGCTGTTAAGGACAATTTCTTTCCCCACCCTTTCCATTTGGTGATTTATGGCTGGGATTTGTGTTTGGACCACCTTAAGAAAAATGTAGGCAAATTTGAAACGGCAGCAGAATCATCTTTAGAGAGGTGCAAACGGATCATTTATGTGCTCACCCCCTCCTCTCTCTCTCTCTCGCTCTCTTTTTCTCTCTGTCTCATACACAAAACACAGGTCATGGCTTTGAAAATGGCCTTTTCCTCTGTCTCCTTCCTGTTTTGACCACAGTTCTCTTTGAATTGCCCATTCCAAGCAAAGCAGAGGAGAACTGACCACTTACTTAATTGTTCATTTGGTTTAGGGAGCCAAAACTCTGTCTAATTATGAAAGTACTGAACAATTAGTCTCATGCTTTATATAAAAGCATGATTATGATGAGCTTTTTCCAATTCAGAAATCACTGGAACAATCTTCCAACCCTCAGAGTCTGTTAGGAGAATAATTATAATACTAACTACATTTATTCAGTGCATTTTTGCAGGTGCACAGAATGCTTTACTGCCATTTAAAGATGTGAGACAAATATGACAAAACAATTTACCTGGTAAAAACAGAAGAAAAAACATCTCTGTTATTGTATAATAAGAAAAACGAATGGCCCATAAAACTTTAATGGCATTCATTCTGTCAAACAAGACTTTTTTATGTGTTCAGTGAAACCAACCTTGGACATAGGGATCAGCTATGTGCTCGAAATCACTGAAAATGCTGGAAATGGAAGCATGCCTAATTGCAGTGCCAGTGAAGCAGATCTTTTATTATGCAAAGCTTTGTAACCAATAATTGTTAGCCAGCTCAACTCAAAATGTTTCATAAATGAAAAATTGAATATCCAAAGTCTAATGAGATGATTATTCTTTTTTTTTTTTTTAGTATTTTTAATGATAAGAAACCTGACAGACATGTATAGGCATGTGTAGACATGACAGACATGATTGACATGTATAGGCATGTGTAGACATGACATGAGTCAGAGGAAGACATTTCATGCGCAGCTCCACAGGAGAAAAAGCTTGACGAGCGATGTGACGCTGTTACCCCGGCCAGCTGAAACCCTCCCTCCCTGGATGACGTGAGCTCCATTTGGTGCATCGCCCTACAGGACTGCCGGCTACTGCCAGCACTGGCATGAGTTTGTTACCAGGCTGGAAACTGGAACATTGCCTTAACAGGATAAGACACCTAGAAGCCCTATATTTCCATTTTTATCTTTGTAATAGTAAAAAAAAAAAAAAAGAATTGATAAAATATGTGCAAATCTACATTTAATATTACCAGTCAATACATTATTCAACTGGCTGATACTTTCACCTGATTTGTTTCAAATAACTTATTTATTATTCATTAACCCAAAGCTAATCATTGATACACATTTGTAAGGGTTGCTATTAATGCATTAATTAATCATGAATAGGATCCCTCAATAGACCGTATTAATCTGTACCTAATGGCTTGTTACTAATTAATGACCTAGAAAACTATTAAATTATTTTTCCTGCATAGGTTTTAAATAGGATATAATGGGCTTAGGAATCTATTAAAAGTAGGAACTTGGATTATACTCTGTCCCAAGAGTGCTTTAAAAACTAAGAAAGAAATGAAGATGTTTGTCAGGGGTATATTCTGTACACTATTATGGTGATCCTTTATAGCTAATAGGCAACTAAGCTTTCTTTTTCAAAGCAGTTATTTTAAAGCATGCCCAGTCAAACAGATGCTTTTAGCATGAAAAGCTGAAAGTGGCAATAGATGAAAAATGATACATTTTTCTGGCTATGGATTTCATGCATCAGTTGTAACACCAGGCATGAGTTGAAAATTGTATTACTATTGATAATCTATCAAAATTAATGCTTGAATCTACCACTGACACCAGTTTATTGTATTAATTTGATTCACCGGCAATACATGTGGTACAAAGCAATCCAGTTAAAGCCTACAAATGCTCAGTATTCATTTAACATCATTTAAGATACAAGATGGATGTACTTTCAGATTGTATTTAGCACTGAACATTTTACTTTATACCTGTGGGGTTTTATTGTTTTAAAACCCAAACCCAGAAGAAAATGGGTGCTTTGGACAGAAGGAATGTACAGAGGTTAACCTGAAATCATGGTCACAAGCGTCAGATTCAGCACTGAGCAAACAAAGAATGATGAGGTCAGGCTCACACCTAGATCAAATATTTTTACTCCAGTTAATTCCTGCAGATTACTGACACTTTTAAAACAAACATCGATATTCACCAATTTTCAGAACGTGATTTCTCTTTCATATGATTGTATGTTACAGTTAGTGGCATTTCAGTAAAAAGAAACATTTAAAGTATGTGAAATATGTATTTGACCCAGGCCTGGTCAAGCTCAGTAATGACTACATATGGGGAAACCGATCACTGCAGGGTCTCCTCACCTTGACGTTCTTGCACTCAGAAATGTAAAATGACTTGATTGACGTTCTGTAACCTGCTCTATCTGAGCTTAGCAGTGCTTACCTGGTTTCTTCTGAAGGCAAGACACCCCCTCTGGGACGGGAACACTGTGACAGTCGCGTCTTTTCGCTTCTGTGAGTTTGAAGGCACAGTGCGGAGATGCACAAAGCAGCGCTTTACCCCCGGGCCACGTTTCCATCTCCAGCTCTTATTAAATTTCAGCTTCGTGCCCCAAACCTGCGCTGTGCCAGCCTCAGAGGAGCCAGACTGCGTGCCTTCGGGACGGCGCGGGGGCGCACGGCGCGCCCCTCTCTCCCAGCGCTGCCGTACCGCCGCCCTCAGCGCGTTCCCATGGACACGGTCGTAACTCAGGCTGCTGCCCTCGCCACAGTCACTGCGCGTGACTCGAAGCTAAAGGACAGGGTATTCTTATGTCCTCAGTTTCTTGTCTGATTTCTCAATACCCCAGAAGCTTTGACAGCATATCACGCTATGTGCAGTCATCATTAATTCTGAGTAATAAAAAATTCCTTTTTAAATGATGACACCACACCTGACATGACCTGCTGCATTTTGAGGCTTAATGTTTGGCTGAAGGAAAAGAATAAAACTTACCCTCTGACACACAGTAACAAAGCTGGTCGAGCAGAACCAACACGAGGTGATTTGACGGTGGTTTCTGCACCACTGTTTGCTGCAGGCATTTGATTGACATGTCATTTTCTCAGACCTCAGCAGGGGACACGGAGAGAGAAAACACTGAGAGCATCTCGTTTCTTTACATTTTAATGATTACACTTTATTCATGTACAATTATAGAGAATGCATCCACAATATTAGGAAAGGCTATAGATACAGTAGATACAGGCAGACAGAAAAAAAATGTATACCATCTGATATGTGTCAAAACACGCTGGCTTTTGGGCAGCCTCTGCAACTAAAAGGCTGTGGAGAATAGCATCATGAGGCAAATTATTGGACTGCATGTTTCAGATATTTATGTGGAGCGCAACAGTGGCTGCTCATTATTTCTAACAGCTACCCTGCACCTCCAAGGTACTGACAGGTGAGCAAATAATTCCTTATGAGTCAGTAAGCCAGGCAAGGAACCTACACATGGCTCTACACACACAAAATATTACTGAGAAAAAAGAAAAAAAGAGGAGGAGGATTAGGCCTTGAACCGAATTCATCATGCTCGGCAGAAACATATTCACACAGACATCATGCGCTTGCTTTTGCTTGCTTTTCAGTAGAAATAGGGGAGATATTTTCCCACAATGCAGTGGGTGCTATTTGTTCAACTGATAAAGGTATTTATATTTGTATTTGGATAGAAACCAAAAGTGGGTGTGGTTTAAACCAGAAATGGGGAACATGTCCGTCTACTAATGGGGAGTGACTATAGCAATTATGTTCGGAGTAGGCTTTTACTGAATAAAAAAATTCATACCTGATATGGACAGACATGACGATTCAAAGACTGACTACCTAGGCATATTGTTTTACTATCTTCATGCTGCTCTTAGCAGGTTAGTTAGAGGCTACTTGATGCTTCTGTGATGACTTTCTAACTCCATTATCAAAAGAAAAATGCATAGCTTCTGTTTTTGGATGAATGTATGAATCACATGCTGCTTGCTATTACTTGTTCTGGTTAATCAGGATAAAACTTAAATGACAGCAGTCATGTAACAATCGTCTGGGAAACAAGGCCATACAACAACAAACACTAGAGGTAGCTCCAGCCTGACCAGACATGGATAGCCCACACAGACAACTTTAAACCCGCGCAGATGCACATATGCCATAACTGTGGCCCTCTCTCTCCCAATTCCTACTCTCTTAGCTTACACTGTAAGTGCTGGGGCAGATCCAAATATATGATTACGACAGCAGCAACATAAAAAACTGCTATTTGACATTGTTTTTAACAAAAAATCTGAATTATTTTGTAATTGATAAATTATTTATTTGTCGTCATTATTTGTGCGATTCAAAATTGTGCGCACTCCAAGTACACACAGAGAAATACAGAGACATTGTTGTAATATTAACAATGATGCTTTGAGTTGCAGATTACATCTCATTCAGGGATCTATAAGCTTTTTACAGCGATTGGGATTGAACAAAGTATATTTGTACAGAAATCTCATAAAGCAATGTTTGGTCAACTTACCTGCTTTATTTGAGCTTCTGTTTATTCACAAGTAAATTCATTCATTCTCAATGCCGTGATTCACAAAGTGATGATCTAGTTGTGATTCAATTATAATATGTACTGTGCTGTATTTATATCCCTATAACTCAATAAAGTGTGATTGTTTTTAGTTTAGGCTGCAGTGTTTACTGGTCACTTCCTACTCCAATCGACACTTTCTATGGAGGCTAGGCCCTTCATATTTTTATAAAGTTGGACATAATCATTCCTGAACTGGACTTACAGCTGGTCAGTTTACCATCTGCCATCTTATTGCAATATGATGGGATGTAATAACACAGAGAAAATACAAGAACTCATCGTTCAATTTCAGAAGTCTACTTTTGATATGACAGAAAGGCACACCCACTCTCATTTTATCCCTCTTGGTGAGCAGAAAACCTTTGACAGAAATAACACTGGGAGAAGACGGACAGAAATATCTCTCCGCAGAACAAGATGAAGACTGAGATTCAGTGGTCACACTATTTCATCTTCAATGTCATAAGCTGTAAAATAGAGTATGTGATGGTATCGTGTAGATGTGTATGTGCGTGTATGTTTACACACACACACACACGCACACACACACACACACACATATATGAATGGAATCAATCATCCTTAGAGATGTATGGAAAACTGATTATGATTTATGGGCTCCCACATTATGCAACACTAGATTTTTTAAAGATAAAATATTTGGAAATGCATATTTCTAGTGTCTGCATATTACAAGGGCTTGTTTCTCTGTTCTGACTCATTCACCTTTACAGTGGATCTGTCCTGTCACGGTCCAGATTTTTCCTGCGCTGTCCATTGTTCTGAATGCCACTCCTGAAGCAATTGTAGGGCTTGTGTTATACGTAATATGTAGATCATACGTGCATGTTATCATGCATGTTAATACAGTTATAACGGGAGGAGGGGGTGCAGTGCAAAGCTGGAGCACCTTGGGTTAGTGCACAGATAGAGGGAGAAAGACAAACTGAATTTATTTTCTACTTTATTTTTCTTACTTATTTTCATCAGTAAAGAGCAAAACCTTCTTTTTCATGGTATGTAAAGTTATGTTACAGAGGATTATTCTGCATCTGGCGGCAGTTCTTTTGCTCAGCATATGTGACAGAGCGGAATGGATTTGTTTGTGCTGTTTAACAAGGCTGAGCATTAATGTTAAGCGTGGTCCAATGGCCTCAGGTACTTGCAGATTTGATTGCTGGTCCATTTTCAATAATTAAATCAACGGTCTTAAGTGCTGTTTTGCCTATTACTACTGCAGCCAAAATATTCACTTCCCTAATTGTCATCCTGCTGGGAATCCTCATTTAGATAATAACGTCAAAGATTAAATCATACATTTTGGCAATGAAGTTGTTATTTTACAGAGAGCCGTGACCAGTGTGTTATATATGCAATGTTGTTCTATTGTGAACAAACACACAGCATTACAATTAATGAAACACTGACCTTTCTTTGCGCAGAATTGGATTTATCTCTGAAGTAGGGAATTTTGTCTCTTCGCCAGGGTAAACTTAGCATGTGATGTAAAATGGCATTGTCGAGAGTCATATTCATCAGGCGGACTAGTCATGACAATAATTAAAGCACTTATCGAAATGTAATTGTTCAGTTCCCATGTGCATTACTCAAAAAGACAGGAAGCTGAATGAAGATAGAAACTGCCATAACAACCCACTTTCAGTTATGGAAGAGATTTCATTATGAAAAACAAGAATTAAGGGCAGTTTGCCCATGGTGGCAACCAAAGCTGGGCATGTGACAGTGGCTGGCACTGTTGTATCACTCTGTATATGCACAGATAGCAAGAAGAAGAATGGCAGTTGCCAGGTTTGCAAGCGGTTCTGGGTGATTCTAAGAGAACTATGGATTGTATCTCTCTGTTTCTCTCTCCACACGGCCAAGTGATAAAGCAGAGTGCCCCAGGCAAACACCACCATATGTTTCCTGTTTTTTTTACCTTCTTCCATCCATTTTTGGAGAGGATTCCTAGAAGAGAAATCACACATCATCCTCATTAAAGAAAATAATATTTCAGAAACAATGGCCTAGTTTAGTTGAAGACACAGCTCAGAAAAAGGTGGTGGGGGTGAGGGGGGTGCATGGGGGGGGGGGGCATGTCTGGTTAAATCCGACAGAAAGGGAGGCACAGAATCACATGGTCACATTCCTGAAGCTCTGATTCAGCCAGACAGCTGCTCCACTGCTGAATATTTAGCTCACATTATATTATCTATTTACTTAGCAGGCAGCATCATTCTCCAGGGTGAATTACATTGGTCTCATCATCCATTTATACATCTGGAGATAACTGAAGCTATTTAGGTCATTGCTTTGGAACCCTACAGCAGTGCCCCACCTGGGATATGAATCGTAAGACTACATGAGCATTTTTCTAACCACTAGACAGCATTTCATCCCATTAACCTTAACCCTCCCCACCCAAACTCTTTTCAACAGCCGTCGACCACTAGACGCATTGGCTTCTACGAGTGGCTTCTTCTACGAGTGCATCACACAGGTGGGTGTGGCTTTTTGGTCCCTGAATGAGATGAAAGACGAGGTCAACCCACTGCGATTTTAATGATGGAATCATCTAAGCGTGGGATCCATTCAACTGCAGTGTCAGGTGAAAGTGTCTGTTCTTCAGCCAGTTCAAGCTGTACGTTGCTGCGATACGAACAGCAAAAGGGTGATGTCATGGTAAATGAATTAAGCTGATGAAAACATGGCTATGTTTTTGTGGCTGAACGGGATTGACACTGACAAGATCTTTCAGGAAAATCAGCAAACAAAGGTCTGGGTTGCAACACCAAGGGTTATTTATGGCATGTTGTAACCTCCCTTGGCCCAGCTTCATGCTCTGCTCAAAATATCCTGGACTTCTGCCCTAATTCACCACAATCTATAACAAATAAATAAGATAACTTCATTTTTAGGATACCAAGAGGCTAAATTCTTTGGATGAGCCCCAGGTAGATCTGGAACCCATGCAACGGTGTTATAATTTTTTTATTGGCGCAGATAAAAAAACTGAATACTTATCAAAGATAAGTCTGTACAATTCAGTATGTTAGCAACAGAGCTGAAATGACCTACCTCACATTGATTCATCTGCCGATGTTTTGTTTTTCTCAGTATGGGGGATCAAAATCACTGTACCATTATATTTATATACACTACATGGCCAAAAGTATGTGGACACATAGTATCCAGCATCTCATTCAAAATTATGGGCATTAATATGGTGTTGTGGGATGGCTTTATACTAGATGTTGGAGCATTGCTGCAGGAATTTGCTTCGATTCAGCCAGAAGAGCATTAGTGAGGTGGGGCTCTGATTTGGCAATGAGGCCTGGCTCAGGGCTTTCTAACTGAATGGATGGGGTTGAGGTCAGGGCTTTGTTCAGGCCGTTCAAGTTCTTCCACACCATTGACAAAACCTTTTCTATATGGACCTCGCTGTGTGTCCGGAGACATTGTCATGCTGAAACAGGAAAAGGCCTTCCCCTTTTCTGTAATGTGATTGTATGGGGGGCGGTGCCGTGGACAGCACTGTCCTCTCACACCTGGGTTTGAATCCAGCCTGAGTTTTTCTGTGTGCATGTTCTCTCCGTGTCCGTGTGGGTTTCGTCCAGATAATTTGGTTTCCTCCCACAGTCCAAAGACAAACCTGTAGGCTAATTTGAGAATCTAAGTTGCCCATAGGTATGAGTGTGTGAGTGAATGGTAGTGAGTGAATGGTATGTGTGCCCTGCGATAGACTGGTGACCTGTCCAGTGTATTCCTGCCTCTCGATCCTGCTCAGAATAAGCAGGGATACTGTAGATAACGGATGAATGGATGGAAGGAAGGAACTAAGCGGCCTAGCCCAAACCCAGACTGAAGTGGGTGTCCAGATACTTTTGGTCATGCAGCGTATTTTGAGAAGCAAGTGTGATGTTCAGTCTCACAAAAATACATTCATAAAAGTAATTCTAGAGAGCAATGTGCCAAGAGAAAATAGAGAAGTCCAAGAATTTCCGCTCAGATCTATATACCACAGCAAATAAAAGAGTAAATAAATTGGAATTTGAGTCCAGTGTGAATTGTTATGACAATATAGAATAACAGTTAGTCTATAGGATGCTTAGTACTATTTCAGATACATCAGCAGTAGTGACTTAAATTTTTTTACATTTTCAAAATTTCCCCAAAAAACATTTTGAAAAAACATTTCTAAATCCAAAAAAAACCTTACCCAATCATTTCCCCCTTTACCCACATTCCTCTGAAGCGTCGAGAAATACATTCCCCCAATTCATGCTTCAGTGACCTTTTAAGTGTACTAACAAGTGGGTATCGTTCGTAATACTTGGCAGTGTGGTATCATTTATGGGTGGTTGATTGAGCTGAAGACAGTGATATGCTCCCACTCACCGCAACAAGCCTTTCTCAATACAGTCCCTCCTGGTGATAAAATGTTAATCTCTTTAAATGCATCGCATTAGGTAATTGAATAATCCCCTCTCCCCGACGCCATTCAATTAGTCACCTCTGAGGATTCAAAGGTAGCGACCACATCCGACAACTGCAGACGTCAAAGAGTGCGCCGAGCTTCGGGAACAATTCGATCATTTTGTAGCGGACCGCAACAGAGATAATTTCACGGTTGCGCACGCTTTAAATTAAATTGTCTGTGTCAATCAGGCTTCAGGCTCTTTCTCCTTCCTGTTTGGACTTTTTGTCACCCATAAGATTCGCTTTGATATACATTATGGATGAATCAAGGGAATTTGGATTTTCTATTTAATTTATACAAGATGGCTTCCATTATTCAACGGATTATTTAATATTCATATGAGGATGAAAGCCATTCAAAAAAATTTAACTAAGATAGAAAACTGTCTTACCGTACTGCAGGAATCACTATTCTGGGAAAAGTTTCTGACATTTGCATTTTCTTAAAATTTTGAGGATATTCCTGCTGCAAGCCCCCTCCAGTATACACCCTCCTGACATGTAAACATTACTTTTTACCTCCTGCCTGCTATCGCTTCCCCTTTTCCAGCTTTTGTCCTTCTGACATCGCAGTCTGTTATCTCCCCTGTTCATTTTTTTCATAGTAAACTGAAATTTGCATTCCCTCAGCCATTCGATGCCCAATATCACTGTTACGTTAAAGGAGGTCTTCCTTCAGCTGGAAGTACGGTACAGTGCTCGCGCAGGGGGCTTGACCGCTTGCGTTCTGCCAGTGGAGACCGATTTGAGGTTATTCTCCCTTACTCTGTCCACTTCCACTTCTGCAAGGTTCCGTCACTGTCTGGGCCCTTTGGGTCCCGGACAGCTCTTTCTCTGGATGAATTATGACTGCTCTTCCTTGATCTGAAATGAGATTCATCTTCCATCACCAGTAATGAGAGCGCGTTTTATCTAAAGGAGTAAGCGAGTTAAATGCTTTTTTTCTTTAACTGTAGCAGCCAGTGAAATAATGGCGCACGGAGATCTCTTGGGGATGATTTTGCGAGGGATTATGTTAATGTTGTCAGTTGAAGGCAGGGATCCAGTGAATAGCCTCAATACTTTCCCTTTGAAGAGATTACTTGTCTTTGTCAATTGCTGACACTGGAAATTATTCAGTGAATAACCTTGCCCCAAAATTAATACATAGATACAGATATTTCTCCCACGTGAATTGTCTAATAATAATAAAAAAACAGATGGAGCTGCTGGGTAGCACATCCTGTTAAGGCACTGTTACTCATGCAGTCTGGTATGGAATCTGCGACTGTGCTGTAGGTTGTGGGTAGCCAGTACTCACCGCTGGTCGATCAGGCTCCCGCAAGTTTGACTGTTGAACTACACATGAAGTGTCTTCCTCTGTGTTTGAGCACGGCTAGCAAGCTGCACTGTGATAAGAGGCAGTGAGTGGCATCACTGATAGCATTCGCTGTCCTGAATCAAAAGCAGCTGTGGTAGTGAGCAAAGATTAAGACAGTTACACTTTCCAAATTGGGGTGAAAAAGGAGGAAAAGAGTTAAAAACTACAAAGCATAAATATGGAGTGAAAAAATAATTGCGATGGAATTCATTTTGAATTTTTTTTGAATTTTTTTTGCGGATTGTTAGTTCACATCCCATTGAGTTTGGATAAAAATAATGATAAAATATGATTAAAAAGCAAGTGGATTAAAATGGAATCATTCCCACCTTTGTCTCATTTAGAAAGGCAATTAAAAAAATTAATTGCTTTCAAAATGATACTAGTTTTAAAATAACAATTTAGACTGAATACAACTAAAAGTTGTGTATGTATGTGTATGTCATAACTACTGTCATGACAAGTGTCAAAACAAGGCTGCAATAATTTTTGAAGTTATGACATGCCATGATGCCGTACAAAGCACTTATTACATTGTCATGAAGGCATTATAAGCAGAGTGCCAAATAAGCAAGTACCAATATGTAAATAAAATATGAAAAAAGAGAACTCTTGTGACAAGGGTTGCTCTTGGAGGGTTCTGCTATGTTTCATACATGGTTTCCATGGAAACAACATGAAACAAGACCATGGCTTATTGTTGTAATTACAAAAAGAACACTTTGGATCCAGCCTAGCACACACAAGGCACCTGTTCATCAGCTATATTGTGTGTGCACTTACTGTACATACTAAGCGAGGTGTGAGAGGGTCACACGTGTGTGTTTGGAGTGTGAGAATGCGGTAAAGGTGTAGATATGGGGGTGAGTTTGTGAGGTATGTTTGTGAGCATCAAGCTGCCAGTGTCCACTGTTCCTGTAGATGATGGAACAGGAACACAAAGACAGAAACAATTTTGACAAGTAAGTGCTAAAGAGAAACTAGGCTCATGGTCCTACACAGAAGACATTTCAGCATTAAATAAACTCTTACAGTGTACGTATGGTCCCAATTGGACTTTAAAATGACTCAATTGGAGTCAGATTAAAAGTATATTTTACTATGTAACCAAGAACAACAGAGAGCAGGTTCTTTGAAAACACTTGTTGATAGCACAAATTGTTTAGCCCCTACCAGGAATAACTTCCCAGAAAACATGCAGACAGATGCAAAACCTACCAAGGGTGTTCTGGGAAAATGACTAAACAAATTCAGTGTTTTTTTTTTTCTTCCCCTCTGTCCTCTCACTCGCTTTCCTCCGTTCGATGGACAGGAAGGCCAGAAAAAAAGGAAACCAAAGTGAGAGCAGAATGCATCAGCTTGCAAAACAAAGTGTTTGCAAGTTAAAGAATAACTTAACAACATTACAGGAAGGAGCTGGCCAGGAAGCCACAGGAAACAGCAGTGTGTGGGTCTGGCTGAAGGAACATAGTGGACACTAATAAACATTTCTTATTAGAGGGACTGTTATTGTATGCATTCCTTAATTAATCGTCCAGTTAAGGCGTTCCAGTTAGTTGTAAAACAGTTGTATCAGTTGTAGTAATAGATTTTTTGGTTAAAAAAATCAGGGAAAGACTTTTGCTGAATATTTGGAGACACTCTCTGTTGTATTGGATTTTAATTGAAAGAATGCTAATGATAATGCAAATGCAGCTCTGCACTTCCATGAGTTCCATCAGCACCTCTTATGGATGTCCATTTACTTCCTGCATATCCCCATCTCCCTCGACAGATGTTCTACAAATTTGTTGGTGGTTGTGTATTTTTCTCTAAGGTTTATCTAACTTTATTGGTAAAACGAGTTAATTTGCATGTCTATTGGCCCACTGACTGCATCAAAGCATTTCTTGCAATATAACCAATCATCACTCTCTTTGACTCTGTGTTAATGTACTACCAACAGGGTTGGTCTTGTAAAGTCACCGACACAGACCCAAATTCCATTTATTTGTTGTATTTTCTCTGTCTGGCTGTACTTGGCATACATGAGCACTTTTGCATCAATACATTATATTCGAAACTATCTTGTTGGATACACTGGTAGCTGAATTCCTTCAATAAAGACGACTGGCAAAACCTGTGCTTATAAAGGCATTCCAATACACATGAAGCCTTTAGCTCAGCTTACTCTTCAAATGAATCCTTATGGGACAAAACAAACTTGCTTATTGGAATTCAGTTGCTTTTTCCAGAACCCAAAGAAAACACTCTTGTGGCTGCCTTATGCGATTTATTCTATATACCAGGAGAATTTGGTGGGTCACTTTTGAGGACCTAAAAAAAAAAAAAACATTTAGCTCAGAGGGCTCTAAAACTCTGCTCCAGACCCATCCTACTCTCTGAGTGTGAGTAGTGAAGGCCAGTTCAGAGAGGGAAACCTGTCCTATTTGATTGCGCTTCATTCTGCTTCAACGCAATGAATAACCCAACAGTGAAAGCGTTGGATCCGGTCCGGAAAAAAAACGAAACCCCATCATTTCTGAGATCTTGATATGCAAACGAGGCAGGTTCTGGCCGTAAGCTTTGATGAATGTGTCAAGGGGCCGTCAGACAAGGACGGCTTTGATGAAGTGCACAGGTTTCCGGCTCATTCCGTAGCTGCAGTACGATTTCCCATCTCCTGGTTGTCTCTGGACTGGCAAATCTCTCATCAGACAATGTTATAGCCTCTGCCCACTACCGCGCCCACCTCATTTCTCTGATTGAAGTAGAAACTTAAAAACAGCACCAACTCCTCACTCCCCTCCCAATGCTGCACAAGCAGACTGATGTGTTAAGATTCTGATGTGTTATGCTTACAGATTATCATCTGTTTACAGATTTCCATGTTTTCAATTAATGATAAAGTGACTATTTTGATGGAGAAAAATACAACTTCAAACGGAGCAACCTTGACATTCGCATCAATCCTTGAACTGAAAGAATGGAAGAGAATCAAGCTAAAAAAGCAGCATCATTCAGAAAGACCTCTTGCTATTGCCAAGGCCCAAGAGTACCATTGCTTATTTTTGAAGGCAAAGTGAATTGACATTGTGATCATGAATTATTCAAAGGATCAATCAGCCAAATCGTGTTTCAGGCCTGAAAATCTTTGAAACACCCCAACCTATGTACACTTAACATCAGTACCAATAACTAAGGAGACCACACCTCCTATTTGGCATTCAGTCTCTGGATGCCAAGCAGGCCCAAAGCCCCAGATAAACACAGATGATGCATGGTTTATTAAAGGGTAGGAGACAGTGCTGTAGTCGTAATTCAGTCGGGCTCTGTGTGATTTGCAGTTTCTTGGAAACCATAAAGTGCAGTGTAGTATGACATATCATCCTCCCTCCAGAGCAAATTAAGTGGCAAATGTTTGTATTCAAGCATTCAAGGGCAAGGGCATTCAGTGTAATAGGAAGGTGTGTAATATGAAAACAGAAGCACCGATAAGAAAAGCATTTTTGAGCTCAGCTTAAGTAGTAGTTTATCTTATTTTGCTTAACTCGTTTCATTAGCTGCAATGATTAAAGAAAACACACTCAGACAGAGCAGAGCGACACAGTTAAATGCTACTTGAATATGTAACAATAGAAAAGGGTTTGTGCTCATTAAGGTGGTCATTTACTAATGTAGTAATACTGTAGATGTCTAATAATGCCCCAACAGTAAGCAAATACATTCTAACTGCCCAGCGAATACAGTAAGATAATCAACCCAAGAAAGATTAAGGTTGATTTTGCGGGTCTGTTTAGGGTGGTTGGTTGTGCTGGAATTTGATAGGCATAGATATTCTATTGCTACTGAAACTGATGGCTACTTAAAACGTGACCACTGGCAATCAGAACAGTTGATGTGTTGTTGATCTGTATAGCCTACACATCTTATTACAGGGTTTGATGTTATGTAGTTAAATATGTTTACTCAATGACATGAACCCTAACCCTCATCTTAAAGATCTATGCCTAATCCTATAACATATGCTCCTCCTTCTGACATTTGTGGCCACTGATCCAGGTGTGTGATTGGAGAAGATGAATAGGGGAGGTGTAACTAGGTGCCAATCAAACTGAGACAACCTGTGAAGAGTGATGAATGGACCCAACCTCCCATGACAGCCATGAAGCGAGACACGGGCTGAGTTATATGCAGAGGTTACACAAGGCGTGAGAACACTGAGCCAATGTCTTCAGCTTCTCCCCTGACCCTTCAATGTAATTACTACCAACCTTCTGACACAGGCATGTACAAACTAAAAGATTGCTATGTCTTATCAGCTCACAACCTTCATGTCAGTTTCCTATTTTTAACCCACAAGATGTGGATGGGATGATATACTGTATATGGTACATCAAGATTTTGATCGATACACAGAATGGATTACTTACATGAGGACATGCTTTCCATGCTAACTTAGGTCCTGCCTAATGTAGCATTTTTTTAAAATTAAAAGCACAATCCATTATGGCTTGGAAACTCCACCCCTTTTGCTCAGGGTGATTACCATTCTCCAAGGAGGCTTGTCAAACAGAAACTATGTGATACTTTAAAAAAAGGAAAAATCCATCGAGCCTAAAAAAGCCTGCTCCATGTATCCTCACATGCAATAATAATAATAATAATAATAATAATACACTGGTGCTGATTATGGTGATAATAATAATATGAGATTGCTTCTCTCAAACTCTCTTCAGCCACCACTAATGTGTTGCACCCACCTTGGTGCATGGTTCTTTCCTCATCAGCAGGGCAGAAGGCTTACATTTTTTCTGATATTTTTCGGCTTTGCCCAGCTCTACTCTCAAAGCCTTGTGATCACCCCCTCATCCCCTTCTACATTTAATCAGAGCCAAGTTGTTAATCATCTCTGTGGGGCTACTCCAGAAGAGAGAGGACAGCAGCGCTGGAGAATGAAGAGCAATTTTCCAAGCAAATGCATTAATGCCTTGAGAAAGCTCTTCTAAATTGTTTCCTTATCACACGCACCCCACCTTCCTGGAAAAGTGGAAGCGAGAGACAGGACATCGATAACAGGCCAGGTAATGCATTCAGTAAACACCAGTTCACTTCTGAGGAATCGTAATCTGGAACCTCACCCTACTCCTCGGGCACCCACAGATGAACATTTTTCCAGTCTAAATTAAAACGCTCACGTCGTTTGATCAAAGGAAATTACAAAACACAAAGCAAGAGGTATCGCCACGTCGACCTTACGATGCAGGCTTTAATTAAAAAGCTGTGGTTCTTTCAGTTGACCAATTCTCTTCTCATTTCTCTGAAAAGAAAAACTGTTTGGGCTGTTCTCAAATGCACAGCTGGATTTTAAACATCACACAAATACTTATTCTTCAGGCTTTTGTAAGAATCAATTATTTTGCTGCAGGTACAGCCATTTTTCATCTGTTAACAGTGTGCAAACATACAAAAATGCTTCAGAATACATACAATGCCATGAAAAATGATTTACCCCCTACCTGATTTGCTCTATTATTGCAAATTTGCCACACTGAAAGGTTTAAGATCTTTAGAAAAAATGTAATATTAGACAAAGGGAACCTGAGTATACACAAAAAACACTTAGTGAATTATTTCATTTATTTAATGAAAAAAAGTTTTTAAACACCCATATTGCCCATGTGAAAAAGTAATTGCCCCTTAAAATTAATAAGAGGGTTGCACAATCTTTAGCAGCAATAACTGAAACTAAACACTTTATATAATTCGATATCAATCTTTCACATTGCTGTGGAGGAATTTGAGCTAAATCTTCTTTGCAGAACTGGTTTTCAGACAAATTGGAAGGTTTTCAAGAATGAACTGGGTATGCCACAGCATCTCTATTGGCCTCAAGTCAAGACATTGGCTAGTCCACTCCAAAAGTGTATTTTTGTTTTCTTTCAGCCGTTCAGATGTGGACTTTCTTTTGTGTTTTGGATCATTGTCCTGCTGCATAACCCAATTACGGTTCAGTTTCAGCTCACAGACAGATGACTGGATCTATCCTAAAGAAGATTCTCCTTAAAACTTTTTCTGGTACAGAGCAGAATTCATGGTTCTTTCAATAATGGCCAGCTGTCCAGGTCCCAAGGTAGCAAAGCATCCCCAGACCATTACACTACCACCACGTTTGACTGTTGGTATGATGTTCTCACTGTGAAATGCTGTATGCGCTTTACATCAGACATAATGGGACCTTTGTCGTCCAAAAAGTTCCACTTTTGAATCACCATAAAATTGTCCCAAAAGGCTTAGGGGTCCATCCATGTGATTTTTGCAAATGCGAGACAAGCATTTTAGTTTCTCTTGGTGAGCAATGGCTTCCGCCTTGGTACTCTCCCATAAGTCCTATTTTTGCCCAGTCTCTTTCTCATTGAGGTGTCATGAACATTGACCTTAGCTGAGGCTAGGATGTTCTTTTGTGGCTTTCTAGAGGAGTTGTTGCTGTGTCCTTGGAGAAATCTTGGCTGGTCATCCACTCTTGGGAAGATACACCACTATGCCAAGTGTTCTCCATTTGGAGATAATGGCTCTCAGTGCAGTTTGGTAGAGTCCCAGAGCCTTAGGAACGGCTTAGTAACACTTTCCAGGCTGATGTATTTAAACAACTTTTTCGCCCCCATCTCTTTTGGGATTTCCTTTGACTGTGTCATAGTGTACTTGTAGAAACTTGGTAAGGTTTAATGAGTGAGGTTTAAATTGAACAGGGCTGGCTGCAATCAAGCCTGGCAGTGTTCAATCAGATGAATCTAATCATCAATTAAATTTGGTTAATTGGTTGATTGAATAACTAAGGGGGCAATTACTTTTTTACATGGGTGTTATGGGTGTTTGATAGCTTTCAAATGAAACAATTTAAAAAATGTGTTTTGTGTTTACTCAATTCCCTTTGTCGAATAACACATTTTGTTTAAAAATCGCAAACCATTCAGTGTGACAAATATGCAATAATAGAGGAAATCAGGATGGGGCAAACACTTTTCATGGCACTTTAGCTCTCCCCGAAACGCAAAATTACTCCACAAAGCCATAGATGATGAAAGGCCATTTGGCTTGTATACTGCTGCAGACCAAGACAATAGAAAAGAGTAAAAACAATACCCCCCCCCCCCAAAAAAAAAAAAAAAAAGACAGAAAATGATTTTAAAAGTGCAAGGCTATATGTCTAGTCATAACTCACACTGAAAAGTGAAACAGGAAATTAAAAGAACATCCCAAAAGATCATATCTGGACAAACAACACCCTGTGCTTGCCATCACATCATTGTTGTTCCTTTAAAGCACTAACACAAAAGGGAATTCATATGTCTGTATTTTTTATGTCCTGACTCTTAAGCACAATTAAAATGGTAGTCAGCATGAGCTGTAATATTATTAACGGCCCACCCAGCTCTCCCTACAGCGGGCTTCTGTAGACTTGCAGTCTCCCGCACTTACTGGACTCCCAGATTCCAGTAAGCGGACACACATGACTGATGAGGCACATTCACTTAAAGGTCAGTTCTTGAAAGCTGAGAAAGACCATTGAAAGGTGCTAGAGTGACTAAAGACTGGACTGAGCTATAACTCTCCCAGCTGTAACTGAGACCAGCAGTCAAAGCTGGAAATCCTACCCACCGCATTCCTTTTTGGCCCTGAATTACAAGGCTCAGTGGGGTGAAGATGAAGATTCCCACGTGTAAATGTACTGTATTGAATTACAGTGTGTATAGAAAAATCTGACCCTGCCATTGACTCCATGACAATGAAACTCATCGCCCTTCACAGTGACCAAAGGTTTCTGTCCAAAGCACCGACTCTCCCTGATCAACATTCTCTGCAGTAGCCAGGCTACTGAGATGCACTCGGACGGGAACGGCTGTGTGCTGAGAAAGTGCTGAAAGTTCACACTCCACTTCAGTGATTACTTTGGTATTAATTACCCAGGAGTGCTTTCCCAGCACCTGAAGTTCAGCCCGCCTGTTCTGTTTCTGCTGTCGGTGAAAACAAACAGGCCACCGCGATCTCGCCGGCTATTTCTCGCTCTCTCCTCCTCTTTCCAATAAATTGTGTTCTGTTGAAATGTAATACCCTCTACCCCCCACACACTGTCCAATCTCGCCGACGCTCGGAGAGAACCAATGCTTTCCCCAAGCCCATCCATCAGCACTCCGTCCGGCTAATTACTCACAGTTCTCTTGTTCACACTTGGTTGGAGAGAGAGCCGACATTCTGAACAGCTCCTGGGCTCTCATACACACACACACACACACACACACACAGCAGAGACACAAGGAAAGGGAGGAGGGAGGGAGACCAAGAGAGGGTGAGACAGAGGGAGAGAGAAAGAGAGAGAGAGGGATAGAGTGAGGGAGAGAAATGGGGAAGGTGGGTCACAGGTGTTCTCATTCAATGTCTCCACAGACAGAACTCATCAGCTGTTCCCACTAGATGTAGAGAGAACTAACACAGTGATGGTCAGTAGGGTTTTCTGCAATAACTGCGCTCTCTCAATGTAATTCTCCCTGTTCCCATGTCCCAAATTGTGCTTTATTGTGTGCAATAATGTTCTTAATGCATAATGATGGGGACCAATAGAAACATCCCATCATCTTTTCAAAATGACCAATAAACAGTCAATATGAAAAACTCCTACAGATTTAAAATAAATTATCCTGGACTAACTGAATTCATAGATACAATAGTATATAGACAGACGGTTTATTAATGCACTTATTTTTATGCCTGGGGCTTGACTTTGTTTCTGTAGCATAATGCAGGTTGCTGCACAGGCAGTCCACATCTGACAGGGCTCCAGACTATGGCAGTGCCTTACATATTTACCATCGTAGCATTTAACATCACTTGGCCCACAAAATGTTTAGTGTGCACAAAAGATGTACAACACGGCTATGAGGAGCAAGCTTTCATACGCGAGAGAGACATGTACATATGACTGAACAAATCACCCCCCAACATTTCTGTAATGTTCCAGCACCACTCAGGAAACGGAACATTTTGTATCATGAGGACTTCCTGCCAGGTGATCTCTCCAGAGCAGTACGGCTCTTTTGGCAATAACAACAACAACGATGATGATGATGATAAATACGATGACACAGAAGAAGATGCCACTTCCCTTGGGAACCACCGGATCATCACTGCCCTCCAAACCGGAGTGTCCTTCAGGCCGTAAGCATGGCTCTGGTGTGGCACACAGTACGCCTGTAAGCGGTGTGCGTGTGCATGCGTGTACATGCGTGTGCGTGTGTATGCATGTGCGTGTGCATGCGTGTATGTGTGTGCGTGTGCATGCGTGTATGCGTGTGCATGCGTGTATGTGTGTGCGTGTGCACGCGTGTATGTGTGTGCGTGTGCATGCGTGTATGTGTGTGCGTGTGCATGCGTGTATGCGTATGCGTGTACATGCGTGTGTGTGCGTGTGCGTGCGTGTGCATGCGTGTATGTGTGCGTGTGCATGCGTGTATGTGTGTGCGTGTACATGCGTGTATGTGTGTGCGTGTGCATGCGTGTATGTGTGTGCGTGTACATGCGTGTATGTGTGTGCGTGTGCATGCGTGTGTGTGTGTGCGTGTGCATGCGTGATGTGCATGTGTGTGTGTGTGTGCGTGTGCATGCGTGTATGTGTGTGCGTGTGCATGCGTGTATGTGTGTGCGTACAGCGCGGTACGTGCAGTGCTACTGATGATACTGAACCCCGGAGACAGACGGCAGCCCCAGACCCAGAGACCCCAGCGTGGAGGCGCGTGGACAGACTGCGGCAGATCAGCCGTTGGCTGCGCAGGCTTGCCTCCATAAACACCCCCTGATGGAAGGGACAGGGACGGCGTGCGGGGCGGCGATGACACTCACAGCCTGTTTTCAGCTCTGAGTCCCACAGCGCAAATAAATTACAACCCCCCCAATCTGCATTCCCTGCAGCTCCCACATGCAGCATCCCGGAATGAAATACACTTCTGCTTCATTCTGTCATATTTATTACTGTGGAAAATATACACTAACACTTCCATCTGCTTAACTCCAAAATATACATACACACATAGGCTTCTACTCACATCATCTGTATGGAACTCGTCAATTACAATCGATCGATGGATTACAACTGAATTAATCAATTACGATGGCTGAGCTATAGATTTGTTCAAAGGGATATATAAATATATATTGAATTACAGCTATATAACAATAATGCTAATATGAATTTATAAAAATGTAGGAAATGGCCGCTGGGCTCCCCTCTCAGAAGCACGGCGGGCCTCACTGCTGTTTGAGGAAGAGGGCGGCTCCGCACTGGATCCACTGGTCGGGGCTCCCCCCGCAGGGCACGTCAATGTTGGTGACCACGCGCACGCGCTCAGCGCTGGTGTACACGGGCAGGGAGATGCACTCCTCCGGAGGGTAGCAGCCGCTGGAGCTCTGTTTCACACCGCAACACACAACACAGAGAAGAGCAGGATGGCAACGCGCACAACCGCTACGCTGAGCTCTAAACGAGCGGCAGCGAAGATAGAAGGAAAGAGAAAATGCACATTACTATCCCAAAAAAGAAATGAAAGGAAATTTAGTCATGTCAGAAAAGAGAAATACTGTAATGAGAGTAACAGTGAGCTAACATGGTACAGGGTATGGAAAACTCCACACCAAGAGTATATGAAGAAACTGTGTCTCCTGACAGAAGTTAGGAAAAAAGTGGTTGTTGCTGACTGGAACTATCAAGGTTGGTAGAGCGGATGGGGACGGTTCTGGGATACAGCTTGACTGCACCATGCCCTGGCTGTTCCAGTGAAACCCGTTCCATTGAGAAACATATGGAACTGATAAGGTGAGACATTATACAATATACAGGTTACTATGGATACGAGCACTTGCCCAGAATACTAATGGTTGATGAATAGATTAATTTTGTTACTTATTTATACTCTTGGCAGGTTACTATGGATACGAGAACCTGCCAAGAGTATAAATAGTTATGAAAAATTAATTGAATAATCACCTGGCAGGAGAACAGCTGGTGTGAAACAGCTCAGTCGGATCGTTAGAAGAGCGGTTTATCTAACGCATCAAAGCAGAGTGGCAGTGCGGCCTGGTTTCCTGCGTCCTGCCGAATGCGTGAAGATTAGGGACAGTCTCCGTTTGCTCACTGGCCCGGGTGTGGCTACGGGCCCGGGGTACCCGCGCTCACCCTCACAGGCAGGAGGGCTCACTGAACGCGCTACAGCAAACAGCCTGAGGAGCAGAGGCACCTCCCACATCAGAGCCAGAGTGAGCGTGCCTCTGCCAAGGCTCAGTGAGCATATCCAGGGCTCGCAGAGAGGAGTACCTGCGTGGAGGAGCAGAGGCACCTCCCACATCAGAGCCAGAGTGAGCGTGCCTCTGCCAAGGCTCAGTGAGCATATCCAGGGCTCGCAGAGAGGAGTACCTGCGTGGAGGAGCTGCTGAACTATGCACAGCTTCACTCTAGAAAAAAAAACATCTGGAAAGCGTAGGAACTGAGGGAAGGAATGGATACCGATCAGAGAGAGAGAGGTGAGGGGAAACTCTGTTTTCTCCCAAACTCGTTCCTGAACTGTGGTTGTTTTCCCCCCTCCCGTAAAGATCTGTTTTTCTGTCAGTGGGACAAAAGGCAGGACCGCGATCCTCTTCCCAGGCCTTATTTACGCTTTCCTCCCGCGGTCTGGGGGTGGCCTGCCCCAGCGGTCCCCTGCGCGGTCGGGGGACGGGAGCCATGCCGCGAGGGCCTCCCCGCGTCCCTGGGACCGCCGGAAAAGTAAAACAGGAAAAAAACGAGAAGAATGCAGGCTCGCTTTGAGCCAAGAACCTGACAGGAACCCCCCACTTGAAAAACAGGAGACGAGGAGACGAGCGAACAATGGGGAACTGGCCGTCCCGTCCCCCACTGGCCACTCACAGGGGCCAGCAGCCTGCCCTCTGACCCCACGAACCTGACCCTCCCGTCAGACCACACAAACAACACGCCGGCCTGCTGCAGGTGATGTCACAAGGGGGGGTGATGGACACGTGGACACAGCGTGCCACTCTACAGGAGCCAGAGCTCATTGGCTCTTTGTCACTGAAGAGTGGAGGAAGTGTGGCTGCACCTCCAGCCTGACATTTAGCAAAAGCTACAAAAATCAGGAACAAACACAGCACATCTGGCAGAAACTATACAAAAATAGTACAAACTAAATAAATAAATCCTTCGTTCTGAACTTCCATATTGATATTAACAGTGTGTCCTTAAAACTACTGCTGAACTGGAAGAAAATAACGTGGTCCATCTCATTATGTTACCTTACATATGGTCTATCTCAGGGTCAAGGAAATCTGACTTTCTCCTTTTTAAGTTAATGATATCACCATTTAATGAGTCATCACAGCCCAGGTAATACTGACAGAGCTATAATAGCCCTAATACCTGACTGTGCCTCCTCTTTAAAAAATGACCTGCTATCATCATTCATCTGGACGTATGTGCTGGATGAAAGAACCTGATCAAAGAGCATTAAGCATGCCCAGTTTGAATGGAGAGGAGACAGTGTGTCAGGTAGATAAGGTTCTATTGATACCGGTAAGGTCAGACACTTGTGTGTGTGTGTGTGTGCGCGCGCGTATGCGTGTGCGTGAGTGTGTGTGCATCGTGCAATGCGTGTGCTGTGGGTGTGTACGTGGAAGCGTGCGAGAGATGTGAGCATGTGTGTGTGTGGAAGGCGTGTGAGAGTGTGAATGTGAGCGCGTGTGAGTGTGTGTGTGTGAATGTGAGTGTGTGTGTGAGTGTGTGTCTGAATGTGAGTGTGTGTGTGAGTGTGTGTGTGAATGTGAGCGCGTGTGAGTGTGTGTGTGAATGTGAGCGCGTGTGAGTGTGAGCGTGTGAGTGTGAGTGAGTGTGTGTGAATGTGAGTGCGTGTGTATGTGAGTGTGAATGTGAGTGAGTGTGTGTGTGTGAGTGTGAATGTGAGCGCGTGTGAGTGTGTGTGTGTGTGTGAATGTGAGCGTGCGTGTGTGTGAGTGTGCGTGTGAGTGTGTGTGAGTGTGGTGTGAGGCTAGTGTGAATGTGAGTGTGCTGTGTGTGAGCGTGAATGTGAGCGGTGTGAGCGGTGTGGGTGATGTGTGCGTGTGTGAGTGTGTGTGAGTGTGAGAGCGTGTGAGTGTGTGTGTGTGTGTGAGTGAGTGTGAGTGCGTGTGAGTGTGTGTGAGTGTGCGTGTGAGTGTGTGTGAGTGTGCATGTGAGCGCGTGCTCCAGGAGGACAGACAGAACGCAGGCAGAGAGGAGGCAGGCAGCCGGGTACCTGCGGAATCCAGGCGATGTGGCAGGGAGGCACGGCCGACACGCTGGGGGAGTCGTGCTGGTTCTCAGACAGGTGCTTTCCATCAAAACTGCACCCTTCCAGCTTCAGGCCTCCGATCTGCCACACAGGGGGGCATCAAATATTTACACCTCCCGCCTGGCGCTAAATGTCACAGTGTACGCTAACGAGCTGCTGCCCTGCCTGGAGAAGGGCGCCCCCTGTAGGCCCGGTGCCCAGGGACCGTAGGGGCAGGGCAAACTCCACCAGCGACACGGAAACTCACAGCAAGCAGCACCTTATTTTCACCTTTAAAGAAGGAACACGATCCACATCTCTGCATGGCATTTACAGCACCTATCTTGACACTTTTTTTTTTTTTTTGGAATAAAAAGGTCGTACAGCTTGAGAACCTGAGTAACCCGCGATGATCACTCTGCACAAACACTGCCCTCTTTCAGCCTAGCTGCAGTTACTGTGTAGGAATCATGGCAGTCCAGACTGAATTTTTTTCTCCACGCAACACAATCAGTAACTACACTCTGCAGTCTGATTGGTAGCTGACACACATAAGTGAGGACTGTGGAACAGCGCGCAGTCTCACGGTGTCTGCCCACGATCAGCAGAGCGCACACGCTTTCACGCCCGTCTGTTCTGCGGTGAAACCCCCCCCCCCATGGTCCTCTCCGTCCGCAGCGGTGCGCGGGGAGCCGGGGAGCGAGGAGAGCACGGGCGAACGGCGCGCGAGATTCAATTAGCGACCCGAGCGCAGGTGTGCGGGCCGCACCGCCGGCGGGAACAATGCGTCTCAGCGACAGGCGGGGATATGAAACAATGCGCAATCACCCAATGCGGGGGAGACCAATCCTGCTTTCCTGTCCGCGGGCGGGAGACGCGCGATAAGCAGCAGCCGCTAACGCCGCCGTTATCTCAAACGCAGAGCAGCTCTCCTGATTGTGTTCCTGCGCAGCGCATGCGCTGAAATCATAGAAAAACCCGGCCCTTCTTAATGACGGGAGTGGTTCTGTCACCCTGGAAAGAGCATGCTGCCGGGAATGCAGCTGGCCTTCCCCTGCACTTTCGCTCGCCGTTTCCGTGGAGAGGGAGAGCAACGAGAGCGGAGCCAGGGACGGAACATATTCTTCTGCTCCCACTTCCTCTCCAGACGGCTAAGGCTAATTTGTGCTTTTAAAAAGTGTTGCTTGCCGAAAACGGAGGCGTCACACGATGTTACCATTTATACTTCGGCGAAGGCCAGCAGTCTCTATGGTAACGAGACGGCAAACTCCTGACCACTTGTTTACCGATTGTAAACTTTCCGATCACAACACTCAGCGAAGTATGATGCGGCAAAGCGTCCGCAACGTAACAAAGTTGTAGCGGTGTTGTGTGACACTTGGAAATACGTCGGTCTTGTCGAGCAACACTAGTGAAAGTGTTGTGCGACAAACTCTACAGCAGGCTTACAGCAGAGCCCTAAGGCCGGGCCCTGAGGAACGTCAGCGGTGTTTCCTGCCGTCCTTGCGGGTTGTTTTCCGCTGCGCAGGGCTGCATGCTGGGAGCACTGCTGTGTGCTGTCTGTGGGACTCCTGCAGGCACACTCCACCCCTGAATGCCACCCGGCGGCAGCACAACAGCCCCTCACTCTGCCCCTGCACGCCGGCTGCTAATGCAGGACTGCCGGGAATCTCAAGTGCCCGTGAATTTCTGCGTATTTTATCTGTGAATTTATATTACGTGTGAATTTATGTGCATATTATGTGTGAATTTATGTGCATGTCATTAAGAATCCGGCCTGAAGGCTTGTTTGACAACTAATGAAACATGGAGACCGTTTCATTGACTGGGTGACAGCTTTTGTCTTTAAACATTACTGTTGCCATTTTCTTTTTTTTTTCCTAAATAGCAAGCTCAAAAATCATATGCTAAATAGGATTAAATGTTCTCATTTGAGGACAGCATTGGTTTACAATTAGGCACTTGCTCAGCTACACTGATATTTAAATCAATGACCATTCCCTGACCGCACACGCAATACCCCGGTTGGAATTAAACAGCAGGAAGTGCTTGTGTAACATCTCCCCACTTGCAAACCAGGCAGCACACCGGCAGATTATTTACACACCGCCTCCTATCAGAACCACGCGGGATCTCTCTAAACTGTCCGACGGCTGCAGAAGCGTCACTTACTGCGGCGTTAGCAGTCGCTCAGCCTCACAGCAGCTGCTCAAACCCACTTGGTCTGCCTTTCCCTCCCCCGAAAAACACGACACAACAGACCGCAAACACTTCCTGTCTGCAGTCACCATTTAAGGGAAGTGTGAGCAGGCCGAAGCCCCCACATTCCTCACTCCAGGTCACATATATAAACGGATAAATAAATGAAAAAACTGGCTACTTTCAGCCCGATTTGGAATGAAACGGAAGGCTGATATAAACCTGGGGGGTAATGTAAACCCAGCAGACTCGGCAGCCATGTTGGGGTGCAGCTGGACCTGGCCCGGCATAAACACGGCCAGAGCGGCTCCTCGCTGGAGGAGGAGAAAAAACGACGGCAGCCGAGGATAAGAGTCAGAGCAGCGCCCGGAGGAACGGGGCCAACTTCGCTCCCCTGAGAAACGCTGGGAAATCTCCACAATCGATGAGAAGGAGCCGGACGGAAAGGAAAGGAATGCAGTGGAGATGAAAGGCTGATTAAACAGCCTGAGTCTGACAGGTGGGACAATGACAGGGGAGCCCGTGAGATCACTGGGGCGGACTGCTGTATAAATACCTCTGTAAATTCCCCTCCGCTACGGGAAACTCACAGGATAGAGTCACGGGGCGGGAGTCCCCCTTCCTTTCCATTAGCCGCCGCGGTTTGGTGCCGGACACTTGCGGCTGGTCCAGACGAAAGGGGCGGGGCTACGGGAGAAAATCGCCCCGCTTGAGTCTCCCCCAGCCCCGCCCCTTTCCCGCACGCAGAGAGATGGAGCGATAACCCAGAACAATGGGGCAGACTCTCTACCAGTGACGTGGGCCTGGGTAAACCCCGCTCTCGGCCTGGCGCCTGGTCACAGGGGGGTGGAGGATTTAGGGCTGCTGTCCTAAATCATGGAGGACAGGCTCTGTGGTCGTCCCATAAGGGGAGCGGCGTTCCCCGCGTCCGGCAGGCTCGCTGCTGCCCAGCCTCGTACCTTCACTTGGAGCTTGGCCTCCGGAATTCTGCTCTTCCAGGACGCCACAAACTTCAGACTGTCCATCGAGCAGCCCATCGTCCTGGAAACAAGGAAGAGTTTGCTGGAAATCCACACTTGAGCACACACACAATATTTATATGCTGACATCATCTCTCAAATGTACTTGTAGATGTACTGTACAGCCAGGTGATATACAACTTGCTACTAGAGGTAGACAATCCAGGTTCTGAAAGTAAAAATCCTCCCAAGTTTTGTTCCAATCACCTGGATTTGCTAATGCAATTAACACAATTCTTCAGCCAGGAGGAGGAACTAATCTGTGAAATCAGCTGGCTGAGTTCAGGGGTGGAAGAAACACATGGCAGGACCTTTATTTTCTGACCCCTGGACTTTCCACCTCTGCTAGCAACCAATTTTATCCTTTATAAGGATGTATAATAATGGGAAGTCTCATTAGATTAGGAAAGGGAGGGTAGTTAGCTGAAGCACAGAAATGCAGGAGAGCGTGTTGTGACAGTGGCAGGCAGATCTCTCTGGGGCTCACCTGGCAGTCTCCTGTCTGAGCGCATTGAGGAAAGTGTCTGGATGGAAGAGTTCAGACAGGTCCAGAGTGTCCGACAGCAAGCTCTGTCTCTCCGCCCTCTCCACCCAGCTCTGCACAACACAGCACAGCATGCTGAACTGAGCACGAAAACACACCATGAACACGCACGTGCATGCACACGCACACACACACACACACACACGCAAACACACATGCATATGTACACACAAGACTCCACACATGTACACTACAAACACACAGACCACACAAACACGACACACACACACAGACCACAAGACCACACACACACAACACACACAGGCACACATCAAACACACAGACTTTCACACACACACACACACACGCAAACACACATGCATATGTACACACAGAGACTCACACACATGTACATGCACACTCACAAAGACACAGACTCTCTCACACAAACACGTACACACACACACGCAAACACACATGCATATGTACACACAGAGACTCACACACATGTACATGCACACTCACAAAGACACAGACTCTCTCACACAGACACGTACACACACACAGCAAACACCTGCATATGTACACAGAGACTCACACTTTTGATCTGAAGATCAGAGCGATCACAGACAGCCCCAGGCCATCAGTCAGCCAGTGTGTCTGGCAGATCCTCAGCTTCAGCGCATACCTCCACGTAATTAAACACTTTCATCAGCTCACTGTTTGCAGGGGCTGCAGGAGCAGAGGCGTTTATTTGTGCTGTCCTGTGTTGGTTGATGTCTGAGTGCATTAAAGAGTACTGTGCTGAAGAGAGAGAGAGTGTGTGTGTGTGCGTGCGTGTGTGTGTGTGTGTGTGTGTGTGTGTGCACGTGTGTATGTCAGTGTGTCTCTGATTTTCCCCTGTGCCCCAGATTAAGTGCACACAGCACAGATAGGGCTGCAGGCTGAGGACAGGCCTGGACATGTGCCAGCTCCTAAACACCCCTCTCCACCATCCCACCCCCTCAACATATCTGCAGACAATCAACCCAATCACGACCGCTACTACCGCCAACGCCTTCAATGCAGGGTGGCCTGCGGACATCCCAGTGATCCAAGGCGTCACGTTTCACCCAGAGTTCCTCCGCGGTACACCGGCAGAAGGGCTGCAGGCAAGGTAAAGCCATGCAGTAGGCGCGTGACGGACAGGCTGGGGGAGGAGCTCCGTAAGGGAACTGACTGTCCCTGGCTGCTGTCCAGCCAGCGCGATGACCGCAGAAGACAGGACAGGCACTCAGAGCCCTGAATATGATCAGTGAAGGTACCAGCGAGTCAACCTGAACAATCAGGTGAAAGGGAAAATCAACCGAGTAGAATCAGAGTGAAGGAGCAGAGTCAGAACCCGATATGGTAATGTAAATGGACTGCATTATATAGCTTACAAGCGTTAAATGTGTACATCCCAGAGCAGTTAGGGTTAGGTGTCTGCTAAGGACACTCGACACGCAGGCGGTTGACGCAATCGACGCAGACATCGATCTACTCCTGAGCTATGTCGCCCTACGAATGTCGAATACGAATCAGAGTGAAAGGGATCAAGAGTCAGAACCCTGAGTATGAATCAGAGTGAAAGGGATTGGCAGAATCAGAACCCTGAATATGAATCAGAGTGAAAGGGATTGGCAGAGTCAGAACCCTGAGTATGAATCAGAGTGAAAGGGATTGGCAGAATCAGAACCCTGAATATGAATCAGAGTGAAAGGGATTGGCAGAGTCAGAACCCTGAGTATGAATCAGAGTGAAAGGGATTGGCAGAATCAGAACCCTGAATATGAATCAGAGTGAAAGGGATTGGCAGAGTCAGAACCCTGAGTATGAATCAGAGTGAAAGGTATTAGGAGAGTCAGATGGTCAGATACAGAGCCAGGGCTGGGGTCAGCAGTAAAGAGTAAGGGGCAAAATCTGAATGAAAAATTAGTGTCAGAATCAGGCATAGAGATAATCAGATAAAACATCCCATTCAGAGAAAATCACAGTCAGAAACGTTCAGAACAGAGTTTCGCATCGCGCTGCATCCCCTCGTCTCCCAGGACGACGAGGATCGACCAATCATCCCGCAGAGACAGAATCTGTCACTTTCCATTCAGGAACACCTCTTTGTCACTGTCATCATCGCCAAGCCCCAATCTGTCTTTCTGCCAACTGCACCTGCTCAGAAAGCTGAAAGAGCAATCAAGCCTTAACGGCCTTCATGTGACATCAGAGAGCCGACCTCCGACCTCCATTATTCAGCCCGTGTAACGCCGGCAATGCAAACATATGCAGGAGCAGCTACCCGAGGCCATGCAGGGGGTAAGGACATGCAGGAATTTAAACAGCGCAGAAGGATCGAGGGTCTGGAGGAGGGGTAGGGGCGGAGTAGGGTCCTAACCGCGGACCGGAGAGACGGTGGCGTCCCATTTCTCACCCCCGGGTTCCGGATAGGGAAGGTCGCGGGGTGGCGGGGCGGCCGCCCGCTGTGAAATCATTCCGACAGCCGGGCTAATAAATGCGCACGGCGGCTCCATTAAAAAGAGCGCAGGGTCTCCTAATAAGCAGAATTAGGGCGGCTTATTCCTGCCACGCCTGCCCTTGGAGCGGAGCGCGGGCGATTAGTCACAGCAGGGTGACAGACACGGCTCTGCCGATTGGTCTGCTTGGTGGACGTAGGCAGACACGGCTCTGCTGATTGGTCTGCTTGGTGGACGCGCGCAGACACGGCTCTGCTGATTGGCCTGCTGCGTGGACGTAGGCAGACACGGCTCTGCTGATTGGTCTGCTGAGTCGACGTAGGCAAACATGGCTCTGCTTATTGGTTTGCTTGTTGGACGTGTGCAGACATGGCTCTGCTGATTGGTCTGCTTGGTGGACGTGCGTAGACATGGCCCTGCTGATTGGTCGGCTCAGCGTACATGTGCAGACACTTCCTGCCCCCTCGGCTGCTTTGGCAAAAGTAGCAGCTGGATGGTGAAAGGTGGGTAGAAGAGAGGTTTGTTTTCAATGGCTGCTTTTCAATGTTGTTGCTGATGAGGCAAATGGACAGGGGCAGAACTAATGCAGAGCCTAAGCAGAAGACTTGCCTCAATTATGGGCTCATTCACTTACTGAGCTGGGCTGTTACCAGGTATGCCATCAACCCAGAAACCAATTCAGCAACTATGCACTCTCATCGGTAACTCCAAATAGGCCCGATTCAGAAATTGGGTCAGTAATCTATTGTTTTTATTTGGGTGCGAAACAGAGCTTGCCTCTCTCGTCATAATGAATCCCTCCTTCCGCACTAACAGAGTGGACGAGTCAATCTCAGCCAGGGTAATTTGATGTCTCTAAGTGTAATTCGTAGAGTGAAACCACATTAGACCCCAGATAGATTTGTGAGTTTTCCCATTTCAGAAAATCCGATCCTTTTAAATCCCGGGTGTGCGTGGGCTGGAGAGGGGGTTTGGACTCGCACCCTCCCGAGATGCGGAAGGGTTTGGAGGAGCCAGTGATGCGGGCCCCACGCTGCTGACCGGCTCTCCGCTGATAAGGCCCTGCGGAGAAAGTACGGAACGGGAGCTACGTCTCTGGAAGCGGGTTATGTCCCGGAGAGACGGTTCATCCTTAAAGGCCCCGGCGGCTCGGTGGCGGTCTGGGCACCTGCCTCGCGCGGCGGCACGCTACTCATCTACCCTCCAGCTCCGGAAGAAAGAGGACATTAGCCTGGCACCATCCCACAGATGTTCATTAGGCTGCGTATGCATAGCCAAACTGAACACTGGAATGGGATTTCTGGAAAACCTTGAGAGAGCAAAACTGCTGCAAACTCAGATTTAGCAGCCATGCAAACCTGTAACATCAAGCGACCTTATGGTAACTCAGATAAGACAATCAGGCTGTTACTGAAAAGCAGAACTGATAATGGGGGGGTTTCCATCGGGCCCACGCAGAAAACCAAGTTCAGCAAGAGGGCACTGTGTGGTAGGAGGTGGTGTCTTTAAAATGAGACATTAAGCCATGGACATTAAAGATTGTTTAGTACTCTAATTCTTGCCAAATTCCCAGCCCTCTCAAACCCTCCCCCCTTCAGCTGAGGGATGGTCAGTGCTCAGGCACATCAGGCACAACAGCTTCAGGAGGCTCTATAAATGAGTGGTGGTGGACCAAAGTCAGCCTCCAATCACTGCAAAGAACTATCAGAGCCATGAGAGGTGAACCCAAGGATAAATCTTACAGAGTCTATTGGTAATTGTTCGATGCTAATGTTGCATTTACTCGATCAGTCTTTTCTGAGCTGAAAGTTGGCACAGGCTCGATAGCTAGCAGTACACATCAAGAAGGACGGATCCGGAGAGTGCAAACGAGCAAATCGGAAATGCTGGCTCTGAGATAGCCATAAAGAAAGCTGCATCCCAAAAAGTGTCAGCCTTTTCCACCAGCAAATGAAAGCCTACATGAAACTTTATTGCAAAAGTTCAGAGTTGCATGTAGGAATATAACCCGTGAGTAAATTTGGATTTATTTCTGTCTGCAGATTTGGTATAGCTACGTTTCTATAACAAGCTTAATAAACTCCTTCTCAAGAGCAGCCAAGGCATGCAAAATGTTGTCCCTGTTGGTATTAGAAGTGACACGCTTCCCAAGAGATCCAAAACGAATACGCAAATAGAAAACCACTAGCTACTGCCTGGAAATCCACTGCTCCTGCTGAGCACCTCGGTTTGATGAGAAATGTAATGGGCTCTGTTGGGTGAGCCAATGAAGGCCTTAAATGGTCCGCAGCCCTTCTTATTAACCATCAGAACAAACATCCCCTTCATAGGGACAGGTGTCCGAGACGCCCCGGGGTGGCAGCGCTCCAGAACAAAGAACTCCGTCTTGGCTGGAGGCCCAGTTGCCGCGGGAGACGGCACCCGGGCGGACGGTAAGAGCCTGATTCAGGCTGTCCTGAATGACAAGGCCACCGCAGTCCGGCACAGGGAGACGGCCGAGATTAATCAATCAGATGTGATTGAGCTTCACACTGAATACTGATTTGGATATGACATGACTAGACAGTTAAAATAAAGATATGATGAACTTCCAGCCCCTGAAGGGAAATTTGACTTGGACAAAGGCAACCGGTGTGTTTGAAAAAGGTTTCATTTTTTATATGAATCACTATACACAGTGAGCTCCATAACGTTTGGGACAAAGACATTCCTTTGCTCAGTACTCAACAATTTTAAATTTGCAATCAAACAATGCACATGTGGGATTAAGCGGGATTTCAATGGGGGGCACTTTTTATACATAGTCCCCCATTTTAGGGCACCATAATGTTTGGGACAAATGGCTTGACAGGTGTTTCAGCATAGTCAGGTGTGTTCAATAGCTTCTTTAGTGCAGGAAAAAACCAAACAGTCAGGTTTGGGCTATGTCTATTTTTTTGTTTCTTATTTTTCACATTTAGCAGCCTCCTAATGGTTTCCTTGACTTTAACTGGCACAGCTCCGGTCCTTATGCTTACAAATGCACATAACAGACTCCAAAGGTATTCAAAAGTCTAGAATCAAGACTAGATACTGAAAGCGGTCTTATACCTGCACTAAGGAAGCAATTGGACACACCAGACTAATCAGCTAGACTTGAAGCCATTTGTCCCAAACATGATGGTGCCCTGAAATGGGGCTATGTATAAAAGGTGCTGTAATTTCTACATACAGAAACCAAAATGCATAAAAAATACCCTTTTATAAAAATTGAGAATCTGCACTTTACCCACATGTAAATCATTTGGTCACAAATCTAAAATTGTGAAGTACAGAGCCAAATCAAGAACATGTGTTAGGCCCAGACATTATGGAGGGCAGTGTATATATACAGCTATTTTTTAGACAATGCGATTCCCTCTGTAGCCCTTTCCCCTTGGCACCAGACGGAGAAATGCGCAATGACAGAGCAAAGCGAAAAGGCGGCAGCTGGTAGCGGTAAGCGGATTAGGAGCGTGACGGCCTCGTCTCTTTCACGGGAAGCATTAAATGCATCAGCGGGGCCCAGTGTACACACACCTGTGTGAACGCGTTCCTGTCACAAATGTTCTTTCCCAACAGGCCCTGCAGGAACGCCCGCTGACCGCCCGGTTCCACCGGAGCGAGGAGAGGAAATTTCTCCGGCCGTCCCTGCGATGGGAGCGGCGCGGACGAGGTCGGGAGGCATTTTCCCTCGCTTCCTGTCGCGCCCTGAACGCAGGAAACGGAGCGGCGCACCTCAGGAACAAAGGGAAAAGACCCGCTCAAGTCACTCCTTAAATAACGAGGACAGCTGAGCAGACGCGTTGCCGGCCGTGAGCAGGGTGACGCCCTGGTGGCATCGCGTGCTGCTCTCAGCCGGCGCACAGGACAGACGAGGATAAAGAGCGACGGTGACCTGGCTCGACCGCGCCCGGACCGCGCCCGGACCGCGCCCGCACGCCCCCTCGCCCCAGGGCTGGCGGGGTCCCGTTCTGGAGGTGCCCTTAACACACGGTTTTCGCGGTCCTGGGAAATGAAGGGGGCCGGTGTTTAAATCGATGTTGGGTGCCGTGCACGTGCACCAGCAGCTCGAGCGCGTGTAATCTGGAGTTCACATCAGAGGACGTCCGTTCACGAGCGCGCGGTCCTCACGTCCGCGAAGAACGCCGCGACCTTGGGGTTGCAATCGCTCGGCCCCCGCACCCTCCCCTTCCCCACAGCCAATGGCTTCACTGATTAAATAAGAGGGTAATTATCCAGGAACGGGAGAGTCTGATACGGCCAGGCACACACGCGGGTCTGTGTGCGGAGTCCTTCATTGCCCTTAATTGTTCATTATTACGATTATGATTAAAAAGGAATTTCACACTCACTACAATAAATTTAAAGGGTGTTTCTTCAGAAATAAGACGCAGTACAATTTCCAAGACTGATCTGCACGGTATGCAATGTGTGATCCCGAAGAAAGAACTTAATATATTTAACTTTCACAAGGTTATTAATTCATGAGCGTTTGTATCTCAAAAAGCTCTGTAATCTGACTGTCAAGTAAATATTTTGCGTTATAAACACGTTCGCTGCAATCAACGCTGGGTCATTTGGCATGTGTTTCCCGATTCCAGGAATGAAAGCGTTGTTTTCTCTCTGGTAAAAAGTAATAATAAAGGGATAGATGGCTTGTTTATGGTTTTGGGGAGAGCTGAAGTGATTGTGCGTCCCTGTGGTGATGTTGCGATGAGCGGTACACAGAAATGAATAATTCACAGCAGACCATCAGAGACGCTTAATATTCAGCCAGCGGCACTTCACTCAAGGTCGGCCTGTTCATTCAACCCGGTTCTTATCCGCTTAATTATTTTTATATTTTTTTATCCGATGCATCTTTCGGATTTTTATTAGGACTATTACCTGCTTTTGTAAAACGCTTATGAAAGCTTTAATGGATGGTACTAATTATAGAAGTCTTTTCTCGATACTGGGAATAAAACACGGATACAGAGATTTTGACAAGGGCTGTGAAAGAGAACTGTAGAAGGGACTGCAGAATCGACCGGTCCTCCTCCAATGCTGAACAGATCCACGAGGAGGACCAGGCCCCTCAGCCCTCCACAGCCGGCTGCAGCAGCCCGTCGCTATGAGAGGAGGCGAGCGTTATCAAACGGAGAGAACGAGCGCTCCTACCTCCATACACCTCCCCATGAGATAATTTTATGCACCTCCTCACACACACACTTCCTCACACACCAACTTTCAAGCATAACCTGAAAGATATGTCCAGTGTATGTTTCAGCTAGTAGTGTTTGGTGCGCAATTTAGCTGGATGTGTGGGAAGTGTGTTAGCCAGAGGTGTGTGATGTGTGCTAGCTGCAGGTGTGTGATGCGTGTTAGCTGCAGGTGTGTGATGCGTGCTAGCTGCAGGTGTGTGATGCGTGTTAGCTGCAGGTGTGTGATGCGTGTTAGCTGCAGGAGTGTGATGCGTGTTAGCTGCAGGTGTGTGATGCGTGTTAGCTGCAGGTGTGTGATGCGGTTAGCTGCAGGTGTGTGATGGTGTTAGCTGCAGGTGTGTGATGCGTGCTAGCTGCAGGTGTGTGATGCGTGCTAGCTGCAGGTGTGTGATGCGTGCTAGCTGCAGGTGTGTGATGTGTGTTAGCTGCAGGTGTGTGATGCGTGCTAGCTGCAGGTGTGTGATGCGTGCTAGCTGCAGGTGTGTGATGCGTGCTAGCTGCAGGTGTGTGATGCGTGTTAGCTGCAGGTGTGTGATGTGTGTTAGCTGCAGGTGTGTGATGTGTGCTAGCTGCAGGTGTGTGATGTATGTTAGCTGCAGGTGTGTGATGTGTGTTAGCTGCAGGTGTGTGATGTGTGTTAGCTGCAGGTGTATGATGCGTGTTAGCTGCAGGTATGTGATGTGTGTTAGCTGCAGGTGTGTGATGTGTGTTAGCTGCAGGTGTGTGATGTGTGTTAGCTGCAGGTGTGTGATGTGTGTTAGCTGCAGGTGTGTGATGTGTGTTAGGTACAGGTGTGTGATGTGTGCTAGCTGCAGGTATGTGATGTGTGGTAGCTGTAGGTGTGTGATGTGTGGTAGCTGTAGGTGTGTGATGTATGTTAGCTGCAGGTGTGTGATATGTGTTAGCTGCAGGTGTGTGATGTGTGTTAGCTGCAGGTGTATGATGCGTGTTAGCTGCAGGTATGTGATGTGTGTTAGCTGCAGGTGTGTGATGTGTGTTAGCTGCAGGTGTGATGTGTAGCTGCGTGTAGTGTGCGTTAGCTGCAGGTGTGTGATGTATGTTAGCTGCAGGTGTGTGATGTATGTTAGCTGCAGGTGTGTGATGTATGTTAGCTGCAGGTGTGTGATGCATTTACCTGTATGGCGAGAGCACAAGCCACCACAGATCGTAAGTACTGCATGGGGTCCTCCGGTCCCTCCCACTTACTCTGCCAGCTCAGAGGACACTGCAGAGGGGAGGAGGAGGGAGACTCTGAGAATGTATTCCTGCTTAAAGATCACGTACAGAGTACAGATACGCTCTGAAACAATAGAGTGATCGAGTGAAAGAATCCAGTCATATTATTAATCAACCAACTAATATTTTATGCAGCGTTCTGAAGCGAATTACATGTGTGGACATAAATCTTATATTTTGTAAGATCTGAAAGCAACTCTCAAAACAACAGTCTGACCAGAACAAATAGGCATGCACCACTGTGTGTAGCGATTGATGAATTAGTCCAGTGATAGCCGTCTCAACATGTTCACAAAAACATAACAGAGTCCAGAAGAGAGAATCCCAGAGAAAAAAAGGAACGTTTAAGTATGCCTGCTAATTTCCTTAAAACAGTGACAGAGGGTGGGAGATACAGAGGCGGGGGGGAGACAGAGCGAGAGGAGACAGAGAGGGAGAGACAGAGACAAACGGGGGGGAAGAGAGAGTGAGAAAGAAAGAGAAAAGGACTGAGGGGATTTCTCCTGCATTAGCGGACACGCGGAGCTGCAGCGCAGTAGGAGGGGATTAGAGTGATATGGCTCGTGTGAGGAGGCCTGAGAATCTCCCGCTCCGCTCATCCGTCATCCTATCAGCAGCAGGGCCCGGGCCGGGGCGGGGGGAGGGGGGGGGGGTTAATAACGGGCCCGGCTGGCGTGCTAATCAAAGCCACAGCGCGGCCTGTCTGTAAAGAGCGGGGGACGCGTACGCACGTGCGCCCAGAGTGCGCCGCCGGCACGTTCGCGGGACTACGCGCCGCGGCCAGCAGATGTGGCGGAGACAGGCCGGGGCGTTTAAACGCCGCTCCGCCCCCACCTGGGCGTCTGGTTTCTCCCCAGCCTCCCCCCTCTTATGAGGCCTTTCACCCCGCCTCCTCTGCCAGAGAGCCCATCGCCTCAGAGCACCGCCCCCTACGATGGCTCTCCGCTCCCCGCGCCCGCCTCCCCGACGGAGCGCCCCGCTCGCCCCAGGAGGAGCCTCCGAATCCCCCTCAGGTTTTATTAACGAGACACGGCATCCTGGGAGATCAAGGCGCAGAGCCGCAGTCTGTCCTTTACACTCTGAGAGACTCTGAGATTCTGAGAGACTCTGAGAGCGGAAAACTTGTGAGGAGATACATGATGAAACTGGCACTTTCTCTAATTACTGTCAGACAGCCCAGATCTGTCTGAAATGTGGCCGGCTGCCCTCAGACGGGATATCAGCACGGCACTTCACCTTCCCTCCTCACACGCACAGTAAACGTCACTTCACCTTCCCTCCTCACACGCACAGTAAACCTCACTTCACAGGCCATCCGAGATGCCTCCATACCAGGCACCGCACAGCCGGCAGGTCGCCAGGGCGCTTCCACAAACACCTACGATCCAACGACATGCATTAAACCGAAATAATACACATTCTTAAAACTCCCTTTAAACGTATCCTATTCAAAGGCACTCCCAGTGCAGGTAAGGCGATGGAAGGGCTGGCTGTAATCTTCTGCTTTCCTTCCGTCCTCCAGCGAATCCCCTCAGCGCTGAGAAAGCGCGTCGCTGAGCGGAGCTGATTATGGTGATTAACGGGGAGGTAAACAGGATAGCACTGAGATTACACTTCCTCAACCACTGCGAAAGATCCGGCAGGCTCTTCTCTCGGGCTGTGAAGAGACTGCACACGCCCTCATGTTTTTTGGGTTTTTTTTCCCCCCCCGTAATGAGAGCTTCCTGATTTGACGTCCTTGTCATCCGACGGGTTTGAAGCTAAGGGCTGTTTGACGTCTAATCGCGAGGAAACTATTCTGCCTGCGCCGGGAGGGGCTGCGTTCGTGCCCACCGGCTGGAACAGGAAGAGGAAGCGGTGCGAGAGAAGCGTCGGGCGATGACACGTGCCAGGAGACGGCTCCGATGACTAAGCGGATTAAATTAATCAGGAGCACAATCAAAGCGTGAAAGTTAAACGCAGGCGATCTCGTTAGATTATTATCGGCTGTCTCAAAGCCTAATTGAGGAAAGCAATCTTTTTAAAATGCCGGGGACAGGGAGTTAACAGAAATGGAAGTGCCACGCCAATTACTCCTCGCACAAAACATCGGAGTCAAAAAGAAGTCTGGGTTCAACTTTTAATTCAGATCAGATCGGACCATAATGTGGCGGGACAGGCGTTGATGGGAACTGTTAAAAGCTGAACGTGTGGATGTAATTGGCTTCAGCAAGAGCTCTTGAGGTGGGAAGGTGAGGATGACCATGTACTGCCATCCCTTCATAAGATCCGTGAAGGACAGCGAGACCGGAGCCTGAAGACCGCTCCGAGGCCGCGGTCGCGCTCCTGACCGGACGCTGCGCTCCTGACCGGACGGTACGGTCCTGACCGGGCGCTGCGCTCCTGACCGGACGCTGCGCTGCGCTCCTGACCGGACGGTACGGTCCTGACCGGACGCTGCGCTCCTGACCGGACAGTACGCTCCTGACCGGACGGTGCGGTCCTGACCGGACGGTGCGGTCCTGACCGGGCGCTGCGCTCCTGACCGGGCGCTGCGCTGCACTCCTGACCGGACGTGCGTCCTGACCGGACGGTACGGTCCTGACCGGACGGTACGGTCCTGACCGGACGGTACGGTCCTGACCGGGCGCTGCGCTCCTGACCGGACGGTACGGTCCTGACCGGACGCTGCGCTCCTGACCGGACGGTACGGTCCTGACCGGGCGCTGCGCTCCTGACCGGACGGTACGGTCCTGACCGGACGCTGCGCTCCTGACCGGACGGTATGGTCCTGACCGGCGCTGCGCTGCGCTCCTGACCGGACGGTACGGTCCTGACCGGACGGTACAGTCCTGACCGGGCGCTGCGCTCCTGACCGGACGGTACGGTCCTGACCGGACGGTACGGTCCTGACCGGACGGTGCGGTCCTGACCGGGCGCTGCGCTCCTGACCGGACGGTATGGTCCTGACCGGGCGCTGCACTCCTGACCGGACGGTACGGTCCTGACCGGACGCTGCGCTCCTGACCGGACGGTACGGTCCTGACCGGGCGCTGCGCTGCGCTCCTGACCGGACGGTACGGTCCTGACCGGACGCTGCGCTCCTGACCGGACAGTATGGTCCTGACCGGGCGCTGCGCTGCGCTCCTGACCGGACGGTACGGTCCTGACCGGGCGCTGCGCTCCTGACCGGACGGTACAGTCCTGACCGGGCGCTGCGCTCCTGACCGGACGGTACGGTCCTGACCGGACAGTGCGCTCCTGACCGGGCGCTGCGCTGCGCTCCTGACCGGACGGTACGGTCCTGACCGGGCGCTGCGCTCCTGACCGGACGGTACGGTCCCGCGGTCACTCACCTCCTGGTTGAGCAGGGCGGTGGCCAGCTTGTGCACGTCGGCGGTCAGCAGGGACGTCCCGCGGATGACCTTGCTGAGGGCGGCCAGCGATTGGTGGATGCTCTGGACCAGGCGCACGGCGTTGAACTGCTCCAGGATGACGAAAGAGAGAACGGGAGAGCCCTGGCTCTCGCTGGGCGGGGCCACCTTCTGATGGATCAGAGACGAGCCCTGAGAGAGAGAGAGAGAGAGAGAGAGAGACACGCTGAATGACAGACTGTATAAGCATCTGCTGACCAACGCTCTTCTCTGCCACCTCCGCTGTGGCCACGCTCCTGTGTCATGGCGATAAAGCACCCTGAAATTGAAAAATGAAATGATTAAGAGAGGGAGGATGAGATGGGATAGGGGAAGCGAGAGGGAAAAGGAGAGAGATAGGTTGGGAGGGAGATTAGAGAGGTGTTGATCCTCATGAAAGAGATCGGCAGCAGAACTATGAGGCTGTTCGGGGCTCTTCTCTTCCATTAGAAATCAACGTGCAAAGTTTGCCGGGCTTTGGAACAAGCAATAAGGTCTCTATCAGTTTGAATCAATGAATGAGTTGCCGGTGTACCTGGGGAGTGTTAGATATAAGGCCTTTAGCTGTGTGTGTGTGGTGTGTGTAGAGATGCGGTGGTGTGTTGTGTACTGCAGTATGCGTGTGTGTGTGTGTGTGTGTGTGTGTGTACTGTATGTATGTGTGTGTGTGTGTGTACTGCATGTATGCGTGTGTGTACTGTATGTGTGTGTGTGTGTGTGTGTGTGTACTGCATGTATGCGTGTGTGTGTGTACTGTATGTATGTGTGTGTGTGTGTGTGTGTGTGTGTGTGTGTGTGTGTGTGTGTGTACTGTATGTATGTGTGTGTGTACTGTATGTATGTGTGTGTGTGTGTGTGTGTGTACTGCATGTATGCGTGTGTGTGTGTGTACTGTATGTATGTGTGTGTGTGTGTGTGTGTGTACTGTATGTATGTGTGTGTGTGTGTATACTGTATGTATGTGTGTGTGTGTACTGCATGTATGTGTGTGTGTGTGTGTATACTGTATGTATGTGTGTGTGTGTGTGTGTGTATACTGTATGTATGTGTGTGTGTGTACTGTATGTATGTGTGTGTGTGTGTGTACTGTATGTATGTGTGTGTGTGTGTGTGACTGCACGCGTGTGGACTGTGAGCTGTGAAGCTGCAGTGAGTGACAGGCCAGCAGAGGGCCTGTTAGGGTGATGTGGACGCCCCTGCCCTCAGCACGCTCTGCTGTTTACACTGTAATGTCAAAACACGAGCTCAAATACGCTCCCAACCAACCAGCACACCTCCCCTGAGGAGCGCTGCTGAGGGAGCGAAGCAGCTTGAGCAGAGGTCTGACAAACAACGCGCCAGAACGCTTTCCGTCCAAAACAAAAGATGCATTGGGCTGTCGCGCTGCTCATTCAACCTCAGCCAAAGGCAAATTCAATTAGTGACATACAAATGCTGCGCTTCTCTGGCTAACAATGGAACTCAATGGCCCCGACAACCCGCCAGCACACAAACACACAGGCTAGAGTAACATCCACTTGAGTAACTTGAATAAGATATGCTAATGCTCTTTGTTACTGAGAAATAAAGAGGGACCAGCAATTCATTCAAGGCCAGTGAAATGCTGTAGATTCTCAAACATTCATAGCTTCATTTGCACCCAGTACAAAAAGCCCTATTATCACTGCATCATTTTTATACTGCAATTAAGTATGACAAAAGCTGGTGGTGGGTCTATGCCCCGCCCACCTCTACAACTAACGAGGCCACCTTTGCTAGGAATAAATACAGCACTGCATAAGGAGGCAAGTGGGAAATCATAATTATCACCTTAATTAAGCACTGTGGGTGATATCCTGTAGATACTCCTGCCCAACCCTGTTCCTGAAGATCTACCGTCCAGTAGGTTTCACTCCAACCCTAGCAAAGCACACCTCCTTCAAGAGCTAAAGCTCTCCTTGAGCTGATAATCAGTGGAATCAGGTGTGCCAAATTAGGGTTGAAATTACAAATACAGGATGGTACTGTAGATCTCTAGGAACAGAGTTGGGCAGTCCCGCAGTAGATGAATACAGAAAGGCAAACATATTCTACATGTCTGTAAAACAGGCATTAGCGAAAAGGTACTATGTTCAATACCTACTCCAGTCAAAGCACTACACAGCATGGGGCTTATAAAATGGGCTTATAGCCGGGAGGTTGCATGTTCAATTCCCTGGCTGGGAACTGCCGTCATTCCTTTGCTCCGGGCCTGAACTGCTACTGCAGAACATCCAGCCAAATAAATGGATAGTGTGTAAAAATGCAAGCCGCGCAAGTCGCTCTGGACAAGATAAGCCTGCGAGACAAACGATTACAATAACAATGGAGCCCAGACCGCGAACAAACAGGGCAAGTTTGTCAGCAAACAGTTCAGAGCCCAGAAACATCTGTTAATTTACTGTAAGCGAGGAACGGTGAAATGTCACAGCCATCGCCACTGGGAGATCCCAGCCGATCGCTGAGCCCCAAATCTCCAATACCCGCGCTCGGATGTAAATGCGGACAAATAAGCAGGAGATTATTTTCACATTTCACACATGCGAGCGTACCTGAGGCTGGTACCGTACGTGCCAGGATCAAAGTGCCCTGGATAACGATATCTATGCAAAACAGACCACCAAGAACCTGGAGCTGTCTGACTGAAGGACACTGGGAGAATTAGAAAACAACATTATCATAAAAAGAGAAAAAGCTCAAATCAAGCAAAGGAGATGCAGGCAGATAACTATACTTCAGCGATGAAAAATATCCTCGAAAATCTGACAAAATCTGTTTCTTCCCATTTACATGATGGACGGGCAGGAATGTGCATTGGTGCCACAGTGCACACGTACCACACAGTTCACGCAAAGAGAATGAGTACGTGAGTGTGTATGTGTGCGTGTGTGTGCGTGTGTGTGCATGTGTATGTGTGTGCATATGTGCGTGTGCGTGCATGTTCATACATGTCTTTGCATGTACCAGCGCTGCTGTGGGTACATGGGGGAGCAGCCCTATGGCTGTTTTCAGGCACACAGTAGCAGACCCCAGAGAGGGGACGGCGCGCATGAGCCCTTCTTAATGAGCGAGAGGGGCGGGGCCCCGCTCATGTATTCGCTCCTGATTGAGAGGTGTGAAATAACAAGCTGAGCGCGCTGCAGGCCCCGCGAGCGCCGTGACCTGGTGACCTCCGCGCGGCCCGCCCTGCCGGGCTGGAGCCGCTTCGCGTCGCGGCTCGTTATCCGCACGCTAACGCGCGCGGCCCGCTCTGCCGGGCTGGAGCCGCTTCGCATCGCGGCTCGTTATCCGCACGCTAACGCGCGCGGCCCGCTCTGCCGGGCTGGAGCCGCTTCGCATCGCGGCTCGTTATCCGCACGCTAACGCGCGCGGCCCGCTCTGCCGGGCTGGAGCCGCTTCGCATCGCGGCTCGTTATCCGCACGCTAACGCGCGCGGCCCGCTCTGCCGGGCTGGAGCCGCTTCGCATCGCGGCTCGTTATCCGCACGCTAACGCGCGCGGCCCGCTCTGCCGGGCTGGAGCCGCTTCGCATCGCGGCTCGTTATCCGCACGCTAACGCGCGCGGCCCGCTCTGCCGGGCTGGAGCCGCTTCGCATCGCGGCTCGTTATCCGCACGCTAACGCGCCGGCCCGCTCTGCCGGGCTGGAGCCGCTTCGCATCGCGGCTCGTTATCCGCACGCTAACGCGCGCGGCCCGCTCTGCCGGGCTGGAGCCGCTTCGCATCGCGGCTCGTTATCCGCACGCTAACGCGCGCGGCCCGCTCTGCCGGGCTGGAGCCGCTTCGCATCGCGGCTCGTTATCCGCACGCTAACGCGCGCGGGCGCTAGACCCGTCTGCGCCGGGGCGCTGCAGCTGACAGCCGCACGGGGAACGGCGGGAGAACAGCGAGCCGCGGTTATTTTACCGCCCGCACTAAAGCCTCGTCCGCCAGGCCGCCACTGCTGGAATGTTTCCCGCCCAAAATCAATCAACTGCAGGAGGCGCAGACGCCCGTAACCTAGGAGGAGGTGTAACTGATAGTCAATGGAAGATTCAGCCGTACCGCTAAAAGTTACTGCTGCTTTTTATGGGTTGTCACCCAACAATCCGGTGCAGAAGATAAAACATCTACTATTTTTTATGGAGGCTAGCCTTCTCCCTTCCTAAAATTGCACCTGCTACCGACAGCAGCCAGCTGGTGATTTCACAGGTTTGGATTTAGTTTCGATTCTGCTGAGGGAAGCAGAGTCTCAAGTAAATAATTAGACAATATTTCTTCCCAAGCAAATCTAGACCTATTTACTTGCAATAGACGTTTGCAAACAAAGATCCATCAGCGATGCACATTGTACAGTGTACATTGTAAAAAGTGTTTTATACGTCTAATCACATGGCAGAGTGTTTCTGTCATCTCCCTGCCATATTTAAGGCTAATAGAAGGTAACTATCCTCTGAGGCACGCAACCCATCCACTGCTCTGCAGTAGAGCATCTTTACCCATGCCGGTCTCTGCTCTGCAGTAGAGCATCTTTACCCACGCTGGTCTCTGCTCTGCGGTAGAGCATCTTTACCCACGCTGGTCTCTGCTCTGCAGTAGAGCATCTTTACCCACGCTGGTCTCTGCTCTGCAGTAGAGCATCTTTACCCACGCTGGTCTCTGCTCTGCAGTAGAGCATCTTTACCCACGCTGGTCTCTGCTCTGCAGTAGAGCATCTTTACCCCTCTTTCCAGGCGCTATCGAGCTCGGTCATGCGCGGGCCTGCGGAACTCCCAGCCGTGATATGTCAGTGTGTCTGGGACCGGCGCTTTAGCGGGATAAGCCACCCAGAATACCCCGTATTGATCCCGCCTCCTTTGTTAGGATAAAACTGCTGAGCAGCGTAAGACATGATTTCCCATCTTCTGCAGGCCTCCCTGGAGTAATGAGCTCACCACCCACTGCTTCCTGTGCAGTAAAAGCACGCAGCGAGCGTTGGCTTTCCAGCGCGGAGAAAGGAAGTGATGCGGGGTGTCCTTGCAGGGGGCTCGCCGCTCCGGTGCGTCCGCGGCTGAATGACTGATGGGTACAGTGAGCTCCTCTGAGGCAGAGGGCCCTGTGGGAATGGGACTGCAGCGCATCATAACTAAAGAAACAGCAGGATTACTGACGGGGAAGATCTGAGGGAAAGATCTTCCTCTGTGATTACGTTACAGGCATTTAGCAGACGCTCTTATCCAGAGTGACTTAGGCAACTTTTACATAGCATTCACACTGCATCCATTTATACAGCTGGATATACACTGAAGCAATGCAGGATTAGTACCTTTCTCAAGGGTACAACAGCAGTGTCCTACCGGGGAATTGAACCTGTGACTATGCGGTTACAAGACTAGCTCCTTACCCATTACACTACGCTGCTGCCCGGTGATGAACCATACGAACCAAAATCAACTTCACAGTTACAATCAATCAATTCTGCTCCCTTTCCAATAGCTTTGGCATCACAGGTCTTAATGCACAGGCATCCAGGGTAATTATTCTCAACCTTTACACACACACGTAAACTGCTCATCTCTGCCGGTATCTATCAGGGTCTGTGACTCTACATACAACTGTGTGTGTGTATGTGTTTGTGTCTGTGAGTGTGTGTGTGTGTGTGTGTTAGTGCGTTTTTTATTTGTCCTCGTCTGTTACCAGAATCACTTCACGGTAGAATATCTACCATGGTGGGGCAGGGCTATTTCAGAACCTGTTTTACATTTTGAAATAATTTGATAAAAAATGTAATTACTGCATGTTAGAGTGCTCTACTGTACTGTTTTTACAGCCTGATTTCTCTGCGTAAGACAAGACTTCTCTTGCTCTCTGGCTCCCTGGAGTAATAAACACACCACCCACTGAATCCTGCAAACTTTCTAAAGCTCGCAGCCAACATTAATTCAGTGACAGGAAGTGATGCGAGGCGTTCTTACGCGGGGGCCGCGAGGCGAGGGCGGGCGGACGTCGCTCAGCGCGCGCGGTTCGGGCCGGAAACGCGTGGCGGCTCGCTGCTCTGCCGCAGACCGCTGTTTTGGGAGGAGCGTTCTCGGAGTCGCCGTCGTTCCCACGGAGTCCGTGCTGCGCATCACGCAGAGGGACTGACTCACCCCCCCACGCGGAGGAGCCCCCAGGAAACCAGGGGAGGCAAACAAGCGCAGCGCAGGAGCCAGTCAGGGCGTCAGCGCCAGGCACTACGGGCTATTAAGCAGAGCGAAAATAAACTGCGTCTATATGAGGAGAGGGGAGGGGAGAGGGGAGAGGGGAGAGGGGAGGAGGCCGAGGACGACGGTCACCCTCCTTTCTCACATCGCCGTTTGCCCCCGTTTTCCCCCACGGAAAAGATTCACACGCGTGTGTACATTCATATAAGTTCCTCCGGATGAACAAATGTCATGCAGTGTAATATAACGCGCGTTTAAAAAACAGGGTTTAAAAGCAGAAGGCAGTTGAAATATCTATCTGCCGTGCTCTCTCATGCGACGGGCTTTCTTATGTCAGAATCAGGGGCTGTGTGCATGAAGGTACAGAGCGTGTGTTTCAGGAGATCTTTAGGTGCATTATTGCTGTGTAAAAAGCCTCAAGGCAGCTCTGCTCAAGAGCTTCTACCATCTGTCCCTTGTCTCAGCTTTCAGCTGTTATTCCTTCAAGGAATGGTTGAATAAGCAGTCATAAATAAATACTATACTAATGAATATAACCATGAGCCATTTGCAAGAATCTATGCAGCGAGCATTTGGTAATATTACTACACACACGCACACGCACACGCACGCACACACACATTCTGTTGGCTGCAGGAACCACAAGACTTTTAAACAGAAATGAATGCCTCTGAAGTCCACAACCAATTAAAATATAAAAACAGAGATGACCTGATGTAAGTTGCAGACCCTTTCCTACGGCAAATCTAAATTAGTTCTGGTGGAAAGGATTAGGCCTATATCAAATTCAGACACATAGTTGAATGAATATGCACAATAATAGTGGTTCACATGATTTCAACAAAGGAAAACAAAGTGGAATATATGTGCCTGTCCTTGTAAGCAAAAAATGAACCATGAAGTCCAAAAAGCTTCCAGAACAACCTGGGGATAAGGCTGTGGTTGGAACATATCACTACATTAACATTACATTTCATTTATTTAGCAGATGTTTTTATCCAAAGCGACGTACAAAAATCAAGTAGAGTATGACATTTTAAGACACTGACTATCCTTTAACCATAGTGAGGACCATAAACTGGACCAGGGTAAGTGTCACTGCCTAGACCAGGATGCCCCTTGAGGTCAAGGGTGAGAACAAAACAGGTGAGGAAAGCCACCGTGAGGCCAGACGTGACTGAAAGAGCTAATTTAATGAGTGAGAAGGGTAAAAATGTCCAGGGGCCAACATTATCCCTGTGCCTTTATGAGAGAGGAAAGAACTGAGCCATTACTGAAAAAACCCATCTCAAATACCATATGGAGTTCTGACAGTGCGGAGCAGTTTTGTAGATTAGAAATGTTACTTCCCATTTAAAAGTGTCATGATTTTCAAGCTCTGAGGCAACACAATGAGAGAACTGCGCAAGTGTGGAAATATCAAAGAAAAGGGAGACGAAAACATTTTTAACAACTTCTGGGGGAAAAAAAACAGAAAAGAAAAAAAAAAAGAGGGAAATGCACTCACGACTCCCTGTGGATTTCCAGACAGCGGCAAAATACTCAAACGCAACTGACATTCAATGCAAAACATCATTATGGAGCCAGGCACCTCAGGCCATTGCACACTCTTTAACATTTCCTTTTCCGTTCCACTGCTCTGGACTGAAATGGCTGGAGAGTGTTTGTGAGAGGATCACAGAACCTGGCTGACCGGGTGATGGCTCTGGTGTACTGTACTGCAAGTGATTAGCCCTCAAGACTGAGTGATAACATTCCTTTACTGTTCAGTCTTTACACATTCAGAGCAAAGTCACTGTACACTGCTGAGGTCTAAAACGCACCTGTATCTCCCCACTTGTCCCCAAAAAATTTACTTTTTAGGGGCTGTTATGCACTTAAAAAGCTACACACATTTACCGAAGCAATTTCTTCTTTAATGGTGTGGCAGCCATGTCACTGGGAATTGAAACGACACTTCTGGACAACCGGTGTCCACTGCCACCATCATGAACAGAGGATTCAAACCTGGTTATGTCACACAACAAGGATTCTGGCCCCATTCATAAAAAAGGTTTGAGGGCATTAGAGGAAAAATTTAAAGAAAGGGGGATGAGGGTAAGACGGGCAGGAGAGAGGGTGCTGTACACAGCAGCTTTGGAGTGGCCCGGATGGAGGGGTTGTATGAGTGAAGAGAGAGGAGTGGGGACAAGGTGAAGGTCTCGTCTCACCTGATTCAGCTTCTTCCACAGGTTGAGGACAGGGGAGAGCCCGTTGGACCAGATCTCTCGATCGAACTTGGACCCGGCCGCCACCGACCTGCTCAGAATCCTCAGCTGTGAAATCACCTAGGAGACAATGACATTGGTAATGCATCTTTTCCACTGCAGTAAAATTATCAAGTAAGAAACTGTGGAACAAAATTATTAAGAAAAAATAAATATAATATAATCTGCCTGTACTAATGAAAAGGTTTACAAATAATTACTTTCCACATTTCAGTTAAGGCATGCGGGCTAGCGTTCCCAGTAGACTGTACTCTCAGAATTACACATTTCTGCAGATAGCAAATTGTGGCAATTTACAGATTCATCACACCCTGTAAACACTACATTGGAGCTTTGGACAGAGGTTTCAAGTTTGATGGGTTTGACATGACAAGTCAGCTTCAACTGGTGTGATTTCCAGTCTGACAGACTAACACCTGAATAGCACTCTGGGGGTAAAAGACTTCCCAGGGCATCTCAGGCTATACGGGCATCAGCTATTTCTTTAGTATAACACTTTCTCATTTCAGTTGCAATACTAAAGAGTTGCACTCATGAAAGGAATTGTCAAGGCATATACTGGTGTTAATTATACATTAATTACACATTACAAGTAATTGCAATTGTGAATTTAAGCACAATTGGGGTTCATTATTACATGAATCTGGGTAAGAACAAATTTCATGAAACATGTTGCTTTTCCATAGAAACTTTCCAAGAAAATATTCTCCTTTCCATGAACATTTTGATAAATGATGTCTAATGAATCACACGAGACACACTGTCATGGAAAATTTGAAAGGAAAACTGTTAGCGATTTGCTACCTGTGCAAATGTAGATTTTCCATGTGTCTTTGAGCACTCAGAACTACAAAAACAAGATGACAGATGCTTCACAGCTGGAGGTCATATGTGATCACTTAAGTCTACTGAAAAAGTCGTGGATGGATTTCAATAGAACTTGGTGAAGCTGTAGACGAGTTTGAATTTGTTGAAATGACTGCCTGACAGACAAGGAGGTATTCAGCCCACTGAGTACTGCTTTGGGTTTTTGCCTTTTTTTCCCCCTTCCCTGTGGAATTATACAAGGAAAAGATAAAGTGACAAAATTCAGAGATGACATGTGTCAGTCAGGACAGATATGCAATGATGTGATGGTTTGATCAATGACAAACTGTAGGGAAAGAAAGAACTGATTTTGTGATGCTTCACTCCCCTCTCTCCTCTGATAAATGGGTTTCATTTGCTTGGGCTGGACTTTGCGCTAACATTCGATTAGCCAGTCTGGCCCAAGAGAAGAGACAGCAGAGGAGGGGCAGGTCTCCTGGTCTGGAGATGATTGTAATTCAAGCTGAACTGCTGCGCTGTGGTGTCCAGTCATGGGTTTTACAGCCCATGTTTTATAGTACAGCAGCACAATTACACATAAAAACAGCCCCTAACGAACGGCCCACAGCGCCGGTCACCGGTCGCTAACTCCGCTGGAAGACCTGGCCTTTCAGCGCCGCCCGCGCGCGTGTCGGCTGGGAGGCTCGGGCGGGGCGGGGGTCACCGCGGGGGGGAATGGGGGGCTGAAGGAGCGGCGGGGCAGACAGTGACGAATGGGACGGAGAGCGGGAGCCGGCCTCGATTGGCCGACGGCTCCTCGGGGAGAGAGGCTCCGGTCGGAACCGCTGTCTCACAGCCTCGTTATCCCCTCACGCCCTAACGAGGGCCAGGCCCCGCCCGCGGGGAGGCGTCACGGAGAGCTGAGCGGGGCGGGAGAGGAGCCCCACGGGGACCTGAGGTTCCGTCAAGGAACCCCACGACCAGAGCGCAACCGCCGAGGGGGGGGGGGACTGCGGGTTTGGCGGGAGAGAGTGACAGCGGCAGAAGCGATCTGCAACTACATTCTATTAACCCTCAATTAGATTAGCTATCGACCACAGGGGCCGTAAAAGTCAGCGTGGGGACCTGCCAGCCCCGCTCTCCCTGTCCCTGGCCCCCCGTGCAGTGATGGGCTGGGGGTTAAATCTGATGCGTCTGTCGGGGCAGTAAAATAACAGGGCTAACAGGCCGCTAATCTGGAGCATGACGCTGCATGCGTGAAGAGGAAGCTCCGGCACAAACCCACCAACCCGGCGTTCCCATGCCGCGGCCACGTGAGCAGTGCATGATGGGACACGGCCAGCGCACCTGAGGGGGGGCGCTGAAGCAGCGGGGATGGGAAATGAAAACATTCATGCATTAAATCCCCTTTAAAAAAAACAGGCGCGCTAACGCCTGGATTACTGGGGTCTGGCGTCTGCGCCGCTGCCCGGACCGGCGTAAGCAGCTTTGGGCTGATGAGCGGAGCGAGCCAGGCGGAGGCCGCGCCGCGTCTGGCTGCTGTTCAGACGCACAGCGGCCTGTTTAAACCTGAGATCTCTCACTGAAATCTTCTCTCCCCGGTGAGCACCTGAGGGGAGAGGGGGGAGAGCCGGTGGACTGGAGCACGCACAGAAGACTCCTTGTTCTTGTCTTCAGGGAAAAAGAAGAAGCTAAAACCATCATTTCAGCATTTAGTCTTTTCAATATAAAAAACATGACTGATTGCCAACCACCAGATCACATATTGGAATATGAGCTTTGTTGCTGAGTAAACCAACAGGGCAGTGATTACCGTATATTACACTATTTACCCACTGAGGTCCTCACCACTGGAAGCATAACACCTCTGACAAACACCACACTCTGTGAGGTGAGAGTCCTGGATGTCACTGCCAGCTTGAGGAAGGAATGTGGACACAAGCAGACTGCTCCATGTCTGCGGCCCTGACGGAGGGCTAAGCTGAGAGATCTGTTCCCAGAATGAGGCCGCTCTGGTTTGGACTGCTCCATTACTGAAGGGCTTCTCACCCTGTTCCCAGAGTGAGTGAGGCTGCCCCCGGCCCAAACTGAGCTCACCCTGTGCCCGTTTCAGCTGCCCTTAGCATTTTACGCTAACGGAACTGAATCACTCTTCTGCCCAACCAATCAGCAGGCCCCACGGTAATACAGGAAGTGTTCATATTGATAAAGTCCATGACATATTATCACATGGGCAATTTGTATTGTGCTTCTGCACCTGCATCTAATAATAATGTCTAAACCAAAATCATTCTGTAACCCCCCCTTCCCCCCCCCCCCCACAACACCAAGATAAGGGCTGCCAAAGAAACAGATGCATACATTTGAGAAATCCAATCACATCATAAAGGCGATGAGCGGAACAAAAAGCAGGGGCATCTGCAGCAATCAATACAGCCTGGAGTCAGAGAGGGACAGGAGCAGGCCTTCTGTCAGGAGCTGGAGTCATCTACAAGCCAAATGCGGCTAAATAATGAAATAAGTCCGCTGCGTTTGGGGGGGATGGGGGTGAGGAGCGGGGGACCATTTCGCCCTGCTGACCCCAGCCGAAGAGGGGGAAAGTGTGGGGGGGAGACGGGAGAGTTCTCGGGGCGCGCACTGCATCATCTCTGACAGACACATTCTAATTACGTTCCGGCTGGCGGAGTTAAAGCACCGAGCTCCGCGGGCCCGCTTTATTGGCCGCCCGTCCAATACGCTGCCGGGAGACGGGCGCTGATTTAGAGGGGACGGCCGCGAGATTAAACCCCACCCCCCCTGCCTCCACACCTCAGAACCCCCCACTCAACCCCCCACTCCCCCCCCCCCCCCACAAACACACACAATCACACAGAAAAATGAAATAAATAAAAATGCGGGTGCAGTTCATTAGCATGCGCGGGCGGCGCTGCGTGAGTGATGACACCAGTTTACACTCTCTTTATTAGCCTGCCTGATTTAATTGATATCGGGCTGCCTCTATCGTCAACCGCATCCTTCATCCTCCCCCACCCCGGTGTCCCCGCAGGAAACTTCCTCCTCTCCTAAAAATAGCCCGCCCTTCGCCCCGCGCCGCTTTCTTTATTTATCTATCCGTCTCTCAGGGGGCGGCGCGGTCAGGTCAGGTGGTACGAATCGACCGGCGTGTGCCGCGGCCGCTGGCGCGGAGCAGGACCCGACGGTTCGGGGAAGGGACTGTGCGCCCCCACACGTGGGCCGTGGGCCCTCCTCGCTCGGCCGGGCGCGTCCAAAAGCGCTCTTTTCGAGGGGGCTGTATTTCAGCGGAATGGCTCCCGCCACCACGCGGGGGTCCGGGGGCCTCGCTCACCCGTGTCCCGCGGGGGGGGTCGGGGGGCCGCGGTCATTACAGCGCCGGCTGATCCATCGCCTCCCCGCTCGCAATGTGCAGGTCGTTACGTGACCTGCCCAACAAGCCCGCTTAACTCTCCCAGGTCTCGGTGAGGACATCCTTTATTTTGGACATGACCCCATGCCCCTCCAGCCCCGGGCTCGATCCTGCGCCCCTCCCGTCCCGCGCTCCACCCTCGCCTCGCTCCGCTTGCTGCTCTGCAGCCGGTGGAGATCCTTCGCCTGCCGTGGGCGTGTGCCTCGCCCCTCGCTAACCCGGGCCGCTAGGCTAGCTCTCCCAGTGAGCCGTCTCAGGAGCTCTCCTGCAGCTGCTGAGGAGCCTTCTGTCCCTGGAGGAGCGCTGCCTGCGTCTGACGCCCTGTACAGCGCTGAGAGGAGCTGCTCAGGCACTCCGGCTGTAACAGGCACCTCTCTCTTATCACTATTTCTACACCGTCACTCAACACCTTCCACTTGCAGTAAATAAACAGTTCAGGTTTTTCTTTTTTTTGAGAGGTACGCCAGCTGGTCTCTCCTTCACCTGAATAACTGTGTTATACAGCACCTTGTATTAACTGACCTCAGTGTTATACAGTACCCTGTATTCACTGACCTCCATGTTACAGTACACAGCACCCTGCATACACTGAGCTCAGTGTTACAGTACACAGCACCCTGCATACACTGCGCTCAGTGTTACAGTACACAGCACCCTGCATACACTGAGCTCAGTGTTACAGTACACAGCACCCTGCATACACTGCGCTCAGTGTTACAGTACACAGCACCCTGCATACACTGCGCTCAGTGATACACAGTACCAGGCAGCCCTCAGTGGGCTCAGGGTGAGGGCCGTAAGCAGCGGGAGAGTTGTGGTGGAATGAGAGGCAGTATTTTTAGCCAGATGAACGGTGGAATCAATAGACCACCTGCTGAGGAGCCTGATTGGCTATTTGGCCAGCGCAGCACATGGCTGCGTGCCAGGAGGCCGATGGGAAGCTTAATGATGGCCGCAGGGCTTTGGTCAAGCGGCCACCCAGCGGGCGAGTGTCTGAAACAGGCACTTTATTTAAGAGCGCTGTCAGAGTGCAGCCCGCGCGCGTGAGAGAGCGCTGCCCTGCGCGCCGCGCGCCAGAGCCCTCGCCCTCTCTCACGCCACGGCGCTCGCGCACGCTTTTATGCCCGTCTTTAATCCCGGCGAAGCACACTTCCAGCGGAGACGCGTCGGATTTATAGAGCAATACGCCCTGACACGTCTCTAATGTAATTCAAGCAGGCGCTGCTCATTCTCGGCTTAATAAGCTGCCTGCTTATGGGATATTGCCTTTTACTTTGGCTTTAATTGCCGGACTGTCCCTGCTGAACATGGGCGCTGAGGGGGCGCGGCGGGGGCGCGGCGGGCCGGAGGCCGGGGCGGGATCGCAGCGCAGGGAGCAGCGGGCCTCGCCTCGCCTCCGCGGTTCATTTAAGGATACAGCGGTACTCGGGCCGGAAGCTTCCGCGGTGGCGCCGCGCGCCTCGCTCACAGGAGACGGGTTCGTTCTGCCCCGCGCGTTCTTCTCCTGCGCTGCCCTTGGGCTCAGAGGTCTGACTGGCAGGAGGTGCGCGCAGGCTGAGCGGGGGGCGGGGCATTGGGCGGGGGGGCGGGGCATGGTTCGGCCCTCCGGTCAGTGTGTCGGGGGGGGAGAGACGTCACTCTGCAGCACTGACCCGCGGTCAGAGGCTGCTCTGAGTCTGCTCCACACACTAGTGTGATAGCTGTGCCACAAACAAAGTGTGTTATCAGTGCAGATCTAATGGGGAAATGCAGCTTATTTAAATGAATGGCCTTGTATCACTGTCTGCTTTCCGGAACATTCCGCCACCCATCCCTTTATATCTCCAGCTGTCCATCATGCAGACAGGCTGCAGACAGCGTGAGCAGCTGAGGTCAGAGCAGCAGTGCAGTACAGGGTTAGGGTGAGCACACTGAGGCACAGCACACTGCAGCTCTTTACCTCCACCTGCAAAAACTCACCTTTCCCCAGTCTAACCAGGCCCAGCATTCCCAGAGCAAGCTGAACAGCACCTCTACAACATACAGAAATGCACACACACACACACACAGTCTCAATAACATGCACAGAGCTGCAGGCACCCTTATCCACACGCACACACACACACACACACACAATCACACACACTCTCTCACTAACACACACAGCTGCAGGCACCCTTATCCACACAGACACACACAGACACACAATGATGAATCTATTGCATTAATAAGGTGCAACTTCCCTTTTTAATCTGGAGATTACCCATCAATACCAATTCCCCAAATAACCTTCTGCTTTCAAATCCACTGCCAAGGAACTGCAGTTATTCCCTGTGATCAACGTAACTGTGCCTCTTTCATTAGGGAGATGTGCCATCTTCATCTTCACCACACCACACCACCTCTTTACATCATCCATCACGTCACCCTCATCCTCATCATCACCATCACCACGGCCACCAACTCATCTGCCTCATAATCATCATCATCGCTCTCGCACGCCTCTAACAGCAGAGCGGATGGGGAGCACAGGGACAGACTCTGGCCCAAACTCAAAGCGGCAGCCCCAGGCCGGGGTTCAGAGGGACAGAGGGACAGAGGGGTCACCTCCTCTCGGAGCTGCTCCAGGCTCGTTTCTCTCGCTGACGGTGTGAGCGCCCGCGCCGCATGCCCGCTCTGGTATTCCGCACACGCCGTTCCCCTCTCCCATCGCTGACGCGCATGTTAATGAATCAGGCTCGGAGCTGAGAGAGAGGGGGGGAGGAAAAACCGCTCACACCGCTTTCTGAGAGCAGGGCCACAGCCCGGGAGTCTGACATCACTTCCTGTTCACTCGATTCCGGCGTGAACTCCCGAGTGCTCCGATGGCTCCCGAGAGCCTTCTGCCAGTCATAACCACCAAAGATCAGAGGTCGAGGGGTCACACACCTGTCACAGTCACGTGACCCCGGTGTCCCACTGCCATTGGCTGTGCTGGCCACTGTGACTATATTAATTTACGCTGCACACACACGATGACCTGAAGTGACCTGGCAAGCACAGATCTGAGTGGCACCGTGCACAGCCTCCCTCTGTCTTTGGCAGCTCGTTACGGCTCTACCGCTAATTAGCTAATGAAGCGCAGTGATGTTTCCCAGGAAGAGGCTTTCACAGACGGGCAATGCAGTCTGGAAACATGCTAATGGAATAAGTGACTATGCAGCCGCAGAGGAGTGGTCTGAGGACACAGGCGACAGGGCGTCGTTTTTCTCACTGACTGCTTCAGAAAAGACAGGTAACAGGCTGGATGCCAGGCAACAGGCAATTTCTCTGCCCTGAGACGCAACAGCGCTACTGTCCGCCTCTGATGAGGACAGCGCGCACACACAAATGAGATCAGCAGGCTACTCTCAGCGTAGAAAGATAAAGCACAGCAACATCACAGAAACGAACTGAGGGATTCCAAATAACCCTCATCACCCGGTCTACTTTTCTCACACTTGCGCACACACACACAGACACACACACGCAGAAACGCAGACACACCCACGCGCATACATACACACACACACGCACACACATGCATACACCCAAACACACTCTCACGTGCACGCACACACACAAAATCATAGACAAATATAAACACAGCTGGATGAATGCACTCAGAAACAGTGCGGTTCACATGCAGGTGCGCTTGTATAAACACACGCAGGCACAAACTCCCTCACGCACACACAGCGCACATACAGCGCCCTGGCAGCGCTTTCACCAAAGCGTCTCCCCTGGAAAACGCCGGAGCGCAAATCGCGCCATCATCTCCCAAGCGCGTCGCATTAGGGGAACCAACCGGCCTGACGGCGCATCGCCGTCGGTAACCAGCGCCGGACACCATCTGCATGCTGGGAATTGCAATCAGCGCCGGCTGAGGCTCCGCGGAGCCAGCCTTCATCGTTATGGTAGGGGAGAGGACAACAGCGATATTGCCATCGTGAGTAATGGCGGTAATACTCCAAACTTTCAATATGCGTGTACACGTGTACACACGAGCACGCGACACGCCGGGGATGACTACTGCACGCCCTCATAAATAAATAAAGGTCTCGGGCTAAGTAACACCAGCGAGCGGCTGAGAAGGGGATAAATAACGGGAGGCATATACAGGGACATATAAGGCAATAACACTTAATCTCATGCTTAGCGCGGCTGCCTGTCGTCAGAGGCGTTGAGCACTGTGTGAGCACTTGACTGCCTCGCAGGGACCCTCCAGTGTTAACTAGATCCTCGGCGTCAGAAGTAGGCCAAGGATTTGCCTGAAGGACCCTGTCACTTACGAGCACCGTGGAGACTCGGTATCAGGTGAGTTTATGTCCTTTGCTATTAAATTACTGTACTGTGTGTGCGTCTGTGTGTTTCAGTGTTTCCGTCTATGCGTGTGTGTGTGTGTGTGTGGTGTGCGCAGTATTCGTGTGTGTGTGAGAGTGTGTTTGTGTGCTTGGTGGGGGGGTATGGATGTCCAGCTTCATTAATATAAGTGTATTTTCTGCATGAAGCTCTATTTGTGCAATGATGTGAATGAAAACCAACATAAAAATAATATTCTAAATCTAACTTAAACAAACATATGTTTATCCATCAGTTCACAGCTCACAACACAGACACACTCAAACACAAATGCAATTATTGTAATAATATGTATGTATATAGGTTCTGAACATATGTATGTATATACGCGCACACACACGCACACGCGCGCACACACGCACACGCACACACCCCCGCTGAATAACCCTTCTCTTCCTGAGCGGCGAGAGCAGCCTAATAAAGCCTGGCATGCAGATGGGGTAAAGATGAAAGTGAGCTGAGTGAAACTGAGCGAATGTGGCGCTGCGGAGGCCTGACTTTGTGTGAATGTTAAATATTCAATAAGCTGTGTGTTGAGAGAGCTGCGCCCGGCCCACAGTCAGTAATGACTCCAGAGGCTGCGCTCTTCCCTGTGCTCCCGGGCTCCAGCCAGCAGCGGCAACACGTCCCCAAAGCCCCGGCCACTAAAACCTGCTCCCTCAGAACGGCATTATGGGACTGAATCCGCGTCTTCTTCTGCTGCTTCTGCAATGCAGCGCATGCTTATGTATGCGGCATGACGTGCGTTTCAGCGCGTTTCATCAGGGCTGCATAGTGCAGGGGCTTTATGCAGGGCCGTGTTGATACGCCTGCGGGAAGCTGCGGGCCACGCCCAGGAGCCCCGCCTCCCTGCCGCACGCCGCCTCCGCCGCCTTTCTGCGCTAAAGGGGACGGCACCGCGACAGGGGCACACAAACCGCCCCGCTTTTACTCCGGTGATATTCAAAGGGCTCTGAGTTCTGTGGAATACCCAGCGGGCCGTGTGTCACGCAGAATATTTCTATTTAGCAGTGGAATTTAAGCTCAAATCCCCCAGGGCTCCTCACTTCTATTTCGCATGCAGTGAGTAATGTGTTTAAGGCATTTATGCAGAGCGAGAGCTCGACCTCTGGTGTACTCCTCAAGGCTGGTGCCAAAGGGAACGCAGAAGCACAGAAGACAGCTTCGGTTGGCCAATGCCAACAAAACGTTCAAGAGCGGTCAGTGGTCCAGCAGTATGTGACTGTGACCGGCAGACCACAGTGAAGGGACAAAATTCTACCAGTGAGCTCAAGATTACCGGATGTTTTAAACAAGTGAAAACAGAAATGAGCCTGTGGCTAGGACAGCACCTGCTTCAGCTGAGGGCTCCCTGCATGGGTGTGGAAGACACACCAGCGATTTAAGCACACGCGGAACTACAAGCGGAATTCCAGAACGGGAGAAAAAGGAGGCAGAGGAAAAAGAGATTTGGATTTAACATGTCCTGTGAAATCCTTTAGCTGAGGGCAGAATTCATTTGGGCATGGCGTGCTGTGCCAGAACCCGCTGGCTTTCCCTTTCCTCCAGTTTAATATACACATAAATTAATCTGGCAGAGCTAAATCTACCATTTTAGAATACAGGAGGGAGTGCCCATATGAACAGCAGGGTTAAATGGCTCAGTGCTCGTGAATGGCAGGGAATTAGCCGTGTCTCGCAGAGTAAAGCTGAACTGGCGAGCGGAGGCCGCCTCACGGACACACTGCGGCACGTGTACCGCGCGCCCGTTTGATAACAGCCTCCATTTGGACAAATTCTGCTGCGCTCGGCGATCCCCGTTTTCCCCCGGAGAGACTCATTTCCGGGGCCCTCTTTTCACAGAAGCAGCAGCAGCCGACCTGCGGACCTGCGGTAATTTCAGCAGAAACGATGCGCATACATAAACACACGTGTGCGCGCGTGCGCCCGCCTACGAGCTGAACCGTAATGATCTCCCCCCGAGAGGCGGGGAATGAAACAAAGCCCGTCCCACGCACGTTAAGAGCCGGGGGGTCCCCTGGCAGGCTCCGCCGGGAGGTCAGGGGCTCCATTCCACCGGGCTTCCCGCGGGAGGCCAGAAATCCCGGCCCTCGTCAGGACCCCATCCTCGCACGTCCCTCTCAGACAAACACGCCTAATTATTTTCGCGCTGGGGCTCCTAGGCGGAAAGCCAGTGGCGCTTCGTCTCCGTCAAGGTGGAGCGCAGACGCTAACAGATCCCCGCGCGGGCGCGCCGTTAAGGACTCGCGGGAATGGCGTTTCCGGGGCGACTCGCGGCCCGTGGCTGCAGTGCTGTGGCCCGTACCGCAGGCGTTATCACTCTGTATTCACCCTCAGCAGCGCGTCCGGGCGTGGCGCTCCTGCGCTCTCACAGCCCTTTAAGGCGATTAAGAGGCGAAAGCGGCGCAGTCCACAGGGGACCATCCCGCCCCCCCCCCGGGAGAGAGAGCAGAGGAAGTAACGGAGTTGATGCTGCTTTTCTAGTAAAGGCGCTGACACACGGTGGCTCTTCGGGATTCGCACATTTGGGAGCGTTCGATCCCAAAAGCGACGGAGCGGGGACGCGCCTGTCTGCAAAGGTGACTCACCGTAGCCAGGTAACCGCACGATCCAACAGCTAAACTGCCATTTTTAAACGGGAAATCCAACTGCGCTAAATCTGGTCTGGGGAATTCATTTAACGCTGCAGAGAAAGATAAAAGAAATGCACTGAACAAACAAGACGTCTGAAGGAAGATGAACGCATTAGCAATTACTGTTGTTAAGGTGGCAGTCCTGAAATGAATAGGGCCAAATGATCAGGAATGCGTGGAGGCCATGTCAGAAGTGAAGACTCCGCACAGCGCACTGTTTTATATTCAGATGTCACATCTCCACTGAAGAGAGCTAATACAGAGAGGCCTGGGAGAAAGTCAGCTAAATAAATGAAACACACCACCATGCGCACATTCAACAAAATCTGCCTGAATGGCTTTAAAATAGGCCCCAACCCCCAAAAGCTCTAAATCACAGTAATAAAAATGAGAGACAATGCAGGGAAAAGCCGCTGTATCAGCCCCTGTGATTGTAATGAATTAAAACACACGGCTGTAAAGGCTCTAATTAAAGTCGCAAATCCCCATGAAAATAGACACACTGTAAATGAAGAATGTGTGGCCTTCAAACGCAGAATGGATGTGATACACAACATAGCACAGACACAGAGGCACGGGTGAAATACTGCAACAGCCAGACAGGGGGAAAACTGGGTGTGTTTGCATGAGAGTGTGTGTGTGTGCGTGTGTGTGCATGTGTGTGTGTGTGCGTGTGTGCGTGCATGTGTGTGCGTGTGCATGTGAGTGTGTTGCTGTGACTGTGTGTGGATGTGTGCGATTGTGTGTGTGTGTGTGTGAGTGAGTTGCTTGTGCGTGTATGTGTGTGTGTGTGTGTGCTGCTGTGACTGTGTGTGGATGTGTGCGATGGTGTGTGTGTGTGTGTGTGTGTGAGTGAGTTGCTTGTGCGTGTATGTGTGTGTGTGTGTGTGTGTTTGTGTGTGCGTTTGTTTGTTTTGTGGGTGTTGTGCTGTATTGAATCACAGAATGACTCAGGGAACTAAAGAAACAACATTGCTTATAGCAATAGGATTAGCTGTCAGCACTGAATTGACGTTGGAGGCTGAATTGAACACTAGCCTCAGTGCCAATCCTTTAAGGCTGAACACAGTGGTTTTTGTGTTTTTAAAATATAAAGAAACCACAGTCAAGGGAGAAACTTCTGGAACTAAAGAAACAGAAACAGTGTACATAGCATTGTATGCTTCAAGAGAGGGTTAAGGGTTAGGTTAAGGTGAAGTGTAACCTGAATTTAAACATTTCTCCCACAACACATTGGTTTCTCAAATGAAATTTAAGCCAGGCTAGGAAAGAAACACAGCAGCATTTGATGTGCAAAAAAGGTTTTTCTGATGCATGCGTTTCTGACTCGTAGCAGATAGAATTGAACACATTTATTTACATTCATTCAAACACAGGCAGAAGTGCATGGCCAGGTGGGCTGTGCCACCTTTCAGCACAGCATAAATGCTTTTGTGCGTTGCATCATTGTCTTGCTGCATAACCCAATTACGCTTCAGGTTCAGCTCACGGTCAGATGACTGGACATTCTCCTATAAAATTTCCTGGTACAGAGCAGAATTCATGGATTCCTTTACACTGGCCAGTGGTCCAGGTCCCAAGGCAGCAAAGGATCCCCACACAATCACACTACCACCAAACTAGTTCTTTTTTTTTTTTACTCTTAAAAGTAAAGGGCCCAGTCAAATTAGTCTGATAAACTCGCTGGAACCAGGCTGACTCCCTGTGGTCCAGGGCACAGGCCGTGTTTATGTGCAGACAGCTTCACGCGACAGCAAAGAGAACCACGAATACGAGAACTCTAGAGCAAGGCCTTCTCTATGCAAAGCTCCCAATCATACACTGTGCCTCGCTGTACTTCCGATCAGCAGTTAAGACCCTGAGAGTCTGCCTCAGCACAGTTCTGTCTGTGGTGTCCTAAGAAGACAGCGGTTTGCTTCAGCTGTGCACAGATGGGCAAGGTGCACAGCGTGGAGTCACGAGCGCGCGGAAGCAGAGTGCGCCTCCCTGTCATCGCCGGGCCGCTCCCTCGCAGGCTCCCGTCTTCCACAGGAAACCTCTGCTCCCTGGCCCTGCGTCAGCGCGGCCGTCCCCCAGCCAGCCGCGCCGCTCCGCGCCTTTGATCGCGCGGAATGCGCCGGCTCAGCGCATACTTTCCCAGAACCCCCGGCCCCCCCGGGCCGCCGCGGGGCCGCCGGCGCTGAGAGATTTACCCCGCTCGCTCCCGCCCCCGCCCCGAAACGCCCGCACGAGGAAGACCGGGAGGAAGAGGAGGAGGGAGGCCGGGAGACCCATTAAGGGTGGGCCTCCTCTGTCCCAGCCTGCGTTTGATTTATTGAGCTCAGTCGTCTCGCACCAGTGCTGCAGGTTTCAGTTTCTCATCGGTCTCCGTACCTCTCAGGAAGCTCGGGTAGGAACCTGTGCCTTTGGCTCTGATGAGCCCCGGGGGGCCGGGGGGATGGGCAGGAGGAGGCGAGGGGGGGAGGAGTCATACCTGGGCGCTGATGATGCGCTGGGAGGAGCGCTCGATGTTGGCCGGCAGGCCGAAGAACCCGGGCCTGTCGTCCTCGGGCAGGTTCTCGATCACGCCGCGGTAGTCCTGAAATGCAGTACCGCCATCAGAACCCCAGCGTCCCAACACGATGCTCAGACCTCCCTGTGCAATTGGCTTTCACCTCACAGCCCCCATGTTCCCTAATCAATGCTGTCTGCAGCGCACTGACCGCTTCATTTACCCTGACTGACTAACTGAACCACAAGCACACTGCGCTGAACTGAAAGGCCTGTAAAACTGCTCTCTGAAAAGGGATCAGTATCTGCACATGCACGTAAAACGGCTGTCTGGAGCTGCAACTATATCTTGTTAATGCAAGTGTTTAACTGAAAGAATTGCGCACAGTTCATTATGCTAATTATCCAAGCACACCAACCAAGATGCTGCAGGAGTTGGGCAGGCTCATCTGGGAGGGGAAGGCCACGCCCTTCTTGCCGCGCCCTTGGGGCCCGGAGATGAGCTGGGAGCTGAAGTACTGCTGCAGGTAGGAGCGCAGGATGCGCAGGTCGCTCAGGCTGTCGATGCGCCCGCCGTAGATGGCGTTCTCCAGCAGCCCGTGCACAAACTCCCACTGGATGTCCTTCGCCCCTGCAATGACCACACCAGCCAGGCTCAGCCTTATACTGCCCCATTCATTCACCTCACACTTCACCACTCACCTCACACTTCACCATTCACTTCACCACTCACCTTGCACTTCACCATTAACCATACACTTCACCAACGGATTATAATATTCACTAGTAACATAATATTCACATTCTATAGTATATACCACTGCATGCAGAACACAGCAACAGGGAACACTGTACTCCTAGATATCATATTTACTAACATTAATTAAAGTCGGGTGAAAAACCAAAAATGTGTTTCTCAGAAGATATCATTTATCTGCTACTGACTCATTAAACATCAATCACTGCACATGATATGCAATGTTTTCCTTTTAGCACTTTATGAATGCACTTAATTTTGCGCACAATTGAGATGAAGTTCATATAGTGTGATAAAGCTGTCTGAACTCTTAAACATCCCGAATATTCTCCCCTTGATGTAATTAGTAAAACTGTCAAACATTCTTTTTAAAGTATATTCCCTTTAATGTCATTCTGGTAAGGTGCCATCTTCAACGGAACAGATCTGTATGTATCCACATACCCTCCTCCTTTGTAGCTATATTTACTGGCTACAGTTGGGGGTGGAGACAAAGCCATTCGCCTGATTTTTTTTTTTGCGTTAACAATGTACAGAATTACAATATCACCAAGGCCAATATACCTCTTCACATACTAAGGTTTCCTTTGTCTTCCATGTCCATTAGAACAAAGGGGGAAAAGACACTTTGACTGATGGGAGGGAATAATGGCTTTTGATAGAGTGTACTGTGAGATAGAAGCGTCCTTTAAGACAGGCAGACCTGAGCACCCGTGACTATAATAACACAAGATCAAAGCTGGCCGTGACGATGAAGAGGAAACTGTCCTGACTCCAGAATGTTTGCTTTGAGATGAGCAGGAGACGGTGGCTGTTCCAGTCGCCTTTACTAACCGTCAAAGAGCCTGTCGATGATCTCGAACCCGGCGCGGAGATCAGAGAGAGAGAACTCATAGAACTTTGTCCAGCCCTGGAGAAGAGGACGAAATGATGTGATCAAAAAAATAAAACCAGAGCCGCATAAAGACCATAAAATCTTAACGAGTAAACGGGCAAACCTTTATGCATCAAACAAAACAAGGCTGCGTAAAAACAGGGTATACAGCTCCCAACGCAGCCACGCTACGCATAATAAGGGGCATATTTTAAAGTGAGAAGGGTCGTGATGCCTGTGCAGGGCTGATGAAATGGATCTCAGATGGAGAGATGTAACCGAGCACCCAGCTGTGCCCCCCCCCCCGGAAGCCCCGCCCCTCGCTGCTCTTAAACTGGCAACTCATTTATGATGCAAATCCGCGCTGAAAATTAATTTCTGAATTATTACAATAATGAATTCCAGATTAATCCTCCGGCCTTATTTACAGTTTGGCACTTTGTTATCAATCAGCCGCAAACCCGATGGCGGATTGTAATTGGAATGACCCCGAGGTTAATTCACTTCTGCCCGGGAAAGAGGAGACCTCACGTGTGATATCTTTTTAAAAAAAGAGAGATGTTTATTAAAAGCACGATGCGTTGGATGCTTTTAATAAACTGACTTCCCATGATTTGCTCCGCTTAACAGAATCTTTAGCCAGGCATCTTGAATGGAGTGCCAGTGCTGCACTGAAGGGGGCGCCAGACTGAGCTCTCGTCTGTGGGTTGGCTGCATGACACCCTCCAAAGAGCACGCGCTTACAGTATAACGGGAACAGCTTACCGTCAGGATAACGGACAAGTTCGAGGTGCCACCTTTACAGATGGGGACAGATGGGCTGGGACCATGTTCCTCTGAGGGGGGGGCTGGTGGAGGGTACTGGGACAATCTAATTTAATTTGAATGACACCCCGGGGCCGCCACATGGCTTCTGCAGGCATCCTGCTTGCTACTGTATGTCCAATGTGACTGCTTGTCTGACTGGCATGACCCAGATGCTCGAGGAGGAGGAGGGGGCGGGACGGGGGTCCTGGGACCCCTGCCCGCGGTTAAGCGGGACGACATCTGGAGACGCGGCCCGCGACCAATTTTAGGCCCCGCAGGCGCTCCCGAGGAGGCGATCCAAAGCCAAGGAGCCTTAGAGGTGAGCCCAGAGAGCGGGAGGCGGAGAGGAGAGCAGGGCCCCGAGTACCTTCTCAGGCAGAATACAAAACACCGGCGTGAGATCTATACTGCGCTCGGCCATTAAGGTACGATCATGTCCCTGTAAAAGGTGTGTAATTAACCTTCGCTAAATAAATGCTGGCGCCGCGGCTGCCAGCACAAATTTAACCAAGGAGTTTTAATTACAACCGCAGAACCACTGGAGCCTTTTCATCTCAAAAAGCTTAATTGGTGACTTAATCATTTAATTGTGCGCCTGTGTGTTTGTGAGGGCAAAAGAGGCTGAAGATAAACGCCAGTGCGGTTTGTGTATTTAATTACTGGGCCTTGTCACTAGGGAGACGGGCACCGTGTGATCTGTAACAGAAAAGCGGCCTCTGGGGACGGAAGCGCACGCCGCTCTGTCTCTGACCTTGGCGGGACTATTCTGCTTCTGACGGCTCTCCTGCTGCACGCTCCACAGCGCCCGTCCGCTCCTCACTCACAGACAGGGGCTCCGGGTTCACATCCGCAGTGAAGTCAAGCGAAGCGCGGAGCACAGTGTACCGCGTGCGTCTGATAGAGCCATCAGGGTGAGATGTGCTCAACACTGATACGTGAGTGCAGGTAAACCCTTCATTTTTCTGTCACTCATCTTCAAATGAAAGAAAACTATGCCCCTGCAGAATCAAGTGTGCCTTCATTGAACATGCAGGTTTCACTCTTCTCATATTTGTATTTTTTAAAATATGATAAAGCTTATTTTTAATAATATTGACCTATACTTCTTAAAGCTATTTTTAATAACTGAATAATCAGTGTGAGTTTATATATAGATATTTTTTAAAGGTTCTCATTCACCTGTATTGGCTGGGTGACCAAGAATAACTTCAATGTATTATCAAAACTCAAAGGAGGGCTACTTGGGAGTTGTATTACATGACAAGAGGGTTCGGGAATGGAGCCTACCTGGGGGATGTAGTTCCGACGCTCCTGGCACACAGCGTGGAACCAGGCGAGGCAGAATAGGGACTGCGCCCGGGGGAGCAGGCCTCCCTTGCTGATCTGCTCAGGGGTCCAGGACTCGTACGTCCTCATCAGGTTCTTCTTCAGCCCTGGAGGCGCCTGTGGGAAAAAAACAATAATTACACTTACGTGTAATGTGCTGCGGCGACATTATTCCAGCTTTCATTCGGCCGATCGATAAATGGCAGGCTCTGTCATTAGCGTGTCAGCAGTGCTGGTTATATCAGTCCCGCTCATTCTGAAGCCCGCCTCCCATCTGCTCTCCGCCATTCGCATTTCCATTACGGGCCTGAGAGCGCTGCCACCGGAGCACTTCACCATAAACCACACCGATCACCGCCGGAAGATGGCTTAAAACAATCGGCCCTTTTGCTTACCGATGGCAATTATTTTACAAGCGCTCAACGAAGAGCATTGCTTTACCCGTTACAATTAATTTGCCGCGGTAGCGCTGGCTTTTTATGTAACATTTTACCCGGTACAAGGCTTTAAATTGCTTTCAGGAATTCTGGCTTGCTGTCAGAAATAATAGAAAGCGGGCACTTCACACGACTGAAATAACTCGGCGTAAGAAATTATGTATGGATCTCGCACGCCCCAGTTCTTGGCAAGCGAGCATCCTCTAAAAGGCCTGTCAAGCACTGTGCACGGTCAAGAAGCAGCCTTCATACCACGGGGGCAACCGAGCTCCAAGGCACATTCCCCACGTACAGTAATAACATTCACTATGCAGCATAGCATAGCGCAGCCTGCAGGCTGTTGCCATGGGGACTAGGTCACTGTGCTGCTTTATTGATAAAAGAAACGCCCCTCAGTTCATCCACAAGCCCATATATTCCACATAACAGGCATGGCCTCACGACAGGAGAAACTTGCTCACAGAAGCATGTTTTGTGTGAAAGCGGAGCTGTAAGGCAGGCGACAGGGAAGAGCGCGCTCTCACCTCGTATGTAATCTTCAGGCTGGACTGCAGGAGAATGGGGCTGAATTTGGGGTGCACCTCAGCGGTGAGCCACAGACGGAATCCCGCTTTGGGCTGCAGGACGTTCAGCTCCTGGGGGGGAAATAAAATACAAACTGGGAAAAGCCTTTCCTTCCCAAAGCTGCTTCTTAAAGATTGAAATTTACGGCCTGTCTAGTACGTTTAGGAGAGCACACAGCGGCAGCAGTCTCAGATGAGGACTGACTGGCAGAAGGAAGCAGTTCCTGATGCACACAGTTTCAACAGTCTGAGTTAAGAGGAGTACGACAGCCTCATTTTACAGCCCAAACATTTCAGGATTGTGCCTTTCCCAGGAACATTGGTCATTTAGCTTTATCCTCAACTTACCCGAGACCCTTTCAGATAGCTTTAAATGCACTGCGGGCTTTGCGTGTGCATGTTCTTCTTGCGTCTGCATTGGCCTCACCCTGTGGAGGTCCTTTGTCTATTGCCTTTTCCCCATCATCAGGAAGCACTAGCTGTCTAATGCACAGATGCTATATTCCAGTAACAGGGAGGGAGAGTGAGAGGATGACATTGGTGAGAAACTGACCTTGCTTCTGTCCAATTAGTTTGCTTTAGCTGATTATTTAAGCATGAGAGCTCTGCGTAATGGCTTTAATGGGGCTGCAGGACCCGGGCTCCGGCCATTTCACACAATGGCGGTCAAATGAGGGCGCCGACTATCTCTCTCTCTCTCTGTCCCTCTCTCTCTCTCTCTCTGTCCCTCTCTGTCCCTCTCCCTCTCTCTGTCCCTCTCTCTCTCTCTCTCTCTCTGTCCCTCTCTCTCTCTCCCTCTCTCTCTCCCTCTCTCTGTCCCTCTCTGAGGTAAAAACAGAAAGCCCAGGAGCTCTGTGCCGTCACTTTTCATTTACACTATAAATATCCTTTGTGTTCAGTGTCACGCCATTTTGAGTTTTGGATACGCAACTGCAAATGTTGCCTCAAGTGTTTCTTGCAAATTTGCGTATGCCTGTACATACACGTGTATCACCACCGTCTTTCCTTTGCATTCGAAACTGCGGCCAAATGTCGCCATCTGCACTTAATCATGCGTCCTCTATTTAACTTAAAAATCTTATTCTCCAGATGCATCGGAAGCATAAACTTGCGTTTGGCCTGAGGGCGAAATCTGGTTGTGCTGCTGGGAGACTGCGGGTTTGTCAGAATGACAGTCTAGAGGCCTCCGTCAGAGCTGTCAAGCCGGGACCTTTTCTCCCGCATCGTCCTGCTCACTGATCACAGCGGCCTGGCCAACACTCTGCCAGCGTGACTGCAGGACTGAAGCTCCGCCCACAGAACCAACCACAGCAGCAGACTGAATGAAGCTCCGCCCACAGAACCAACCACAGCAGCAGACTGAATGAAGCTCCGCCCATAGAACCAACCACAGCAGCAAACTGACTGAAGCTCCGCCCATAGAACCAACCGGAGCAGCAGACTGAATGAAGCTCCGCCCATAGAACCAACCGGAGCAGCAGACTGAATGAAGCTCCGCCCATAGAACCAACCGCAGCAGCAGACTGAATGAAGCTCCGCCCATAGAACCAACCGGAGCAGCAGACTGAATGAAGCTCCGCCCATAGAACCAACCGGAGCAGCAGACTGAATGAAGCTCCGCCCATAGAACCAACCGGAGCAGCAGACTGAAAGAAGCTCCGCCCATAGACCCAACCGGAGCAGCAGACTGAATGAAGCTCCGCCCATAGACCCAACCGCAGCAGCAGACTGAAATAAGCTCTGCCCATAGACCCAACCACAGCAGCAGACTGAATGAAGCTCCGCCCATAGAACCAACCACAGCAGCAGACTGAAAGAAGCTCCGCCCATAGAACCAACCACAGCAGCAGACTGAAAGAAGCTCCGCCCATAGACCCAACCGCAGCAGACTGAAATAAGCTCTGCCCATAGACCCAACCGCAGCAGACTGAAATAAGCTCTGCCCATAGACCCAACCGGAGCAGCAGACTGAATGAAGCTCCGCCCATAGACCCAACCACAGCAGCAGACTGAAAGAAGCTCCGCCCATAGAACCAACCACAGCAGCAGACTGAATGAAGCTCCGCCCATAGAACCAACCACAGCAGCAGACTGAAAGAAGCTCCGCCCATAGAACCAACCGCAGCAGACTGAATGAAGCTCCGCCCATAGAACCAACCGCAGCAGACGCGAAGCCGCCATAGAACAACCGCAGCAACTGAAAGCTCCGCCCATAGAACCAACCGCAGCAGCAGACTGAAAGAAGCTCCGCCCATAGAAACAACCGCAGCAGACAGTGCAGATTCACAAACAAAACAAACAAATTAGAATTAAACTGATTACACATAAAATTCTAAACCCTGCATTTGATTGAACAAACAACATTGCCATTTTGAAAACAATCTGCATGTGTTCTAATTAGCAATAAATTAACATGTAAACTAGCACTGCCTGTCTGGATGAAGTTTCTGAAGATGTGGTCTGATATTCTCCATGCAAGAGTATGTGGTTGATCTCCCTTGACACCATCATTCCTCACGGCAGAACAGAATGAAATGTGCACTGCAGCTGTCCTGAGGTGGAAGTTTAACCCAACGATGACCCCAACACTAGCAACAGAAAATTACATGGAACGCAGCTAGTGTACAGAAAGGTTCTTGTGATGTCACATCCTGTTAGGAGGCGGTTAGTAAACAGAAGTGAAACTACCAAAGAAGGGTATACTATACCCCACAGGAGCTTAAATGTCAGACATCTTTCAAGATCTCCTCCTTTTTGAGATCTATTTTTATTTTTTGTGTATTCATAGAATCAGTGAATGGATATGAGTGCTTCCACCATAAGACTAGATGATGACTGTTTTCCACATGTCTACAAGGACATGGCAGAATTTGGGATTTCTACCCTTTACACTGTCAAATAAAAATGTAATTTTATGGTTTCTGGTTGCTGCCTTGCAGGCACCAGTAATGGATCTGAAGGTGCATTCTGAAAGCCGGGGAGTCGGGGCTTGTAATAGGTGTAGTTCAGACCCCGCCCCCGCTCCTCTTCCTGTAGAGGGGAAGGCCGTGAGTGCCCCACAGAGTGAACCTATCCTGCTCCCCTGTGAATATTCCTCTTCTCTTTTTAGCGTTCTTCAATAGCATCATTCGCTTCAGCCCCCAAAAAACCCCCGACCTCAGGATCCTCACGATCCTCTGAGCCCAAGACTGTGACAGGTGCTGAGTGGAGCTGTGCAGCTCAATTACACAGCAATATTTCAAAAGCCCAGAAACTGCATGTTTTATGGGGGGGGGAGGGGGATCCATGATTTACCATCCCCTCATCACAAACTGTCACTTTTTTTCTCCTTCTTCTTCTGAGGCCTTTTCCCCTTTAATGCCTTGCCTCCGCTAAGGCGGAAAAAGTTAAATGAATACAAAACGAGAGGAACTGACTCAATTATTCAGCGCGGCGCACGAGAACACGCTCGGCGCGAAATTCAGCGCACTGTCATGTTGTCTCGGGTGGTACATAGCTGCGTTTTTGGAGCTGCCGTGCGCTAGGAGGCAGATATAAATGAACGTGCCCTTTCTCTCTCGCGGGAGAGAGCCAGTGAGTCACGCCGATGCGTTACATCTCCCTTTAATATCTTCTGTCACATAAAGACACAGAGTCTATTATGCAAATCGCTGAGATATTTAGAACCGTAATAACTCTGAGGTGATGCAAACGTTAAAAAAATAAATAAAAGGAGGACTGCAGCGATGCTGTTTCTCTGTTTTCTCCTTAATGGTACGGTGGAATGGCGCTGCATCCTGACGGCGGCGCTTCATCCCTTATCTTCGCTGCACTTGAAGATTCGCTGCACTAAAACCCATTTTGTGAGTTTAACTACCGTGCGTACCGCAGCTCTCCACTCCGTGCTAATTAGCCACGGCAGCATTTCAAATCAGGAGATGATTCATTGTCGTGATTGAGCTCCTCACGCCGCTTCACTCCTACTCATTTAAACATATTGTTTTCGCTCTCATGCGTTCTTGCAGCAACAGTCAGGTTTTCCTCCATCTTGCTTAAAGATGTGAAGAGCTGAAAGATGGCCCCCTGCTCCTGCTGGACTCTTTCCTATCGGCTGACGCGGTAATGCGTCAAACTGCAGCCTGCTAGAAGGTCAGCTCTGGTGAGCCTTTTCAGTGGGCAGCGCAGCATTGCTTGTGCTACCACACACTGGTCTACATCACCCGCCGATGCATTCCTCTCACAGAAAACATCATCATCATCATTATTACTGTCTGCTTAACCCTTATAAAGTGAAACTTCCTTAAAAAAGCCGAGCACATGAATAATATGAATATATTCTGAATATTTAGGTTGCAAACCTAACAGCAAACCAACAGTTCTATCGAGGAATCACTCCCATATCCCTCTGGTGAAAAGCTCAGGTCCTTAATCCTATTACCCACTGCTGCTCTGTGAAATAGAGGCCTATCTCCCCTCTGTTGGGTCAGGCAGGGCCATACGATCAGAGAATAAACATGTACACGAGGATATCAGCCTTAACTGGAGCTGAGCCTGAACAGTTCTGGCAGAACTAAAAGGCACTTTTATATTTCCACCGCAAAGAAAGAAAATGGTTTCAAACAAGTGGTTATTTTGTTCATTTTCCGCGGTTTGGCAGAGGGGGGAGCACAGCAGGAGCAGGCTTTGAAGGTTAGGAGCACATCAGAGGCCACTGTGAGGATACTCTTCATTCCTCCTATTCTGTCTCTCTCTCAGGGCCTTTCACCAGACTGCCCTGTCTGTCTGTCTGTCTGTCTGCAGCAGACACGCTCCGAGCATAAGTTCCTCTCCTCTCTTCTCCTCTCCTCTCCTCCATCCCTCGCTCTGATTCCTCTGGCACTCCCTCTCTCGGGCCGCCCCGCAGACCGCTGCCGGCCTCCTCTCTGACCGCGGCTCCTTAACCACACCGCTGCACCTCCTCCCCAGAGAGCAGGAGAGGGCGCTACGCCTGAACCAACCAAACGCCTGAAACGCCGTGGCGTCAGGACCAGCGGGGCCGCCGGCGACGGGGCCGAGTCTCTGCGGCAGGCGAGATGGGCGCGGCGCTAAGCGCGTCAGGGCCCCCCCCCCGCGGCTGAGGGAGAACCAGGGGCCCGGACGGAGCAAAGCTTTTAGGGATCATCAGAGCGGCTGAGGGCCCGCAGGAAGCACACGCCCGGTCCGGTTACCGCGGTAGCCCGGATGCGTCTCTCAGGGATAAACGGCGTGAGCAGGAAGAGGCCGCCTGTCGCAGCCAATAAGCTTCAGCCGGACTGGGAGCACAGCCTGGGGCCTTTTCCACAAGAGGAGGAAACACTCACTGCCACACAGCCTCCCAACGGCACCGTCTCTATGGGACACACTCACTGCCACACAGCGGCACCGTCTCTATGGGACACACTCACTGCCACACAGCCTCCCAGCGGCACCGTCTCTATGGGACACACTCACTGCCACACAGCCTCCCAACGGCACCGTCTCTATGGGACACACTCACTGCCACACAGCCTCCCAGCGGCACCGTCTCTATGGGAGGACACACTCACTGCCACACAGCCTCCCAGCGGCACCGTCTCTATGGGACACACTCACTGCCACACAGCCTCCCAACGGCACCGTCTCTATGGGACACACTCACTGCCACACAGTCTCTATGGGAGGACACACTCACTGCCACACAGCCTCTATGGGAGGACACAGGAGGGGCGGGCACTCGCCTGTAACCGGCCCCAAATGGATTATAAATGCCAAAGAGCAAAGAGGAGGAGACTAAACATGCAGAGCAGCCTCATGGCACGCCTGATAGTGGCAGACACTCCACGGTAAAGTGATCTACGTGACTGGCGTTCCCTAGGACACCGCCACGCACAGCGGACGGAAGTATCCCAGCCCTGCGACACCCTCATTCTCCCACACTGTTAAAATAAAGCACTCTCAAACCCTTCAAGTGGTGGTAACTAAGCTGCCACAAATTTAGGGGGATTTAAAACAGCAGGATTAAAGTGTTTGAGAAAACCTCCGCAGTTCATTGAACAGTCTTTGACCTGTGACAGCAGGATACATGTGAAAATGAGCAGTCATTTGCATATTCATGAGTAATGATTAAAAAAAAAAAAATATTACAAGCCTTTTGGTTTCATAACAGGTCAGCTCTTCCCTGGTTGCATGCTGGGACATATGCATACTTCTGAGCTTCTATTAGCAGCTACAACTCTGGCACCATACATCGTACAATCGCTGCTTCATTCAGTATTTCAGCTCAAAAACAGTGTTTGGAAACAAAGGCATGGGCGACACCATTCATTACCCCGAAACTCCACTTGGCCTATTTCAGGGTGACAGAGATGCTGTTTACTGTGAATACACATGCTTCTAACAGCGCAGCACCCACGCACCTCAGTACCCCCTCCTCCCCTTATCCATGCGCCCCACTACCCCCTTTACTGCAGCACCCACACATGCCGGTACCCCAGTTGCCCCAGAGGCAGAGAAAGCAGCCTGACCTTCTCCAGCAGGGGGAGCCAGGCGGTGACCAGGTGCAGGTTCTTCAGGCAGAGCCACTCCCCGCTGCGAGCGCATTCCCTCAGGGTCTGAATGGCGATGTCGGCCTGGCCCTGGCCCATGGCCACCTGCAGGAGACCAGGAGACGCCATTACCGCCGCTAGCATCCGGAGGGGACGGCGTCACCTATACCACCTACACCACCTATACCACCTACATCGCCTATACCACCTACACCACCTACACCACCTATACCACCTACATCACCTATACCACCTACACCACCTATACCACAACACCTAGAACCTCTACACCACAGCAACTCTCCTGTGCTCTCCTGTGTATGTATGTTCATTAGAACTGCTGTGGTCAAGCCACACACACCCAGAGGGCAAACCCAAGGGGAAATGAATGGGCCCATCATTGACAGCAACATTTATCATGAATATCAGTGTTATCAGTAAAAGCAGTAATATTACCAACAGCAGTAGCAGAATGAGGTGATAAGAGGTAGTGAGAGGAGCAATTTTGTCACAGAGAATGCCAGTTTATTTTTAGACTCAATCCACCGTTTGGCTGCCCAGCCAACTACTTCAGTAACCAAGGAAATGAGACTGTAATGTCCTCCTTAATTAACTACTACTCCTTATTGGTTGTTATGGGAACAAGCTAACTGCTAACTATTATGGGGAACTCTGCTGATGTCAGGCGCCGAACCCAGAGGCCGGTATCTGTATGGGGGGCGGAGGAGGAGGCGGGGCAGGGGGCGGTACCTCGTGGTAGTTCTCCCGGCCCACCGTCTCGCCGGCCAGATCCAGCAGCTCCTGCGAGGGGTCGGCCCCGGGGGAGATGATGATGAGGACGGGCTCGATCTCCAGCGTCTCGCCGAACAGCCGTCTGAGGTTGAGCGGGGGAGGGGACAGCTCCCGCATGCCTGAGGAGGAGAGCGGGGGAGAGTGAGGCGCGAGGAGAGCGAGGGGCGGGGGAGAGTGAGGCGCCAGGGTTCGAGGAGCGTGGAGGAGGCCGCGCTTCGCCGCAGGCGCCCCGGGGAAGGGCAGCGATGCCAGACGACTTGCTTAACCCTTCGACGAGCTGCTCTTCTTTCAGAATGCTAAGTCAGTGTTCTAGAACTCCACTGCTTTCAGCTACCAGTAGTGGCTGTTCAGCATTAGAATGTTCAGTTAAGAACATTCTAATCGCATTTGTGATCTGACACCTTAAAAGGTTAACGGAGAGGGAATCCGACAGGTGCGCCTCACGGCCCCACCACTGCCACGCCTTCCTCTCATCAGACAGATAGCAGGAGCCCTGGGTCAGGTGAACGTGTTTACCCAAACCTGAGATGGGAGAATCTGGCCAAAAAAAAAAATCATGCTTGGGCAAACATTACATTTCTTTAATAAATAACAGCCTTCAATATCAATGCTTGCAGCATAACCTGCATCAGATCATTAAGTTATGTCATGTTATGCTCATTTGGACATGCTCACAAAAACCCAAGAGTTTCTATAATGATGAATTTTCTATAATTCTATAATTACTACAATTTTCTGTCATGATGAATACCTACACCACCGCAGCCACTAAATCCAAGCCTCTTTTCATGCAAGTAAGAACTTCCCAAGTCTGTACTCGTAGTTAAAACAAATCCACAGTGAAAAAGCAAAGGGTAACAGAGACTGATTAGCTAAGCAAATGGGAGAGAGAGAGAGAAGCTTTTGTCTGACCATTGTTAAGATAGAAATCTGGCCTCACAGAGTAATTAAATGTCTTTTCCAAAAAACAAATCTTACAGCAGCCAGATTCATTACCATATGCATACACTGATATACGCACGCACACACACACTCACTCACTCACATACACAGGTGCGCACACAAACATACACACTCCCTCACACACACAGGGACACACACACAGGCAAGCACACTCACACATACATGGGCACAAACACACACACACACACACACGCGCACACACACACACGTGCACACACACACACAAACACACAGACAGGCGCACGCACACAGGCACACACACACATACAGACACACACCCGCACACACACACAGGCATACAATGTGGTATAAAGTACTTTATTCCATTCGCTTTCTGGTCCCAAAGGCAGGCTTTGGCCTTATGAGTGGTGACGATGCCTTCAGCGACCTTTCCTGAGGATTTCCATAGCAACCGTAATAGAATCGCGAATCGAGTCACCGAAATATACAGAGGAGAGAAAAAACAGCGCCTTTCAGCGAATCGGGACGCGGAACGGAGAGCGCGACGGACGCGTGCGTGTGCGAGAGGCGCGGCCCGCGGAGGCACTGGCGCTGAAAGGCGGCGCGGAGCGCGTGCAGAGCGAACGCTCCCCCCTCCCTCCCGGAGCGTAGCGTGCGCGAGGCGCTCGTCCTCCGCTCCCCAGAACGCGCGCGCGCCGCTCCACAGAAGAGCGCCCTGACTCCGGGGACTTCATTAGAGAGAACGCCGCGCCAACCGGCAGCTGAGCGCCAGCAACAATTACCACAGAGCAACACGCTCCGTCTGAACGCGCCGCGTACAGTGAGTCACAATTACAACACAGCGGGGGAGCTGTCTAAATATCACAGAGAACTCACAAGAAAGGCTACTTGGGTTAAAAACTTGTGAAAACTTCATTTAGATCATGCTCTTTGGATGGGATCGTATGATGATGTAAAATAATATACCACAGCACTCATTAATAGCATGCCATTAAAATGGCTGCATGAGGAACAGGACTATTCTTCCTTTCTATAGTCCCCGTCTCCGTCTCTGTGAGCATCTGTTTCGCCTCTATTGATTTAAACAGCAGACTAAGCTTGTAAGCATTGTTCATCTACTCTTACAGCTGCTTGGTGTATAATAATTTGAACAGCATCGGACCTTATTTCCAGTTCTTATGTATTTTTGTGTTCTCTTTTCTTGTCCTCTTTCGTATTGCCTTCCAGAGCACGTTTTTTTGTTTTTCTCCCCCTTCTCTTCAGTTCTGCTTTGTTCAGCTTTTCTCACCTGTTGTACGTGCAGTGATTTTTTCAAATGGCTGAATGTAGAGCACAGGCTTGCTGTGTCTCCTCATACTGATGAGAGCTAACAGAGCAATGAGCCAGCGAGCCAGCGGCATTTTAATAATCCCCACTGAGAGGACAAGTGAATAAAGGCAGGTTTAATAGTATAGTATTGAACAGGACCTGCGTGTGTGTGTATGCGTGCGTGTGGGTATGTGAGTGCATGTGCATGTGTGTGTGTGTGGGTATGTGAGTGCGTGTGCATGTGTGTGTGTGTGTGCGTGTATACAGACAGGGAGGCCAGGATGCTTCTATAATCACTGTCAGCTAACAGCCAAACCCACAGCACAGTAGCATGATATACTGTAAGTCTGAAACAGGGAGAAACGGAGCCACGCCCAGTCACCAGCAGGTTGCAGGTTCGGATCTCAGGGCAGGGCACAGTGCCCTCTAAGCAGGGGGCCCAGCCTGAACAGCTTTAGTTAAACTCACCTGTGTCATGTTTCTGCAGAAATGCGCTATGCAGCCCAGGCCCGGATAAGAGCGTCTGCGAGCGATGACCGCGGTCCGGCCTGTCTGGACCATGCGCCACGTCTGTCTGCGCCAGGCTGGGTCTGTCTGCACCAGGCCAGGGGCCCGCGTCTGTCTGCGCCAGGCCAGGGGCCGCGTCTGTCTGCGCCAGGCCGGGGCCCGCGTCTGTCAGCGCCAGGCCTGCGTCTGTCTGCGCCAGGCCAGGGGCCGCGTCTGTCTGCGCCAGGCCAGGGGCCGCGTCTGTCTGCACCAGGCCGGGGCCCGCGTCTGTCAGCGCCAGGCCTGCGTCTGTCTGCGCCAGGCCAGGGGCCCGCGTCGGTCTGCGCCAGGCCAGGGGCTGCGTCTGTCTGCGCCAGGCCAGGGGCCTGCGTCTGTCTGCGCCAGGCCAGGGGCTGCGTCTGTCTGCGCCAGGCCAGGGGCCGCGTCTGTCTGCGCCAGGCCAGGGGCCTGCGTCTGTCTGCGCCAGGCCAGGGGCCCGCGTCTGTCTGCACCAGGCCAGGGGCCCGCGTCTGTCTGCGCCAGGCCAGGGGCCGCGTCTGTCTGCGCCAGGCCAGGGGCTGCGTCTGTCTGCGCCAGGCCAGGGGCCTGCGTCTGTCTGCACCAGGCCAGGGGCCGCGTCTGTCTGCGCCAGGCCAGGGGCTCGCGTCTGTCTGCGCCAGGCCGGGGGCCCGCGGGACCCGGGGAGATTAGCTCCGCCCATAAGCCGATTAAAGCGGCGGCGCTCGTCACCGTGGAGCGGGCGGGGACGAGGGCGGCCGAGGCCGCGGCCTTTCATTGGCCCGGCTCGCGGGTCCGGAGCGCTAGCCGGCGTCTCTGGCTGCCTGGCGGGGAGCGATAGGCCGCTGCGTCGCTCCCTGGGCCGGACGTGCCGGGTCATTCCGGTCCGTGAAAACCCCCAGCTGCCAGGGGGGCAGGACAGCGGAAGACGGATTCCTTCGCTCTTTCGTCCAGATGCCATGAATCATCGCCATTCCACGGCGCTTCCCCAGTCGCCACGGATACGCGCCTCTAATGCGGCGGATTTCAGAGGGTACTTCAGAGCATTTTTAAAACATTCTGAAAAAATGATTACATGAATTACTCCAGGGACCAAAGAGCCTTGAAGCTGGAATGAGCTGCCCCTCCCTTCTAGGGGGAGCTTAACACAGCTTGCCCTGTGTACCACATGCATGAAAGACCGGGGAATTGGCTGAGCAGATGGGCTCATGGGGTATGATGTGGAGCCAACTTCTCCGTCGGGATGCTTTCAGTGAATGGCCGTTTTAAGGTAGAGCTGGGTCCGGTGTCAGAGCGGGCAGCGCCACCCGCCTGTGGGATGAGGCATTACACAGACCTGCCCGTCTCTCTGGCTCCGCACAGTCAGGCCACTCAAGCCCAGCTGAGCTGCCCGGGCAGCTCCCCTCTGGCCTGACCCACTGACCCCAGTAAAGGAGAGGCTGAGGGGAGGAGGCCGGGGGGCAGGCCACAGACCCGCCCTGTTTCTGCTGAAGCCTGTGTTTGGTGCCGGTGGATCAGGACTGAGGGACATTTCAGCAGTGCGCTTACTGTTAGCCCAGCTCTGCCAGTACAGCCCTGTCCCTGGCTGGATGCAGTGTGGGTGCGTGTGTGTGTGTGTGCGCGTGTGTGGAGTGTGTGTGTGTGTGTGCGTGCATATGTGTGTGTGTGTCTGAGCGCGTGCGCCTGTGTGTGTGTGTGCGTGTATGTGTGAGAGAGAGAGTGCATGCCTGTGTGCGTGTGTGTGCGCGTGCGCCTGTGTGTGTGAGTGTGTGCGCTCGTGTGTGTGTGTGTGTGCGCGTGCGCCTGTGTGTGTGTGTGCGCGTGCGTGCGCCTGTGTGTGTGTGTGTGTGTGTGTGTGTGTGTGTGTGCGCATGCGTGCGCCTGTGTGTGTGTGTGCGCGCGTGCGTGCGCCTGTGTGTGTGTGTGTGTGTGTGTGTGTGCTCGTGCGTGCGCCTGTGTGTGTGTGTGTGTGTGTGCGCGCGCGTGTGCGTACGCTCAGACTCTTCCTCTCTCACACAGGGTGAGCCGGGAGGAGATGGAGCTGTCACATTGTCTGTAGTGCAGAAGGCTTTTGCAGGGAAACAGAGCTTTCTCATTAACTCCACACAGCTGAGGAGACGGGGGCTAGGGGAATGTGTCTGGGGCTCTGAACCCGCCCTTCACCCTGTCAGAAAAACTTTGCTTTAGGTATCTGTCACAATACATCACGCACTCTCACAACTAACACTTCCCAATGATGAAGTGCAGATAGGCTGATTGGTGTTTTTGGCTGAAACTCATTACAAGCACATTACTGCAGCAACAATAACCGAGTCTGCTCCGTGATTTATGGGGACTATAACGAAGAGCAGGATAAATGACATCCACTCAAGCAGCCTTATCACTTCAAATGTTGCTCAGAGGTGTCAATACGCAGTTAATAACAGATAAGGTGCTTCACAATATAAGGCCTCAGTGAATGCAAAAAAACAGACTGTCACCCAAGAAAACTAGCAGGATTTCCATCAACATGTGCAACGTGCATACATGTGTGTGCATGTGCATGTGTCTGGGTGTGTATGGATCCGTGTGGGAGCCTGCGAGGGTGCATGTGTATGTGTGCGTGTGTGTGCGCATATGTGTGTGTGTGTGTGTGCAGAATGCGGGGAAAAGCAGCTTGAGTAATGAGAAGCGCTGAGTGAAAGTGAAGGACCGTGGCGAAAAGATGAGTGGAGGCTGCTCCAGCTACACTACGACCACGGCTGTGCCCTTCACCCCTAACCCCAGCACCCCCCTCCGCCAATCAGCTGCCGGCGGCGGCGGCGACAGTGAGCCCCGCGAGGGATGAGGAATGGAGAGCATTAGCGCACTGACAGCCTTCTCCCCTCGCGCTCTCCCGGCATGTCCGCCAAGAGCCGCGCGGTAACCCGAGCCTCCTGGAGCCCCAACAGACACCAGAGGTATGTGGACCCGCGCCATGGCAACGGCTCTCAATGGCATCTCTCTCTCTCTCATTCCTTAAATTATTTTTTTCCCCCCTCTCTCTCGGGCAGGAAAATTCCTTTCCCTAAGTCCGCCGCTTACCTCCAAAGCCATTTGTCGGATGGTCGCTTAGAAAATCGCTTTTCCCGAAAAGAGAAAAATCGCCCCCACCGCTCCAGGTGACTCGGCAATCTAATTTCAGTGGCGGGGGAAAAAAAAAAAAATCTGCGGAAAGAATCTAATATACGAAATCGCTATCTGGTTCAAAAGGAAAACAACACATCTATTTAAACATACAGGGGAACGTGAGAAAGAGCAGCCGACGTGGTGCGGTCCTGAGGATAAATCCCTCTGCGAGACTCCAGCAGTGAGTCGGGCGAGCGACAGCCTCACCGTGTCTGTCTCTGGACCCCGAGAGATCAATAGTCAATTACAGAGCGCAATCGGGGCCCGGCTGGCAGTGCGGCCACAGAACATGCAAAAGGAAAAACTGCGGTGCCAGACACTGACGGCTGTTCCGCAAAAAAAAAAACAGGAACAATTATTAGCGGCTACGCTGGTTTCCTCCAGCCCGGAGACGCCTGGTGTGATCACATCTGGAAGGGCGCGGTGCAGATTGGCTCGGTGCTGAAGGGACGCGCGGGAAACCCGCTAACGTTTCTCTGAGCGCTCGGGAACCTGGAGACGGGCATGGCCTACGCAGCGCCGCCGTGGCAGGTGACGGAGCATCCTGAACCAGGGGGTTGCGGGTTCAGACGCCTCTAAAAAATAACAGTGCCAGTTAGCCCCACGCTGCTAGCAGTGTCGCCATGGCAGCTGCAGAGGGTAACGTGGGAAGGGAGGGTCGATTGTCAGGTAGGACCCTGCCCGTGAGCGGTGTACTCACCCTAAATTGCCTCAGTATACATCCAGCTGTTCAATAAAAATGCAAAGGTTGTGTAAGAAAGTTGAGATAAGAAAATCTGCTAAATGCAATGGTAAGTAAGAGGGTAACGGAGAAACAGTGACACCAGCTCGCCCGGTTACCCGAGAGTGCTCAGCTCGCCACACTTCCTGGCACGGGCGAGGCAGGGGCGCGCTGCGGCAGAAAGAAACGGCAGAGCTTCTCACGAGGAGAACGCAGAAAGACGCCCCAGCAGCTTGAGACCCTCAGTCAGCGCAGTGCGTGTGGGTCCGGCTCGGCCTTATTAAAATACCCACCGCGCTCTCCACTCATCACCCAGCCAGCCAGCTCGGGTAAATCTGTTACTTATGCCCTGGCACAACAGCAAACCACCGCTCTCAACTGGGAGCCTGGGGGAAAACACTGCTCCTGTGTGCCAGGGTTGATCACGCCGCCTTCCCAGCATTCCCTCCTGCGGGTAACGGATGTGGACAGAGAATTCCCGCTCGCAGACCAAGGCTCTCTCTGAGCAGTGAGGTCTAAAGGAATGCACAATATTTACCATCATCTTCTGTCAAAAATCTCTTTTCCAAACAACTCTGTGTCTGTGCGTGTGTGTGTATGTCTGTCTATGTGTGTGTGTGCGCGCGCATGTGTGTGTTTATGTGCATGCACGTGTGGGTGTGTGTAGGTGTGCATGCGCATGTGTCTGTGTGTGCATGTCTGTGAATGTCTGTGAGTGCACACGTGCGTGTGTCTGTGTGTGTGTGTCAAGTCAAATCAGGTAAGTGGTCATTCACTCTAGAGTGAAAAGTTAAATGCCTCTCCGACAGTGAGAGCCCCAGGCAGAGCTACCTATTCTGTCAGCACTTCAGCAGGGAAAGGCGCTTGTGAAGTTAGTGGACAGACTGTCTGGCCGGCTGGGCTCCTGCGTGCCGATCTGATGGGACAGGTAGACAGGAACAGCGTCTGAGACGCAGATCCCTGCGGGGAGCGCCCTGCACCTGAGAGCAGGTCAGCCTCGCACACGTCTGGACCAGCAGGCGGGGAAAACACACCGGTCTGACCCTCAGCCTCAAGCGCTGGCCTCCCGGTCACAAAACCAGGGCCGCTTGCTCGCTCGCACGCACACACACACACACACACACACACAATATCTGCACACACACACACACACACACACAATATCTGCACACACACACACACACACACACACACACACACACACACACTCTCTCATTACATAAACATTATCATCTGAAACTAACTCTGCAGCAGTCTCTGGCCAGAAATGCTGTATCACTGTTATCACTGCGATACAGCTGGACCAATGTTTGGCTAAACCAGGAGCTAACACAAACATTTCAGCAGTACAGCATGTCAGTTTTCATGTCGGACATCTACTGCAGTACAAGAGCAGACGACAAATTATCCTGCTGTCAGTTTTCTAATTAATTAATTGAGTTCAGTGGTATTGACATACAACACTGAAGAGTAAAGACAAACAAAAAATGGAAATAGCACAAGAACAGTCACTGTGAAGGGTTATCCCAGTGCCTGGTGCAGTCCCGCATTAAGATCTCAGGATATGAACCACTCTAACTACTGACACGACATGCTCAATTCCCAGAAAGATCATCGAGCTTTGTGTATACATATACAAACACACAATCGTATAACTGAATAATATGCACTTCTACAAGCGATATGAGTTCTAGATACCCAGAGTCCCCTTAGACGCAGTCCTGCATATATCCACAGGAACACTAATGAGAATAATAAGACTGCAGGCATACTACCTGAAAACCCAGTGCAGCAAATCAGGCATTAAGAGATATTTGCATTCCGAGTTTCAAGACCTACTGCAAACATTCCATTTTTTTTACCAGTGAGGTAGTGGCATTCTATATGAGGCAGAATCAAATGCTACAGAGCACATTCAGCTGGTTCTCATAACAAACCCAAATCAGAATTAGGCAAGCTGAATCAGAATTAGGCCATCTAAAGTCATTGTTGCCTAGCGATGAACTAGCAGTGTTAACCAAGAGGTCTGAGAAAACACTTTATGCTTGATAGCTGATTTCAGAAGGAGAAAGAGCTCCAAATAAATACTAAATACAAATTTTAATTCAGAGCTTTAACTCTGCCCCACCACACACACACACACACACACACACACACACTCACACTCCCACTCCCACACACGCAAATGGACACGCACACACAATCACACACGCAAACGCTCACGCACACGCGCACACACAAAATATTTGAAGTTTTTGTCCGCTGTTTCTAAAATCTAAGAACATGGCTACCATTCAATTTGGGGAATGCGATCTCCACTTTTAGACAAGTGCCTGAAAGATGAGAGGTGTAGTTTTATAGGAGGTTAACATGAAGCACTCTGTGTAAAAATAAAAGGGAGCGTGTCACAGGTGTAAGTGGAGGGGCAGAGAGTCTGCTGGTGTGTGCAGTGAGACTGTGGCTCGGGCCGAGGGGGTGGGGGGAGGTCACTCCAGGGTCAGCGGCTGTGGGGAAACACGCTGTCTGAGAAGAAGCACACGCCTTTGTTCTCGCCTCGCTGTCCGAGCGGCCGGTAAACAAAGCGCCGGCGCTTCTGCACCGCTGGATCGCTCTACACTTCACGGCTCAGATGGTCACTCCCAACCTCGGTGCTGAACACAGCCCTCTGCAGCCAGACTGAATGCACCACCTTCTCCCCTCACTTAACAAAGCTCCTTATGCCACAACTGAACACTTCAGGTCTTTGTTCTGAACACAGCTTTATTCTGGCAACCTGTGGAGAGACAGCCAGGCTCACGCCACACAGAGACCCTGAACAGCACAAGCATGTATGAAGGGTACTGCACAGGCACCCAGTCATTTAAGACTGAGATAGATGTGCTCATGTGCACTGATTTAGGGCACAGGGGCAGACACAGATGTGCTCATGTGCACTGATTTAGGGCACAGGGGCAGACACAGATGTGCTCATGTGCACTGATTTAGGGCACAGGGGCAGACACAGATGTGCTCATGTGCACTGATTTTGGGCCAAGAGACAGATGTTGGAATGTGTTTCAGAGGTCCTGGATAAATTACACTCTCTGGTATCTATAAATGTTAAAGAAAAGTAAAAGCCTTGGAAAGTAAATATAACACAGTAGGAGTGGAGGCAGCAGTTAATCTGTGCACTGGGTTTGAGCCAAAACTTTAAAAAAGTTAAAGAGAAGCCGAAAATAAGCACCGTTTGGTTCCCTTCCAGAACAAAAATAATGACAACAACGGCGCAAGAAAACATCTGATTACGCACATCTGCAATCAGGATTCGCAGTGGAAATCGCTGGCTTCGGCTGACTGCCCTTCGCTATGGCTTTTCCTCCAGCAAACGCTCTGTGAAGTTCTCTCTCTCTCACCAGGACGCAGCGGGCAGGGCCGGGTTCCCAACGCAGCAGAAAAACTCCATTAAACTCAACAGTTTCACTGTAAATCAGCTGCGGGGAGGCCTGCGGTGACTCAGATTACCCATAACGCACCCCCGCCGCGGAGGAGAATGGACTGTCCCGGGGCGCTGCGATTATCTGCTTCGCGGCGGTCCGCGCTCCCTCCAGAGGGCTAATTGTCCGATCGCGTTCGCTTATCCCCCCCTCCCCCCCCCCTTCCACGGGCCGCCCAAATGAAGAGTAATGACTGGCCATTAATCATCTTTACATACTTCCAATGTTTCCTTTGTATGTTCCATTAATCAAGGCGGCCGTTTTTCTCAGGCCTTTGTTTAGGCCCAGGACCAGAAGCGTAGCCTGAAAGGACTCGCTGCACTCAGTGGCCACAAAAGCAGGAGAGTGAATGGTGTCTGCGGCCCGGCCGACGGGCCGTGTAATCACAGAGACAATCTGAGAACACCGCGAGCGCAGAGCCACGCCCACAGCCACCCACAGCCTGCTGGCCCCTCCCTTTCACACTGGGTGCATCACCACTCGCCACTCATCGTCATTTCTGCTCTAAACCACCAATCAGCTGTGCTTTACGTTCCACAGCCCCACTTGGTACCGACCAATGGCTATTAAGCCAGAAATCAAAATGGCAGCTGACCTTGAAAGAAGTGTGACCTTGAGCTTTTGCTTTTACAGTCCAAGCCACCGAGCGTTTGAATGCTGGGTACTTTTTTGAAGGTAGATGGAAGGCTGCTGTAAGTAACTATGTTTAAAAAGGGAGAAAGGTGAATGTAATGGCGGCCAATTAAGAGTGTGAGGCGTGTGTGTGTTTGGGCTGGACTGGGTATGAAGGGTGGCTATGCATCAGGGCCAGCACTGTGTTGTGTACAGGTGTAACGATAGTATAGAGTATAGCGTGTGAGTGTGTGCTTGTGTGTGTGTGTGTGTGTGTGTGTGCGTGCGCACTCTGTATACGCTGTGTGTAGGTTGAGGATGGTACAGTGTGTGTATGTACAGTATGTGAGTACAGTATAGTGTGTGTGTGTGTGTGTGTGCATGCACACCGTGTATAGGCTGTGTGTAGGTCGAGGATGGTACAGTGTGTGTGCTGATGTGCTGACAGTGATCAATGTGGAAAGGGGCTGGGTTGCCAGGTTTCCAGGTAGGGCTGAATCACTGGGGCCAGAATCAATAGCAGTGAGCTCCACACCATTTGTTTATTTGGTTTTTAATTTAGTCCTCCTTGTAACAAGTAGCCCGATGCATAAATCAGCACTAATTGTCAACAGGGTGTTGTTGCAGGGGAGGATTTATGAACGGCTGAGTGACTTAGCTAAACGCGGGCCAAGGGGATTTTTCCTCAGAACTGGCCCCCCCCCCCCCAAAAAAAGGCCTCAGCAAGTCTTCCCAACTCATAACTAATGCAGCAAACTGCACCAAACATGGATGTGCCCAAGAGCAGCCTTAATTCCACATTATTTACAGACGGGCACGGGGGGGATTTCTGCTCTGAGTCTCCCAAGTGCAGTGAAAAGAAGAAAAAAGACTCGGTAAGCTTTGAAAGGAACGGCCCGTTACTTTGTCGCGGGAAAGCGGACTGTGATTAGTGCATATCTGAACGTGCGAGACGCTGCCGCAGAAGCCACGCGCTCCCGCCAAAATCCACCAATCAGGGGCTTCCGGGGAATTAAACAGCAAGAGGGAAATGCATCACAATTAATTGCTTTCTTGCCTTTTTATTCATTTTAAGTACAAGCAGCAGGGCTGGGCGTGCAGGCAGGGAGTTTAAATTAAAGAAGCAGGCCCGGGGCCCGGGGCTCCGGTGAGCGCCTGTGCGTTTCCAGGCGACACGGGGGCGCGTGCGAGTAGGGGAGGGAGGGGTGAGCAGGAGGAGATGAAAATGAGTTACTCCCGCGTGTGACCCCCGAAAGAAACGGAGTAAGATGTAAAAAAAACGCTGGGCTGGGCCAGGCCAGGCAGGGGGGGAGGGGGTGTGGGGTGGACATTACACACACGGTGCAATCATGGCAGACGCAGGAAAGGGTGCGGTAAATCCGCCTGAGAGAGGGGCCCTTTGAGCGGCTGCCAGTGGCGATGGCGGTCAGAGTGGGGGGGGGAGAGTAACTCACCCAGCGCCTGGGACGCGAAGAAAGCCATGGCGCTCTGCAGTCTGTCCGGCCGGATCGCCTGCACCACCAGGACCTTCGGCGGGGAGAGAGGGAGACGGAGGACAGGGAGAGAGGGAGACGGAGGACAGGGAGAGAGGGAGACAGGGAGATGGAGGACAGGGAGAGAGGGAGACGGAGGACGGGGAGAGAGGGAGATGGAGGATGGGGAGAGAGGGAGATGGAGGACGGGATGAGATGAGCACAAGAGCCTCCCCGTGGAGGAGCGCGTGGGGAGCCTGAGAGAGCTTCACATTTTGTTCTACGAGATAAATTACACCCATTAATATCTAACCACCGTGAATTTCAAAGCTGTTACGTGCTTTAAAAAAGTTGCTAACAAGTTGCTGTATTGAAACTACAACAAAGGTCACGTTCGCCAACCGCCACTCAAGTTTCCATAGTAGCCCGCCTGCACACAACAACCTTTACAGTTCCAATATAGCAACTTGTTAGCAACTTACTTTTTAAAAGCACATAACAGCTTTGAAATTCATGGTTGACATATTAATGGGTGCAATTTATCTTGTAGAACAAAACGTGAAGCTCTCTCAGGCTTACGTTAACCACAGACCTTATTTTCTGCAGAAATCAAAATCCCTGTGGGAAAAAAGCACTGGAAATCTGCCGAGGGAACCCATGGCGGGAATTGAGTTGGCCTACAAAAAGACGTCATCCCTGTGACGCTCTCTAGACCCCGGCTAACTGCACTGACTCACACTACACTGGGAGCAGAGCCTTGCCTCACTGCAGCTCTCCACTGCGGACATGGGCGGATAGGTGGATAAGAAAAGGATGGAGGCCCTGGCTTCATCACAGAGTTCACACACAGATGGAGAAGGACACTCCGGGTGACTCTGTGATCTTTCATAGTCGCAGTGATTAAATCTGAGGGCCATTATTGTGAAAAAACATGTCGCCAAGGCACATATGAGCAGGAGCCAAGGGTAAACAACCGGGCCCATGGTCAGGACTGCTGGTTCAACTCTTAGGTGGGGCACAGCCAATAGCTGGGCCTCTATGACCTGTATGACTTCAGTTAACATCCAAAAACATAATATAGATACAGTAGCTCAGTGCAAAAATACTCGATAAGGGTGCTGGGGAAATAATAATTAATGCGCAGCTTCTGGATGATGATTGACAGCTCACCTGCTGGAACAGAGAGACCTTCTTGGCGATGGAGGGGGGGAACTCCTGCTCGCAGCTCGAGCTCCTCGAGAAGGTGAGCCAGAGGTCCGCGTCTCCCAGACTCAGGGTCTGATACAGCGCCGGGAAGGTGTTCTGGAACACAGGTTTGTGTTTAATGGAACAGGAGATGGAGCGTTTGGGGGCAGACACAGCGGTCTCTCTGTCGCCCTGCCGGCACAGGGGCAACCGGAGCGCTCGCAGGCGGGCGCGGCGAACGGTGGGAGGCGCGGCGGCGGAGGACGGAGAGCCGGGCCGCGGCGGCGCGTTTGGGAAAAGTGGTTCTCGCGCACCGCTGGCTTCCCGCGCCCCGTGGGTGAGGGGGACGGACGAGGCCCGCCGTGCGGCGCAGCCGGGCTGGGAAACGCCGCCGCGCTCCGTTAGCTCTGCTCACAGCCGCCGTGGAGCTCGGGAAGGCGCGGGGAGCCAGACCCGTAATCAGGAAGCCTCAGGTTAAAACACAAAGTAGGTCACCGCCGCTGTAGCCCCAAGCCAAGCGCTTCGCTGGAATCGCCTCAGTAAATATCCAGCTGCACCCGCGGATAGCCAGCAAAAATTAAAGATATGCAAGTTGCTGTGGATAAAGACGTCTGCTAAAGAAATAAGCACTAAGTATGTACTGCAGAAACCAACTCTGTCTGGCAGGAGCAGAAAATTACACACACACAACTAGGAACCTTGGACTGGGGATGCACAGTCACTACTGCAATTACAGTAACACATGTTGCATGGCAGCACTGGAAATCAATAGTGCATGCTCTACTGCGCTGACTGCACGCTCTGAGCATGCTCTACACAGGACTGAGTGCACGCTCTGAGCATGCTCTACACAGGACTGACTGCACGCTCTGAGCATGCTCTACACAGGACTGACTGCATGCTCTGAGCATGCTCTACACAGGACTGACTGCACGCTCTGAGCATGCTCTACACAGGACTGACTGCATGCTCTGAGCATGCTCTACACAGGACTGAGTGCACGCTCTGAGCATGCTCTACACAGGACTGACTGCACGCTCTGAGCATGCTCTACACAGGACTGACTGCATGCTCTGAGCATGCTCTACACAGGACTGACTGCACGCTCTGAGCATGCTCTACACAGGACTGACTGCACGCTCTGAGCATGCTCTACACAGGACTGACTGCACGCTCTGAGCATGCTCTACACAGGACTGACTGCATGCTCTGAGCATGCTCTACACAGGACTGACTGCATGCTCTGAGCATGCTCTATACAGGACTGAGTGCACGCTCTGAGCATGCTCTACGCAGGACTGACTGCATGCTCTGAGCATGCTCTACACAGGACTGACTGCATGCTCTGAGCATGCTCTATACAGGACTGAGTGCACGCTCTGAGCATGCTCTACGCAGGACTGACTGCACGCACTGAGAATGCTCCTGTGGAAGATTATTCACAGGTTTGGCCTCCACTGGCCATGGGGCCCAATGAGGAGCCTGTGGAACAGCAGCAGGGCCCCTGAGGCCCCTCTAAGCGCCCCGTCCTGCTGTAGAGCGAGCGGAGGCAGAGCCCCACCCCGCAGAGCCCCGCCCCGCTCCGCTCCGCCGGCAGGCAGACGCCAGTCACAGGGGTCGGCAATTCGGTTTCTCCGGACCCCCCTAAGACACCTGCGGCGGGAGTCCCAGTCCCGCGCAGAGGAAGAGGCACAGACCCGCGCGGGCGGAGCAGTGAGTTTGGGGGAGGCCCGGGCGTGTGCTCACGGTACCTTAAACATGGCCACGGCTCCCAGCCGCTCCTGGTCGATCCAGGACGGGATCTGCTCTCTGGAGGGCTGCTGGGAATCCTGCAGGTGAGAAAGACAAGCGGGGGGATGATGACACCGCGCCGTTTCCCTGGAGACAGCGCAAACATTCCGCCGCTGTCGGTCACGTCACGCAGAGACAAGCGGAGGCGATGATGCGCCATCGCGGCACGCACCGTCTTTCTGACCGTGTCTCCCACGATGAGCCCGGTGAACGCGTCCCACTCCTGCAGAAAACACACACACGTATATCACACAGTTCAGTCTTCAGATAGTGAGTACAGTGGTGTCAGTTCTGCACCTGAATATACGTACATATTCCAGCACTACCAGTGTTATTGGGCAGTTACCTCGTGCAAGAATGCATTACCTCATTTGTTCCCCTAAAAACCATCCAATTACATAGAACCCAACAAGAATATAAAGCGTAATTACAAGCAGTGACAAAGGCATAGTCAGGTGAACAAATGGTAATAAACAAGCCTGACATCAGTGGAGAATTCGGGCGCGACCGACCGAACGTGACGACAACAACAACAAACAGCCCCCCCCTCCCCAAACGCCGGGGTACTCACATTCTCCTGGAAGAGCTGGGGGTGCATCCCTTTGACAAAGTGCAGGGCGAACATGAGCCGGTGGGCCTGAGGAGAGAGGGAGAGCCAGATCAATGAGAACGCTTCACAGCACACTGGGCTTCCTCCACCCTCGGGACACCGTGACCTTGGAGCCCCTTCGTGAGGGGAGGGGTGGGGAGGGGGTAATGTTGTCTTGTCTTTGGTGACAGGGGTCAAGGGTCACTTTGTACTGGCTGATGGGATCTCTGAGCGGGACGTGTGTGGGGTCTTAATTTCTCTGGAGGGTCAGGTCCTGTCCCTAAACACCGGCCGGGTGTCATCCAATCCCCCGAACAGCGCCTCACCTCAGGAGAAGGGTACGGCGCTGGAACGCACACGTGCTGCACTGTAGCTAGACGGGTATGAGCTTCGGAGAAACGCATCGGTGCGTGCAGCGAGGCAGGTTATTCGTAGGGCCTCCCTCTCCGGAAACGAGGTGCAAGCAGAAAGCCATGGAAACGAGCCAGGGGGTCTGGAAGGGCTCGGCGATGGCCGGGAGGGGAGGAGGAGACCCAGGCGTACGGAGAGAGGAAGAGAACGGGACAGTCCGCCGGTAGAGATAAGCCACAACATCGGCTAATTAAGATCTTTATCTGAGCATGAGGCAGCACCATCGCAGTGTCTGACTGAGTCAGGTGGGGGGGGGGACCACGACGACAGTGCTTCCCCTCTAAAAACACAGGAGATCTGACAAACGCGCGGAGCAGAGCGCTGGAGTTCTGGACAGAAACGAGCCCCATTTATTTTCATGACTGAAACCCACCTGCACACTCTAAACATCTCTCTCTGGAAAGCGGCTGAGGCCTTCGGAGGAAGAAAATAAATTAAATCCCTTTCTCTCCGTCTCTCTCAGTCAATCCTAGGAAAATATTTGTACGCCTTGGAAACGTTCTAGTAGCACACCACGAATCTGGTCATAGTTCAATCCTTTTCAGATGCTTCTGAATCACGAAAGACCGTTTAAAATTCCTCATGAAAACCAGAAACAGACCACAGAAAATAATGTTTACTTAAAATGACAGGCCTTTTGTGATACTGCTGTCATAACATCATCCAACTTTCAAAAATACTGTACAGAAAAATACTAATAAAGTGCTCTGTAATTCGCATCATTTGAATCATTCGAATTTCTGCCCACAATGGTCCAAATGAAGGAATGGAAATGTACAGAAGTCCTGCCTGAGACAACAGAGGACTCTGAGAGGCCAATTTTCCACCACACTGAGCTTCATACAGACACCCATGGAGAACTACAATGCCCCATGCTTAGTGACATCACAATGGCAGCAGTGCATGGATTTCTGGGAGGTGCCAAACCCCAGGTTGAGAGGGGGATATTAAATGCGGAGCTGCATGGCAGGAACCTGCAGCACCTGGAGGCTTTCAGGGCAGTGAATAATTAAAACAAACCCGAATTAACTCCTGACCTCACCCTGGACAGGATCAAAGGGGACAAATACATTCATTAAGCGGTCATGCATTTTTTACGAGCATAGGGAACTATGAAAACGATAAGTCTGTCTTTATATGATTGTTTCCACAACTCTCAGATGGATGGCCAAAATCCAGGCCTTAGAACAGGGACACTTCCCTTTGAGCGAGGTCTCCACGGGCTCCTGTGAGTCCAGGCAGCGCCTGGCAGGCCTTTATGGCCCCTTCCACCTGCCCGCTCTCCCACCTATTAAAGCAGCCTGGAGACCTTCAGAGGGACCGTGCGACCTTCAGATCACTACCCCAGTGTGGGTCCCCATCGTTTATCCTCCCAACACAGTCTCTTTCCCCCCGCGTCAGAAACAGCGCTCGGTGGAAGAGCGGCGGTCCCATGGCGGCCTTCGCGGCCGGGGGCTCAAACGCGGCGTGACGGCCGCGGCCGGGGCGCTCAATCACAAGGGGGGGGGGATCGGCGGGGTCGGTCTCTCGGGGGCGCTCATGGGAAAACGGCCAATCACTGTGATGGAGAACGTTCGCCCGCGACCTTGCTGTGAATGGCCTCAGCTACGGATCGCTGGGCGCCATACTGGAAGGGTCCTGGAATCTGAGGCTCTCTTTATGATGCGAACCTCTTTCTCCTGCTGAAAGGGGAGGTACAAGAGGGGGGCTTATTATTATTAAACTAACGTTCAGGCCCTAGAAACTGCAAATAATTAAGTTTTAACGAGTGTTCCAGTCTTGTAATAAGATCTTAAAATCTTTTCTCTCTCTCTCAAGTAGACAATATGAACTTTTTTTAAGTTACTTTTTGCTCGACAAGTGAAATTTTCAAACCCCATTGGCAAATCTTGAAATGAGTCAAACTGTCACACATCTTCAGCAATATTTTTGTCTTATTCAGCAAAAAAAAATGATAGAAATAATTTAAGTTTAAATATACAGCAAGACTAAAATAATTGCTGAAAATGACTTGTTTGTTGCAGTGCACTTCCATTGTGGACTATGTGCGATTCACACTGGCACACAGAAATCTGTTTCTGGAGCTGTTTCCAGGGTCCGTCATTCAGGATCAGCTGAACAATACGAACTAGAATAAAACTGATCATCTCACTCCTGATTCCCAATGACACTGGCAAAAAATATCATAAGCTGGCTTGGAGAAGCCCATGTACTAGGAAAAAGTAGAATGTGAGATGTGGATTTTCCATCTCTGAACTGCTCATTTGAGGGGCGGACGCTGACAGTGACTTTGCGGGTGTGGAACAGGCAGACGGGGGCCGGGGGTGGACAATCAGGAGGAGTAAAACGCTGAGAGGAAGGGGGGATAAATACAGGACGGCCCGTCTGGCCGACAGTTTAAAGAAGCCAAACGGAGAGGAGAGGGATTAGAGGGGAGGGATGATCAGGGAGACGGGGGCCTGCATTCCAATCAGGCACTGCGGCAGGCAGCCCGTGGGTCCTGATGGGGGGCTCTGGGACCTGGCCGGCGCACGGCGGGCCGTGAGATGAAGAGGGAAAAGAGGAGGTCCGTTTGAAGCACACCAGAGGGCGGCTCTGATAGAGACCAAAGCTGTGATTGATCGGACGTCCTGAGCATTTACAGATCGTCCTAAAAAGGGCCCCTCGCTTGGCACGGTCGTGGCGCTGCACGTCCAAACACTCCCCTGCGTTCAGTTTAAAATACGTCCACTTCATCCAGGAAACTAAACATGCACTCCAGGTAGAAGCATGATGAATGAAGCCTGCAAGAGATACTCACAGAGAACAGCCCAAAGTGGTATGCATTCATGTGTTTGGCGTGTGCCACCAAATATTCACCTTCTTTTGTTCACATTTGAGCTGTGTGTTTCCAGCTACGTTCTGAAGCTGAAAACAGCTGCACAAAGGCATTTGGGTTTATATCACAGCATTTGGCAGACTATTTCCACCCTATTTAGTGTTTCTTCAGCAAATCTGTGCCAACCTCATGTTGACTCAGAGGTGTTCCAGACACAGGCTGAGACAGGGAACAGGTGGTCAGAATTAAGGCATGATCTAACCATACGTGACATAAATGAGCACTGGTGTAGACAAAGGGTCTATCCTGCAGGTTCCCTATTTCCATCACAGATTTCAGGCAAGATGCAAGTTATTGCTTTGGACCTGAAGAAGTTCAACAACTGGAAAACCAAGATGTTTGATCACTGACCTTAAACAAAGCAGCTGGCTGATTTCCCATAAAAGGAAATTCGACCTGGCAAAGACCAGGTGTTCCGAGCAGAATTCCCAGGAAGCGGAGGAGAAGATAAGGTGCGGCCGGACGAGGGTGGCACGCGAGCGGGAAGAGCGCAGCGGCAGCTGGGGCCGGTCTGGACGTGATGGGGCCGTACGGAGGAGACAACGGGGCCCCGGGAGACTGAAGCGCTCGGTACGACCGGCGGGAGTGACAGCTTTGTGTGCGAGCTGCGAAAGGTGAGGACAAACTGTCTCTCCCTCCGCCTCTCCCTCCCTCTCACTCGCGCTCTCCTTTCGCCTCTGAGGAGATATTCATCTGCATTCTCAGAGGAGAGCGAAAGCATCTGCTTTTTCATACGGAGACAAACACACTCGCCAAGAGCCGCAAGAGCACGTCCTGATCATACTGCTGTGGACAGGGTCCAGCCATGCAGAAGAGATTCATCACTCACACACACACACACACACACACGTACACAACAACACACACACACACACACACACGTACACAACAACACACACACACAACACAGACACACCTGCACATCAGCACTAGCCGCACACAACACACACACCAACACACCAACACGCACACAACACACACACACACAGACACAAACACACACACACGTACACAACAACACACACACACACAGACAGCAACACACACACACACAAATGCACATACAGGCATGCACAGGCATACACGCGCACGCAGACAAACACACATACACACACACGCACATACCGAATCTGGCCTTCCTCCTCTCTAGAGGACAAAAGAAAAGTTCTGAGCACAGCTCTTCAAAGAGTGCTCTTTAATCTTTTTGTTCTGACACATGACTCCTCATGAAAGAAAATCACAATGTCCTCACAAAAATGTTTCCAACCCAAAAAGAGGCACTTACGTTCTCCTATTAAAACCAGGCAGCACAAAGAAAGTACACTACTCATAATTCTTTTAAAAATATTTACGACAAACTAAAAGGGCGCAACGCAGAGCAGAAGGGATACGAAGCAGGCATCCGATTGGCCGGTGGGCAGTTCAGCGCGGTCTCTCGTCATCTCTGGATGTGGTGAGGATTGCACCCTGGCAGAAACCGCAGAACCAGGGGAAGCTTCAGGAGGAGCGTGCGGCTTGGCTAATGAACCGCAGGAAGCCGGGTCACACCTTCATCCCGCTTCGCTGGAGCCACGGCCACGTGTGACATCACACCCGCCGTGTGACTCGCGCGCCGCGGGGTACGGAACACCAAAAGGGTCAAAACTACGCCTTACAGGCACGTGCGAAAATGTGAAAGAAAACATATCAATTAACGAGAACTGTTAGAAAATGCTGCGCACGTGTTATAGTGTGCACTGCAACCCCACAGTGCACTTTCAATATAAAATACCTATATCCAATTCATCATATGTTTAAAGATATGTTTAACATATCTTATATTGTATTTCAAGCATTGCTTCACAAGCGTGGCAGAAAAAATACAGAACATGATGGCCCATTTATATTGGCATTGCCCTGGTGTGCTGAAAGCAAGCACTTTTTAAGAGAAACCTCTAGATACAACCATCCATCCATATACCTATATATACCTACACCTATACCCACTTATCCTGGGCAATTTAGGATCTCCAATCGGCCAACCTGCATGCAAAACTCCTACGGACACGGGGAGAACATGCAAACTCCACACAGAAAGGCCCCAAGCCGAGATTCGAACCCACAGCCTTCTTGCTGTGAGGCGACAGTGCTACCCACTGCACCACCGTGCCACCTAGATACAACCATGTCCCATTAATTTTCATACAGCATATCACTGCATTTAAATTTCAAGTGGAAAATATTTTTTCTTTTAAGGATTGAACAATCTTTTTCCAAGTCTTCAATCTTCACTTTAATGAATGTGCTCTCTCATCTTGTTTACATAGTCTCATGCAGTTTGAGTTCATGCTGTGTTTTATTTTGATGGCCTTAGCCTGTAATGTGGATATTATTTTCTATTTGGAAATAATGAAGTGGCACTTTTCCTTTTGAAAGAAAACCTTGGAAACTTGTTTGTTCTCAAGCTTTTGATAACGATTTGATTACATTTTGATTTTAAGAACATTTTTTGTCAAATAAATAAAAATGAAATTGCCCAATTCTAGGTGTAGGCAGTCACCTGTGGCTGACTAGAGCTGAGTTTAGTGAACCTGTATGCGCCTAAAGTATATTGACACTTGTAAGCTTTTGATGAGGACTGGCCTCACAGACAGAGTGCATCAGCCCAGGGGAAAGGTAGCCTCAAAGATTCACAGCCATCACTGTGCTGGGCCCTCATTATCACACTGTGTTAAAGATCAGCGAAACCACTGAGACCTCAGGGCTGCTGTTCTATCCATTACAGACACTTACACTACATTTTGGCATTTAGCAGGTGCTTTTATTCAGAGCGGCTTATGCAGACTACATTTCCCATACAACCCCCAGCTGGATATGTTACTGAAGCAATGCAAGATGGTTATGGTTATACACTTTGTTGTACGTCGCTCTGGATAAGAGCGTCTGCCAAATGCCTGTAATGTAATGTAATGTAAGATCATGCTCAAGGATATAACAGCAATGGCCCCAGTTGGAAATGTAACCTGCAATCTTTGCGTTATAAGCCAAGTTTCCTACCCATAATGCAGTACTGCTGCCCCAAAAGCCTCTGTTATGTTCCCTATATTATAGTGTCCTGTCCAGTGTTAAAGCTATGGCTATCCACAGCAGCTGCCTAACACTGATCAGAGAAAGCCAGCATAATGTACAGTCAATGGTGCATCACAGTCATTACCATGCACTATCAAAGCTGCAACAGGGCCATTACCAAGCACCATCAATAATGCAACAGGGTCATTACCATGCACTATCTAAGCTGCAACAGGGCCACTACCAAGGACCATCAATACTGCAACAGGGCATTACCAAGCACCATCAATAACGCAACAGGGCCATTACCATGCAGCATGAACACTGCAACAGGGCCATTACCAAGCGCCATGAACACTGCATCAGAGGCATTACCAAGCACCATCAATAACGCAACAGGGCCATTACCATGCACCATGAACACTGCAACAGGGCCATTACCAAGCACCATGAACACTGCATCAGAGGCATTACAGTGCACAGTAAGCGCTGCATTAGAGTTATTACACTGCACGGTCAGACCTGCACAGTGCTGGCTGACCACAGCTGCTGGGGCATCACACCGTTTAATGTCCTTATGGAAGTGCCCTGCTTGGAAACATATGGGACCCACTGAGCCAGACCTGCTGCATCAAACACATGGCTGACTGGGGAAAGGAAAACGCTGCAGCCGGACGTGTCTCAGATCCTCAGACAGGGTCTGCCAGTGTGAGTAACACATATAAAGTGTGCAGAGGAAGGAAGACTCGGTAGGGAGTAAGAGAAGGACAGAGTGTCAGGGCAAGCTGTTAGCGTGCAGTTATTACTGCGAGAGAGGAGAACCTGGGGCCACTCTTCTCTGGTACATCCTCCTCCTCCTCTCTCTTTCCCCCAGCCCGTCTCATCATCACTCTCTCTCCTCCTTTCTCTGTCTCTGTCGCCTCTCGTCCTTCTGCGCACCCCTCCCTCTCTCCTCCCCCTCTCCCTGATGAACGCTTTGCCTGCCGATTGTTATCAGTTAACAGAGCTGTCAGCTTCACCCACACTGAAGCCTCCAACACCTGGCAAGGTCGTCGCCTCCGTCAGAAAGCTGCTCGGCGCCGCGGTAACAAACCCCTCCCCCCCCTCATCATCCCGCTCTCAGAAATCACCGTGGGCCGCACCGCAGGTCCCTCACTCTGCTGCCGCCCAATCCCGCGCCTGCGCTCAAGTTTAAGAGCAGCGTGCTTACAGTTCCACAGCTACCCACATGACATTGGGCACGTGACCGCGGGATTAGCCCTGCGGACCGCGCGCCCGCAGAGAGGTACGGACCGCACGAGCCCCAAGTCAGACGTAATCCAGAGCACGAGGAGCCGAAAAAGCCTCTGCGCTTTGCTGCAGTGCCCTGATAAGCCATGTGAGTACTTCCTGGGGTACTAATACGCGAGCCGCCGCGGAGAAACGCTCACGGTCACCGCGACCAGCGCGTGATCCGTCTCCGCCCGCCTCCCTGTGTGGCCCCGGTACCACAGCCGTATCGCTGAGGGAAAGGACTCAAACCCGCAATCCCCCTGGGTGTGCCGCAGCTTATGGATACTCGGACGCGCTTCGCTTGCCTTCCGCTGATTTACGGGGCCCGGCAGAACCCGCGCGGTTCCGCACGCAGCCTTATCCAGCGAAGCAGTCGCGACCACCCGAGGGGAGCTGGGTAAAATATGAAGCCCGCCTCTGGCTGGAAAAGGCCAGCGAGTTTAACGGGGAGGACGCCGGCTCGGTGAAAACCAGCAGATTTGTTCACTCCGCGCTTAAAAAAATAAAGAGCGGCCATTAGATCACCGCTGTGCAAGGTGAAAGACTCCCCGGTGCATTCAGGGCTCGCTGACGGAATGTTCTGGGTCACGAAATGCCCACAATGAGCTCTGAGTTCTCTACTTTCCGCCAGGAAAAGCAGCGTTGCCGTGGACCCCGGTGGAGAAAGGCCACGGGGACGTGGAGGGTGTATTAAAGGCTGCCGCGGGCAACCAGGAGCATTGTGACATCACAACAAAGCCCTGTCAGAGTTTCTCCTGCTTTGAAACGTCTTAGGCGAAACCTGTAAAACGATTAGCCAAGGTCTGTGAATTTATTGGTAAAATTTCATAGTGAATGATACTGCATTTCAAGTTTTTAAAGTTTAAACTGCTTTCAAGTTTACATGCAACCTTAGACATGCTAAATTAACCACAGTAGAATCCTCTTAATTGCAGTAAAGAATGAAACAAACACTCAGGCGTCTGCTATCAACATGATTTTCAACAGAAACTGCCTACCTTCATAAAAGTTTTGGGGTTTTGTGTCTTTATATGGCAATTGTCAGTTTTTTTGTGCCTCATCAGCCGATTTTAAACGTGTATTTATAAATCATCATGTGATATAACTGGACATAATTCTATGAAAATATATGCACATGCACATACTGTATGCAATATCTTTACAATGAAATGAATGGGAAAAGTCTGGGGATTTGGCAGTTATGCGATAAACTGTTACGCAATTAAGTGGATTTTATTGTATTAACCTACAGTATTTTTGCCTGAAAAATAAAATTCTGAAAAGCCTTTAATGTTGTGTTGGGTACAACCAGTGTAACACCAGTGACAAAAAGGATGGTGCAAGCACTCTTTGAGTGAATGAATAAAAATAATCTAAATACATTTAAGCTGGCATTTGGGTGGATTTGTTAAGTTACAGGGTTAATTAATATTGTACTAACTAGGCTTTGAGTGTCAAAAATGAAACACATTTCAAGATATTTTATTTCTCGAATAAGGCCTACTCCTTATTTACAAATGCACGAAATAATAATAAAAATATTTTGAGAATGTATTTAGATGCTCGCCGATACAAAATGGGATCAAGTCCTTCACTGAACATGCACTCTGCTGTGGAATAAAAGCTGTTTCACTGTCCTCCGAGAAATACTCACTCAGACAAGTGATTCTTTCCAAGGCCACCAAACTCTGAGTCTCCCATTTAGACTTAGGAATTGCAAAACAGATTTTTGTTATGAAACAACAACCTTCACAGACAAAGTATCAAGAACTTTTTTTGCTGGTGTTTAACGTTAGATTGATTGATTATGGTTTGGTTATGCAGGAGAAACAATGCACATCCTTTTAAGCAACTTATACACTACCTAAATACCTATACACCGTTAGCAACATCATTTAAGGATGACAATAAGGAACATATTAGCGCATAATGTTATCGCTCTCAGCGTAAACGAGAGAAGCCTCATCTGCTGTCAGTGGTAGAGAGCGGCACCATCATAACCGAGCACAACCTCCCGTGTAGTGATGGGTAACTAGCTAAAGATTTCACTGGACATAATATTAATATTTATTCTTCACCTAATCTATGTGCCATAGAAAATTGATTTGCTAATCGTTGCTCCATGTGCACACCATTTATTCTAGTTTATTAATGGAAATTAGTTATTGTAAACGAAGGCTTGACAGACTCATTACATTACATTACAGGCATTTAGCAGACGCTCTTATCCAGAGCGACATACACAACTTTTACATAGCATTTTTACATCGTATCCATTTATACAGGTGGATATATACTGAAGCAATGCACGTTAAGTACCTTGCTCAAGGGTACAACAGCAGTGTCCTTACCCGGGAATCGAACCTGCGACCTTTCGGTTACAAGCCCAGTTCTTTACCCACTGTGCTACACTCCGTCCTACTCCGTACGACTCAGTGGTTGACAGTTGACAAGCTTCCAGAAATAAGAAGCGAGAGACAAGCTGCTGATTATGCGATGAAAAGCAGTAAGTTATCAATGTTAGGAATTCAAATTGATCATTTACGCCCTGATCTTTGCATTATTTTTATGATTCGATTTTCACCTGGATTTTTGAACCGATTAAAAAAATAAAAAATAAAAAACTGATAAATTCCCCAATTTTTTTTTGACAAGTGACAGTGGCAGTAAAGCCGCAGCCCCTGTTATGCAAAGTCACCATACATGCCATTTTGAGCCAGGAAAGACCCAGCCTGTACTTAGGAGACAAGCAAACGGCAACATTTCTGCATTCCAGAAGCTTCCACCGGGGGGCCCTGCTGTCAGTTCAGAGCAGCACAAACACGTTTTGCGGCTGCCACAATAAAGATGGCAGAGTTTGGCTATATTTAATCTGTTACTAATTTAAGAAGGAGCCCAGAAAATCCCCCCCGGAACAGAGAAGGGGATGAAGGCAGCGGGGATGAGTCACAGCCCCTGGTACGAGCTCGGCGGGAGGGCGGGGCGCGGATCGCTCATAACGGTCTGCCTGCTCTGCCCTTTCCCCTTCAGGGTGGGGGCTCCTGACTACGCACCAATTACCACCCAGCAAGACACTGGGAGCGCAGGAGAGCGAAAAGGCCGTCTTCCGTCCCACCCACCCGCCCGCGCGGTTCATAGCTGCTGAGATGTGATCTTTCAGGCGAGCGGAGGGTCGGCCGGGAGCTGTGTAAGAACGCACAGGAACAACGTGACGAGACCGTCGCCATGGCTTCTGCCCCGGGGCCGGGGAGCGAGACCCTCGTCTTCGCAGCGCAGGCGTCTGGGACCGGTTAGGGCGCGTGTGCACCCACCCGCCCGAACGCGAGAGGCAGATGTTCCAGCCCCCTTCCAAACGGACGGCGTCCTCGATCCGATCTCAGAGAACAACAGCCCTGCGCTGAATTGACTATCGTGGTTTCGAGGAAGGGCTCAGAACACAACTTGCAGCTGTCTCATCGCTAAAGCCGCTGGTAGATAAGAGGGGGAAGCACACTGAAACAGATGAAGAATGCATAATTTACTGCGTTCAGCCGGGGTTTAGGAGGAAGTTCTTCAAACGGCACTTAGCCGCGGCGGCGTTTCAAAAGCAGAGTCCTCAGGTAGACCAGGCCGCTGGTCCGGCCCGGGGAGACAGGCTCCGGCCCAGACCGCCGTCTGCTGTCACCCGCCTCATACTGACTTTAATGAGGGGAGATGTGGGCCGATATGGGCCTGCACTGCACTGGCAGGCTGGCTGTGACTGAGGGAACCAGCGCTGACACTCTGACAAAGAGAGAGCCCAGAGCAGGCAGGTAATCTCCCCTTCCACCTGGAGCTGCCTTCACACACACACACACACACCCACCCCCACACATACACACACACGCACACGCATGCGCACACACACACCTGCGCACGTACGCACGCATGCTCACACACACACACACCCACGCATGCGCACACACACCCGCGCACGCACGCACACACACACACACCCCCACACACACACAAACACGCACACACACCCCTCCCCCACACACACACACACACACACACACACACCTGTAATCTACCTTTACTCAGAGGCATAGCATTATGGCTTCAGTCACACAGGGCTGTATCACTGCACCAGTGATCCCAGATGCTCATCTTTCTGACTGTTTGATATTTCCCTCCCGCTCATGATTTGGCATCAGAGAGGCAGTGTGGACTGGAGCTCTTTCAACCTGACGGCTATGAGCCTGACCCGAGCCCAGCTCCAATGCAACTGCACTGACTCTGAGCAAAAGGGGCTAAAATAATGCTAAACCGCTAAAAGGATAAGTCACCCAGAAATACGAGAGTCTGGGCGAAATGAATAACCCCAAAGGGGCAGCCAGAGGAGTATATCAACAGCAAACAGATATGGGACAGCCTTTTTTAAAAGGTTCACCGCTGCTCCTAACCTGCAGTTCTACAAGCAGTCAAACGCTCCACAGGCAGCAGATTCATGCTTTTGGAAGCTGGCGCAGTACAATTTAAGGCCCCCATGTCTTCCTGAGAGAGGAGCACGTTTCCCCTGGTGAGAAGAGGCCTTTCACCCAGGAGACGCCCAACCAGGAACCAGAGAGTGGACAAGAGAACCTGCGTCCCAAACTCCTTGTTCTGATAAAAAACGCCACTTATTCTGTCACTCAGAGCGGCTCTTCAGGGCAGACTGCACCAGCATAAAGACATATGGACTTCTGCACTGAAAGTGTCTTTCCTTCGCACCTCGCTGGGAGCTGCCTCTCCTTATTTCCTCCAGAACCGCATTGGAAGGGACGTCTGCGCTTTGTTTCCAGGAAGCAGGCGTCAGAAGAGGGGCCCTAATCCGATTGAGAGGCACAAAGAGAGCATTTCAATCGCGCCGGTTCTTTCTTCCCCTTCCTCTAAGGCCCCCTCCCGTCAGACGGATAATGCGCTTATCCCACTCCAGCCTGCGCCCGCGCGGGCCCGTCTCCAGCCTGGCCCGGCTCCACGCGGAATCGCACGCGCTCCGCTCGGACACGGCAGCTGCACAGTGACAGGATCGACTGCCCATACACGAAACGCAGCGCACAACACTGACAAGATACAATACGATGAATAAAAAACACCCAGCACCGGCAACAATAAATAAACAAAAAGAACTGAAAAAAATGTAAATGAAATAATATAAGCTAGCAACACGGTAACTGGATTTTGTTGACATTGGCCAAGGTGACGATGTTGTAAAAATGATCCATCAGGGTCAAAGCCTTTCAATAGCGTGAAGCCCATTGAACGCGGTGTCGATATCCCCTCCCCGTTCAATCTTTCTAATGAGACACCGTGTGCGGCCTCTGACCGGAAGAGAAAGCTCATTTCCACTCCCGCTATTCTTCTCCTATTATCTTAACACAACAAAATGGCTACCGTGGCACCCGCAGCGCTAAAATCATTAGCGCGATAATGAGCGCGCAGGGATCGCTGTCCTGGGCTGCTGCGTGTGAGGTGATCTCGCTGCCGAAGGTTTGACGGCGTCTGTGGCTGGGGAAATCAGCGGTGACCGGAGCGGCGGGGGGGGGCGGGGCTTACCTTGAAGAGCGAGCGGCAGACGTACTCGTACACCGTGGTCTTCAGACACGCCTCCAGGGAGACGATGCGGGCCTCCGTGCCCTCGGACTCCTGCGGGAGCGACGCTGGGTTAGAGCGCGGAGAGGCAGGAGGGTAGATAACGCTGGACCCTAACGCTGAACACCTCCTACATCGCTCAGTAATTACTCCACCAAGACCGCAAGCCGAGAGGTTTTAGGGGTCTGCTTCCTCTTTATCTCCTCTCTCTCTCTCCCGCTCTCTCACTGTCTCTACTCCTCTGGCTGGAAAATTAAATAAAAATACAATGTGAACCCCCCACTGAGCATTAATTACCTATTTTGCTGGATTGTGTTTACTGCAACTAAACTCCAAGCCCTAGAGGTACTGTCCCTCATTCAAAAGATAGTAATACACACATCCGTCCTCGTGTGGTGCTGGAGAAGAAAAGGTCTCTAACACCAAAATCTCTAAAAGAGGTTCCGCACACAGAAATATGCTCCGATTCTTTTAATTCGAAAAACCTCTCTACCTGGGAGGTCTTCGTCAGGTGTACATAATTATTACCCATAATGCCCTCAATTAGTTACACAGTATTATTGTGAATTGAAAGAAATGGAACATATTTCTGTGCGAGGAGCTTTTTTAGTGTCCCATATTCACCTCATTCAACTGACTGAACAAAATGGCCTCCAGTAAGAATCGTTCTGTCAGCATATAATGGTAAAAGGCCATTAATAAGATGATCCACTAAATTAGACTGTAGTCACTAAAGTAGATTTTGTTTTATGTATTTCTTTTAATTAAACAAACTGCAGACACACTTGGTGGCACATAAAATATTAATTAGAAACATCACTTTGGGGGAGGGGTTAATTTACCCTCTGCCACACTGCAACCTCACCACATCACAAAACTAGAGGACCTTCATCATATCCCCAGACTGGAGGACCTCCACCATATCTCAGCACTGAAGGACCATCACTTTATCTCCACACCGAAGGACCTGCATCGTATCTCTTCGCCACATTGGTGGACATCCATTTTATCTCCACCACACAGCACCACAGTACCACTGAGCAGCTATGCATTAAAGATATCCACACACAATTCCCACTGCTGAAACTGCAACAGTGCTGAGCTCTACTCCACCGCACATGCCCAGTACAATCACTGAGCATCTGTCAGAAACAGCCCCGCAGCCACAAACCCAAGCCCCGAGCAGGAGGGGGAACCTCAGCACGGACACCGGCGCTAACGCCGCCGTGTTCCCACAATGCTCTGCAGGCCGCGGCTCTGCCGCTTTCCCTGGCCTTTACGAGAGAGCCGCGCACATCGAGGTGCTGATGCTGCGACGCAGACTCGCGTGGCGGAAACTGGGGGGTAGAAATTGGAGTGCGTATAAAAGAGACATTAGCACAGAAAAGCCCCAGAACAGGTACGCACGGTTCCACCGCTGTTCTTAAGCATGGCTAGGAAACAGGCAGCCTGCATAAAGGGTCCTGTCTACCTTGAAGTTATCCAGCGCTGGCTGCTGCAGTGTTGAAGTGCCATTAGGCAGCCGGCACCACCTGCAGCCAGGTCCCTGGAGCACGCTGCAATAGCAATGCGAGTTTGACTGTACGGTCTGGGAGAAAGCAGGGCAGTAGACCGCCCCAGTGGCAGTGCGAGTTTGACTGTATGGTCTGGGAGAAAGCAGGGCAGTAGGCCCCACAGTAGCAGTGCGAGTTTGACTGTACGGTCTGGGAGAAAGCAGGGCAGTAGGACCCACAGTAATAGTGTGAGTTTGACTGTACGGTCTGGGAGAAAGCAGGGCAGTAGACCGCCCCAGTGGCAGTGCGAGTTTGACTGTACGGTCTGGGAGAAAGCAGGGCAGTAGGCCCACAGTAGCAGTGCGAGTTTGACTGTACGGTCTGGAGAAAGCAGGGCAGTAGGACCCACAGTAATAGTGTGAGTTTGACTGTACGGTCTGGGAGAAAGCAGGGCAGTAGACCGCCCCAGTAGCAGTGCGAGTTTGACTGTACGGTCTGGGAGACAGCAGGCCAGTAGGCCCCACAGTAATAGTGTGAGTTTGACTGTAAGGCCTGGGAGAAAGCAGGGCAGTAGGCCCCACAGTAATAGTGAGAGTTTGACTGTACGGTCTGGGAGAAAGCAGGGCAGTAGGCCCCACGGTAGCAGTGCGAGTTTGACTGTACGGTCTGGGAGAAAGCAGGGCAGTAGACCGCCCCAGTAGCAGTGCGAGTTTGACTGTACAGTCTGGGAGAAAGCAGGGCAGTAGGCCCCACAGTAATAGTGTGGGTTTGACTGGAAGCCAGATGAATCCACCGCAATCTGAGGCGGGATCTGCTCCGCACTCTCAGCCCGCTCCGCCATCAGCTGAGCTCATTACAGACATGGGACGGGCCGTCTGATAAGCCCCCTCCTCAAAAATGAATCATTAAGTGCCTGCTGGGTGACGCGTCCTGTTAAGCTGCCGTCCTAGAGTACGGATGGGCCCCACAGCCCGGTATCACATCCAGACCATGCCAGGGCCGACCACTGCTGTTAGCCTCGCAGAGCCATGCATAACTGCCGCGAGTGTTGCCGGGGGAAGGGAAGGTTTCAATTGGCAGGGACGATGGAATCTCATCGCACACCAGAGACCCCTGCTGGTCGGTCAGGCACCCGCGAGTCCACCTGCTGAGCTTCACACAGAGCACCTCGCTCATGTCGGCGTGAGCACTACTTGTGAACTGCATCATTATAAGAGATGGATGCTTGGAGCACATCCCTATCTGTCTTCAATAGCGGAGGCTGCAGCTGTGGAATCTTATGGATATGATTGGGGATTTCTAATTGGGGCACAAAAAATAATTAAAACATCAATTCCCCTGACTCACTCCCTCACTGGACTACGGAAGCAAATGAGGTGAATTAGAGAAGAAAGAGTGTAAGAGTGCAGGGGGAGGAGTGTAGCAGCAAAGAGCCCTTAACAGTGGCTTCAGCAGAGCTGAGAAAAGCCTCTTAAACAAATGGAGCATCAGCCAATGTTTTCCCTTCAAAGAAGCATCGGCTCTCTGCTCTGCTCTGTTCTCCCCGAAATTAGAGTGAGAGGGGGGTGTGGCCTGATGCAGGAGGAGTGGCCAGGAGGACCAATCCCCCGGCCTCCCGGGGAGCAGCGGTGTGAGGTCTTACCTTCTTGCTCTGCAGTGCTCGCTGGAAGATTCGGAGGAAGGCGGCCAAGCTGAAGCGGTACATGTTATTAATTTTGGAGAGGTCTGTTATAACGAAGTACATCGTGCTGGCGCTCTCTGCTAATGGCAGATAGGCATCTCGCTCCTGTATAGAAAAGAGGGGGGGGGGACAGGAGGGGGTAGTCAGGTCTGGTACCACACTGCCCCCTAGAGCAAGAATTCATCTTCACTACTGGATTCTTCCCGAGTCCTGAAGATGAAATTACAAATGACATATCACCACATTTTAGCAAACACTTTTTATCTCAAATAAGAACTAAATTCACTTTGATCTATGGATGCTCCAAAATATCATGACATTCTTTTTGAATGTTTTAACTTTTGATTTAATAAAATCCAATAGAGGATGTCTCCTCAGTAGATACCAGCTAAGGGTGTGATATGAAATTGTAAGTATCAAAGTATCTTCACACTTCAAATTATAGATACATATAGATACCTCAGATACAATCAGGAGACTTAAATGACCATGGCAAGTCTTGCTTTAAAAAATGTGCATTCATACCACAGATAAACCTGATCAAAGTCAAGGCTCAGCCAAAACCAAAAAAGATAAAAATCACTTGGAAATGGACTGTGCATTATTGACTTTTGAAAGATAAATAAATGAAAGCTTCTCTGTTCTTAAGAATGAACCATGCTGTAATCCCTCAGCAGTAAACCTTTAGCATTCAAACTTCCCTGGCTTTGAAAATCCTTTTTAAAGGAATTGATCATTTTGTTCTGGTTACTGAGTTCAGCATACTGAAACAAGCTCATCTCTGCCTTTTCTTTTTTGTCTTTTCCATTTACAGTAACGCCATCATCTGAGCTAGCTGGGTGGGAACACTTCCGAGGAATCATCTTCTAAACTCCTGAGAGAAGCAGTTTTACATTTTACATTTCAGGCCTTTAGCAGACGCTCTTATCCACAGCAATGTGCAATGAGAGCAAACACAGGCCCAGGCCACGTTTGAATCAGAGCACCTGACTAATATTGAGTGTACAAGTTGTTGATGCGGTATACAACTTGTACACTCAATAGTAGGTAAATGCGCTGATTCAGACAATGGCCAAGATTCGTAAATTGGCAACATCCCAAGCAACGATTAATGAGCACAATGCACAATGGTCGGGCCATAACATTCCAGGGATAGGTAATCCTTTGACACTAAAATTAAGATGAGGAATTTGTTTGGGGGGGAAGGGGAACATAGGGTAGACAGGGGGAAGATGCTGAACAGGGGAATTAGAATCAGGGTGGAGAGAATCGCAAGAGACAAAGCTTGTCATCTAATCTAGTGGTTCTGTGTCCATTCATGTGTGCCCAAAAGAACAGTCTACACCCATTTCTGCCCTCAGTCTACACCCATTTGTGCAGGCTGTCTACACCCATTTGTGCACGCTGTCTACACTAATTTCTGCCCTCAGTCTACACCCATTTGTGCAGGCTGTCTACACCCATTTGTGCACTCAGTCTACACCCATTTGTGCACGCTGTCTACACCCATTTGTGCACGCTGTCTACACTAATTTCTGCACTCAGTCTACACCCATTTGTGCACTCAGTCTACACCCATTTGTGCACTCAGTCTACACCCATTTGTGCACTCAGTCTACACCCATTTGTGCATGCTGTCTACACCCATTTCTGCACTCAGTCTACACCCATTTGTGCACTCAGTCTACACCCATTTGTGCACTCAGTCTACACCCATTTGTGCACTCAGTCTACACCCATTTGTGCACTCAGTCTACACCCATTTGTGCACTCAGTCTACACCCATTTGAGCATGCTGTCTACACCCATTTGTGCACTATGTCCACACCCATTTGAGCATGCTGTCTACACCCATTTGTGCATGCTGTCTACACCCATTTCTGCCCTCAGTCTACACCCATTTGTGCACTCAGTCTACACCCATTTGTGCACTCAGTCTACACCCATTTGTGCACTCAGTCTACACCCATTTGTGCACTCAGTCTACACCCATTTGTGCACTCAGTCTACACCCATTTGTGCACTATGTCCACACCCATTTGAGCATGCTGTCTACACCCATTTGTGCACTATGTCCACACCCATTTGAGCATGCTGTCTACACCCATTTGTGCACTCAGTCTACACCCATTTGTGCACTATGTCCGTACCCATTTGAGCATGCTGTCTACACCCATTTGTGCACTATGTCCACACCCATTTGAGCATGCTGTCTACACCCATTTGTGCACTATGTCCACACCCATTTGAGCATGCTGTCTACACCCAATTGTGCACTCAGTCTACACCCATTTGTGCACCGGCGACCGAACGTCACAAGTGCCACACCACGCAGCAGTGCCTAGTCCACACTTATCTGAAGTGGGAAGCTGCATAATTTCCTCAGTGGAAGTCTGGTCCGTGCCAAATGGCCACCATAAACAAATCTTTAACAATTCTGCGCGAGCTAGACGCAAACATTTCAGTTTGAGCGAGCGAGGCTCCCCGTCAGAAGCAAGAAAATAAGTTAACGCAGGAGCTGACTGTCAGCGCGTCTGAGGAAAAACAGACTTTCCTGCAGCTCTTCCACCGAGTGGTCTCACCTCTTTTGTCATCGCAGTCTTTGATACAAAAATCTTTTCAAGTGTGTTTTCCAGACATTTCTTACATTGCAAAGCCCGAGCAACAGCGCCTTCATCTTTCCCCAAAAATATTTATTTAATGAGATTCCTGCTTCACGCTCATGTTCTACCCTCGTTGTTCCTGGCCTCATGCCAAAATCTACAAACACATACCTTCTTCTCAGATTCCCTTCTAACAAACTCCAGGGTGAATATCTGAGGGTTTTTTTATACAAACAACTGCTGAGCAAATTCTGCATGGCATAACTGGCAAAAAAAATCATACAGACTGAAGTGACTGATGCAGAACACAATTTACCACTGGTAAATTTGCACCTAACAGAAAAATTGAACAGGCACAGGCAAAATAACATGGTTAGCAGCCAGACAATATTAATAGAGAAACAGGTGAACAGCCAGGCAAAATGACAGAGAAACAGCCCAACAGCCTGGCAAAACAAAAGACAGACAGGTGACCAGCCAGGCATAATAACGGGTAGACAGGTGACCAGCCAGGCACAATACCAACTGGACAGGTGAACAGCCAGGAAAAACAAGACAGACAGGTGAACAGCCTGGAAAAAATAAGAGATAATAAGATAATAAGAGGTGAACAGATGGGCAGATAAGCAGATGGAGGGGTGGACAGACAGAAAGGTAAGCACATAGAAAGATCAACAGAGGAAGGGATGAAGGAGAGCAGCGGGTGGATGAACAGATGACGAGACGGACAGATGAAGGCGGAGGGAGAAGCAGATGGACAGACGAGCGGAGACGAGCGAACGGGCGCCGCGGCAGAACAGTAAGGAAGGAGAAGGGACAAATGTGCCCCATCATCGCCCATCTGCACACCACTTTCCTGCGCCAGATCCTTCTGCCCGTCAAAATAACGGTGATTTTCAGCTGTCCTGGGGCAGCAGCAGCACCGGACGCGCCCAGCTGATGAGCAAACGGTACTGGAGTTTCCACAAATGGGAGGAAGTGTGACGGCCACCCCACAAGATTTTACCGTCCCACAATGGAGCCCTCCACCTCGGTGGCACAGACTGATATCCGCCGTGGATCTGGAGAGTCACTCATCTCTACAGTGAGAATTACAGCTGTCTGTTCTTACAGACGCCTGTCAATCCAGACAAGGGCTTAAGATATTTCCTGACATTTTTAAAACCTAAAAAACGCACTCACCTATTCCGGAAACATATCGGAAATACCAGAAGAACTGGAAGTTCTGAATGCCACAAAAAACAACATACGCTGACAACGAAACGGCACACAGTGTGGATAATAAAATGTTAGCCTACCTTTTGTCTAGTTTTTAATTAAACCAGTAATCACATTTAAAAAACTCAGGTTACTGGTCTTGGAGTTTCTGGTTAATATTTTCAGGTACAGGCATTGCCTCTCCTCAGCAAAATATTGTTTATTTTATTTTTTAACAAATGAAGAATTGCCAGTAATTCTCAAAACACAAGGGGGCTGGCTCAAAAGCAAATTAAATCTTGGCCAATATTCCTATTAGAAAACTTTTATAAGCCAGTAACTGTCTCATATTTGATTGCATCTTTTCCTCTGAAAATGCATTTTGAGGACAAGGTGCACACCTGTTCTGTACAAAAATAAACCCGACAGGCAAATGCTGCCTCCTCCACTGATTTGCTCTGTGGCTGCAACTACAGCCTGACAAGCTACAGACACAAAGCCGGTCAAACCAACTCCCAGAGAGGAGAAAATGAAGTAATATTCATCACTGTTGAAAATAAAAAAAATACTAAATTTAGGTACATGGGTAAAGCACTTTGCCAACGGCAAACAGAGGCAGTTAGTTAAATTCAAAACAGCAAGTCTCTCCAACTGCTACTTATGGACTGGCCAACACTACTGCCCTCCACAGAGCCAAAATGGTGGGGAAGTGAAACAGAATGCAGTTTAGGGAATGGGTTCAAAGTCTCGCCCTCACTTCAGGATGGCCAGTAATGGTCCATGTTGGAAGTCGTATGTCAGAAGGAAACGATGAAAAGGAAAAGAATGGCATCATGGGGGATTTTCCAGCTTCCTGTGGATGTCTGTAGCCTAAGGAGGCCTTGCCGGATTCGAATCAGTCTTCAAAGGAGTGAAAGCTAAAAGCAGATATGACTGACGTCAAACAGAAGTGTGCTGCGAGTTTCCCAGAGCCTTTAAAATGAAACTAATGCCCCAATTCACAAGCGTTTAGAGATCACAGCAAGCATGGCGCTTTGATAAGACGTTTTCATATAATCCCTTGAAGTGGATGAAAAAGATTATGACGAACGTCTTATCGAATCGGCAGCATATTCATTCCAGACACAATGAAATGACGTTCTAAATTCCGACAAAAAAAAGCAATTACTACCAAGAACGATAGCGTATCAGGCGCAACAAGCGGATGCTAGTCTCGCCCTTAAATACGATAGCGGAAAAGGCGTCAACACCTTTGAGGAACACACGCTCATATTTTCCCCCATTACTGCAGCGCGTCCCCCACAGAGACGCGACTCCACAGGCCGCAGAGGCGCTAGCATCAGCGCGGAGCAGCGAGGACGGAGGGCTGCATCAGCGCGGAGCAGCGAGGACGGAGGGCTGCATCAGCGCAGAGCAGCGAGGACGGAGGGCTGCATCAGCGCGGAGCAGCGAGGACGGAGGGCTGCATCAGCGCGGAGCAGCGAGGACGGAGGGCTGCATCAGCGCAGAGCAGCGAGGACGGAGGGCTGCATCAGCGCGGAGCAGCGAGGACGGAGGGCTGCATCAGCGCGGAGCAGCGAGGACGGAGGACTGCATCAGCGCGGAGCAGCGAGGGCGGAGGGCTGCATCAGCGCGGAGCAGCGAGGACGGAGGGCTGCATCAGCGCGGAGCAGCGAGGGCGGAGGGCTGCATCAGCGCGGAGCAGCGAGGGCGGAGGGCTGCATCAGCGCGGAGCAGCGAGGGCGGAGGGCTGCATCAGCGCGGAGCAGCGAGGGCGGAGGGCTGCATCAGCGCGGAGCAGCGAGGACGGAGGGCTGCATCAGCGCGGAGCAGCGAGGACGGAGGGCTCGACAAGCGAAACCATCCCAGCGGCGAGGACGCCAGTCCCTCGGTAACTACGAGGGCGCGGCCGGGACGGCAGCTGATCTGGGCCTCGGTGCCACTCCTAATTTTTGGGGAAGAGGGGGAAGCACGCCCGCTGCCAAGACCCGCCGCCACAGCAGCCTCACGCGGAACCGCGGGCGGAAAGTTCCGCCAGGACGCAGAAAATACATAAGCACGGGACGCAGGAGCGCTTCTGTCCGCTTCCCTGCCAGCGGCTGCGCAGAGGAAGGGGGGGGGGCTTTATTAATTATTCAATGTTTCACAGAATTATCATCACTTCTTTAGTGTTGCACAGCAGCGGATGAGACGTTGAGTTTAGCGTGTGTGCTGTTTAAACTTGTATCCAAAAACTTTGTGCTTGGAGAAATGAGCACATCCAGACACGGCCAAGTAGTGGGACTGCTTTAGCAATCCTCACTCTCCCACTCCACTCACATCGGGTAGTCAAGGGCAGCCATGACGAAAACATGCTCGTCCTTCAGGAACCTTCTCATGGCCCCCAGTCCTCCCTCTCCCTTCCCAGAATGCCTCTCACCTGGTCCAAGGAGGCCTGCAGGCGATGTGACTCGGTGAGTGACTCCTGGATCAGCGCGCTGCTGCTCTTGGTCTGGTTCAGCGACTCGATAAGCTCCTTGTTCTCCAGGATGTTTCCCTGAGCTGTGGCCAGAGTCTGGGAGAGACAGGCACAGGGGACACTGAGCACTCTGTAAGGCATCAGAAGATCAGGAACGATCTATGTTTGGGTTCTGTACCTCCAACAGGCCTGGCTACCCTCTGAGCTGTGAGCCGTGATGATGCGCTGGCTCTGTACCGCCAGCAGGGGGCAGTGTTCTGTGAACTGTGACTATGCGCTGGGCCTATACCTCCAGCAGGGGGCAGTGTTCTGTGAGCTGTGACTATGCTCTGGACCTGTACCTCCAGCAGGGGGCAGTGCTCTGTGAGCTGTGACTATGCGCTGGGTCTGTACCTCCAGCAGGGGGCAGTGTTCTGTGAGCTGTGACTATGCGCTGGGCCTGTACCTCCAGCAGGGGGCAGTGTTCTGTGAGCTGTGACTATGCGCTGGGCCTGTACCTCCAGCAGGGGGCAGTGTTCTGTGAGCTGTGACTATGCGCTGGGCCTGTACCTCCAGCAGGGGGCAGTGTTCTGTGAGCTGTGACTATGCTCTGGGTCTGTACCTCCAGCAGGGGGCAGTGTTCTGTGAGCTGTGACTATGCTCTGGGCCTGTACCTCCAGCAGGGGGCAGTGTTCTGTGAGCTGTGACTATGCTCTGGACCTGTACCTCCAGCAGGGGGCAGTGTTCTGTGAGCTGTGACTATGCTCTGGGCCTGTACCTCCAGCAGGGGGCAGTGTTCTGTGAGCTGTGACTATGCTCTGGACCTGTACCTCCAGCAGGGGGCAGTGTTCTGTGAGCTGTGACTATGCGCTGGGCCTGTACCTCCAGCAGGGGGCAGTGTTCTGTGAGCTGTGACTATGCGCTGGGCCTGTACCTCCAGCAGGGACTCCTCCAGCTTGGCCAGCTGGATCTTCTTGTCCTCCTCCTGCTGCAGCAGCCGTGTTTTCTCCGTCTCCAGCTCAGGCTTCTCCTGCTGAATGGTCAGTGCCAGCAGCTACAGACACACACACACACAGCCACACAGACACACACTTATAGGAGATATACTGACAGCAGCACAAAGCATTCCGCATAATATACATTACACTGAACACCAAATACACACACCTACACACACACACGTACATGGGTTTCATATATTTCTTTTTTTCTATTTTTCCTTTTATTCAAAGACAAAGCGTTTCTCTCACTCTTTCCTACTACAGTACACACACGTTGTCAAATAAAAACTTGGAAAAGGAAAAATCGCTTCCAGAATCTCCAATTATTTAAATCTATCAACAGAGGCCCCTCAGAAAACAAAACACTCACGTGGTAAAAAAATAAGGAAAGGGCGGAATAATGAGGGAGGTAACGGAATAAACTGCGCCTGATAAATATTCCATCGCTGGCAAAGTGGATGCAGAGAGGGAAGCACCGAGAGAGCAGAGAGCAGAGAGCCAGGCGCAAACTGCCGAGCGTTCAGCCTGCAATCAAACGTCTTCCAGGGAGATTGCCTCTCTCTCCGTGCGCGCTGTGATTACCGCTGCCAGGCCAGCCCGGCTGATTGGCAGCTCCATTTGCATAGCCGTCAGACCTTTCTGTCAGGTTCTCTCTGACTAGCGTTTCCGCAGTCTCTCGCACGCTCGGGTGTTTGTTTCCAAAGCTGCGTCGTCTCGCATATTTAGAAGTCGTCGTTGTGTCGTCCCGAGAACGTAAATGTTTGGGGCCAAACGTCTTTGTCCTGTCTCCTGTGTATATTTGCGTATGCTTGGCCCTTACTCTGTGTGAATTGCTTTTAGACATTTGATTCCATAGCTGTTCGTGTTGCCTGTTGAGTGTGTTTAGACGATTGGGGTTTGCATTGGACGCCTGGCTCTGTGCCCCTCTGAGGAGACGGGGGAGTTGTGTCTGCGCTGGCAACCCGCGCCCTCACCTGCCCTCGGAGCCCCGCTCGAGTCGTGGTGAAGTTGACCTCGGTTACCACGGAAGCGGCGTCCGGCGGGATGTAGGGGCTGGGGTTTCGGGTGGCCAAGAAAAGGCGGAATCCTTCATTGTAATCGATGACTTTGTCACCGATCTGGACGACGTACCGGGGACCTGGAGACAACGCAATGTCAGCACTATTTCACATCAAGTCACGAATATCATATCCCATTCCAGCTCAGGTTCCTTCTACTTCACAGTGGCCATCAGAAGTGTCTGTTCAACCTAACTGCAATGTACTTTGCACGTCAGATTTATACACATTCTCTGATTCTTTCACCTTTTTCATTCACCAAAGAAACTTCTGGAAAAAGGAAACTGTAAGCGCTCCATTCCAGAACTCAAAGTGAACAAAGGAATGTGCAGGAAAGAGGAATCAACCTACCGGTCCAGCGTCTGCTGGAGAGGCACTGTACAATCGCACACAGACTTCTGCAGTGTTACACCCGAAAACCCATCCCAGGTACCAGAACACACGACTCAAGTCATTGCATCTCACACAGAACCAGCCCACAATTTGGTACAAAGGCCTTGGCCTTGGGCCAGGTGCTTAACCGAAAACTGTTTCATTAACGAGCGGTGCGGATGGATACTGGGCAAAACGTGAGCTATGCCAGTCGTCACGGACGAGCACATCTGGTCAGCCGTTAAAAATGAGCGTTAATTCCGAGCCGATAATAGATCCCTGTCCTTAGAAATCAGCATGCGCAAGCCGTCCGGGCTTCAATGTAATTTGCAAGCTGGGATTTCCTCATCAGTGAAAGAGTCCCATAATGCACCTGGCCCCTGCGAAAGCGGCTGCACTCGGGGGCAGGAGGCGGCTAGGTGGCAGGGAGGTGAGGGAGAGCACAGAGAATGGTAATGAGTCTCCCCTCCTCCTCGCCTGCAATGCAGCAGCACCAGCTTCACTCGTCTTTTTTCCAGCGTGCTCTCCTTTCTCTCTCCCGTCTTTTTTCTCTTCCACCCATTCTCTACACCTCCCCCCTACTCTCGCTCGACCATTTTGACTCTCGTTCCCAGCACCCCCTCCCTCCCCCATGGTACTCTCTGTTCTCCCCACATCCCAGCTGAAGCACAGTCTATTTGCTCTCTCTCGGCTGGCTGGATTGATGGTGTGTGTTTTAAATCACACCGGACTTTAATATGCACCCGCTATGTTAATGTTTCAGGTCCCCTGGCACCAAAGATAAATATTACATTATTTACATGTTGCGAATTCTTTCTATGGCCAATCCCGCATCCGGTATACAATAAGTGCATTAAGCAAGTCAATGCGGGACACTAAAAGGCTACAGGCTGCCACTGAGTGAAATCTCCAAAGCGAAACATACAGATGTCAGGAAATGAAGATGAATAGGCTAAGGCTCATGGTGCGGCCATGCATGTTTAAATGGCTGCAATGCACTCCAGCCTCGATGGAATGAAAGGAGATGGGAGGAGACTTGATATCAGATTGACTGATAGTTTGTGTCTGTGTGATGCCCCTTATGTACGCCAATGTGGATCTGCTAGTGGTGCAGGGAACCATGCCTCCACCCCAGCAGCCTCTACAGCTGTGATCTCAGCAGAAATGATCCGCCTCTCACCCATCACATACACACACACAGACGCACACGCACACACGCTGTAAGTACTTCACAGTGAAAGCAAACACCTGCCACGCCATTTCTGGAGCATGAAATTCCTTGAGTTTGACATCCGAAACAATCACACAGGACGCTTGAGCCGACGTGGAGTTCCGTAACGCTCACCGGGGCTAGTAAAACCCTCTAAAAACGGAGTGACGGGAGGACAGGAATCCCAACATCCCAGAAGAACCGGCACTCGGGCGAGCCCGTCTCTTCCAACAAGCTCCGAAAGCTTTTCATCCTGCCCGTCCTTCCACATGACATTTACTCACCGGGAGAAGAGGAGAAAAGCCAGAGTAATAAAAGATGAAGCAGCAGGAATGATGTATGCGGGGGAAGTGATGAATATGAATTTAATGAGGTTTGTTCAGGACGGCTCGCGAGTCAAAGAGGGAGCCAGCGGACTGGGCCGCGAAACCCGCTGTTTTCAGAGCTAAGGAGGGGAAGCACCCTCCCCAAAGATCTCTGCAGTCTGCAAACACAGCACAGACACTTTACCCTGCATCACTGGCTGCCATTAACATACATTACATATTCTCTCACATAACGGAACTTCCATAAATTGCCTTTCATTTCCTGTAGAGAGGCCTGGGTGTGTGTGTGAGGAGGCTTGTGTGCTGTAGCCACTGTTCATCAGACCTACAAATCATGAAAATGACTGTGGTATTCTAAACGCTTCAGATTGCTGACTTTGTCTTTGTAACTGCGTCTTACGTGAGATCCCCCAGCCTTGTAAAAAGACATTTTGATCGCAATGGGTTTTTTTCCATGAGACATAAAGAATAAATGAAAAAATAAATAAATAAAGCCAGCGATAATGACATCATGAAGTTGAGAGAGGGATCCAAGCGGACTGGAGTCACATGGCTCTGGGTGACGCGCTAACCCTGGAACCGGGCTGAGGGTTTGTGAAGCCCGGCCCAGAGCAGCTGAAGCCTGGGGCTTCCGGGCAGAGACCAGCTGGGTCTGTCCCACCAGCAGCTCCCCACCTGCAGCCCGCAGGCCGGCGCTAGCCATGAGCTACGAGGCTGCGCTCAGCAGTGACAGAGATGGAGGGGGTGGGGGAAAAGGCGCATGTGGACGGGGGTGGAGGTGAAAAGAAGAAGAAAGCGAAAACTCACAGATGAGTGAGAGAAACAGAATGAACGGGGAAGGGGAGATAGAAAGAGGAAATGAAAAAAGGGGTGAGACGGCCAGGTGCGGTGAAGCGGTTAAGAGAGAGATGTGGAAGAGGAAGACATGAAAGAAAGGAGAACAGCGATCAGAAAGCGAGGGACAAAGCGGAGGGGTGAGGCAGAGTGAGCGATGGAGGGACTGAGTAATTGCGTTGAGACAGACAGAGAGAATTGGGGGGGTGGGGGGCGGGTACGGGTGCTGACCCTGCGCGATGAGATCCCGTCTCAGCAGGGGGTAGAGCACGGGCTCCACTCCGTCCATCTCCTGGATGATCAGGGTCTTCCCAAAGCGCACGGCCAGCTCCAGCGCCGTGATGAAGTTGGAGTCCTGGGAACGGGAGAGAGAGCCGTGAGCCAGCGGGGCGGGGCGGGGCGGGGCGGGGCGGGGCCGAGCGCGACCCTACCCCCAATGCACCCAAAGGGCCTCCGGGTGTCTGGGTATGGGAAACCAACCATGGTGACAAGCTGTATGGGTGCACTAGGGGTCCTGGTTGCATGGTGACCGTTTGGTTGACACATAGTGGTGTTATGTCCCTCTGCCACCAGTAGGGGATTGCCAGTTGCCACGAGCGCCATAAGGAGTCTGATTTCAGCAATTACGCACACCTGATAGAGGCTCATGTAAAGACCTGAGAAGCTACCTATATATTCTACATTCTTTCAAATCTTTTCCTGCAGGAAAAAGTATATGACCTGAACTTATTTACAACCAAACTGGTTGTAAATAAACCACACACTATGTGACCTAATGAAAACGCTGCAGTAACATTTCATGTTGACTGGGGTGAGGAGCACTGTGTCCAGGTCCGTACCTGCTGATTGATGACCTCCAAGCGTGACTGGGCCAGGTGTGTTCTGAGCCACTCGGTCGCTCTGGAGGAGGGGTCAATGAGGAAGGGGCAGGCGCAGCTCTGAAAAGCAGGGAAACACCAGTCAGGGCAGCGGGCTTAACCCCTCCCCCTTATACCTGCCCGGCCAATGAACAGCGTGTTCTGAGCAGCAGGAGGTGGATTCAAAAGAAATTGGACAGGGAAGGAGGAGGAGGAAACACTCCCCTCTGTCATTTTAATCCTCTCTCATGTAATCTCTGTTATATAGGGAATTACTGGCTCTTAAAGCACTGTAGTTGGTGTTTGTGGATATGTTTCCAATTGGAAAAACAAACTGCACGTTAATGTACTATTACACCGTAATAATTTGGATGATAACTCCACAAATTCATCTGGTCTGACTGGTAAATGTCAAGTGCCTGAGATATGTAACACAGACTAGAAATAAGGAACACATTTTAGCCTAATCTGTTGTTGTTTTTTTATCACCTGAAACCAAAAGCTCGCAGAAGGTTTTACAGAGACACATAACTTCAGATGTACTAGATATCAGAGCACAGGCCTGCAGTTTTCACCTATTGTATATTTGTGAACAATCCTTATCAATTCACTCTTCTAAGAATAAAATGCTCTCTTTCATGAGGCAAGCTGCTTGCCCAAAGAAAATCTATTCTTCTTTTGCCAAGATATGGCACATTGAATTGGACCTTTAGAACAGCAAACTAAAATACCAGCATTGCTGGCCAAGGTCACTCCCCTAACGGAACACGACAGCAATCCTGGAGATTGACAAGTGCTTCCATCATCATCACAAAGCACGCACAGCAGAGACAGAGCGGGAGAGAGGAGACAGCATTGCAGCAAAGACAAAAGAACCATTCACTCATTATGGGTGCTGTAAAGCTGAGAGAGGTTTGTGATACAACAGAAGTCTGATTTGTGAGTGACTGCGGGGCTTGTGCTTAATGTCTTTTCTAAGGAATACTTCTTTGCAGTACAGAATCAGGCTTTCCCTTTGTCATTACAATTGAACGCCCATTTTTATAATAGAATCCCTGCACTACATGGAATGAATAAACTGCAGTATCAAGGCATGAAAAGGAATATGAAATTGATAAATAAAATGCATTTCTCATCTCACAGTCTGTGACATTAGATTACAGTCGAGTTATAAACACTTAATAACAACTTTATTATCCCTCATTAAAACTGCATTATTGATGGTTAGTTCACAGTAATAAATATGTTATTAAGGAGGCCATAATTAGTCCACCTTAATAACCGGTCAAATGTAAAATTCTGGCTTCATTTATTATTAATTAGTAAAACTGGACCAACATCAAAAATGTATTTTTATTAAGCATTAGTAACTGAAGTATAATGTGTTACTAAAAATTTAAAAAACTGAACCTGCATGATATTGATTAACTGTAAACTTATTGTTCACAAGTTTTTTTTTTGTTTTTTTTTTAACTTTACAACAAAGCTAAATTTGGTCTTTCATTTGATTATTTTAAAATCACTGTAATATTTTCCTTGCAAATTTTGGGTTTATCATTTCTGTTACCTCTATGTATCAGCATGTAATGAGAAAAATTGCTGACCTAATTTTAAGTGATTTCACAGGGCAAATAGTAGCCTCGTAATGAGGTACTACAGCTAAGAGCTTCTACTTAGTAGTACGGTGCCTTTGGTACTGTAACTACAGAACTATATATGACCTATAGACCAGCAACAAAAAATATCACAAAGCTCACGTCGGCTATAAAAAGTTTACAGTCACTCGAAGGAGCACTCCACGACACCTTGGTATGTTGTTTATTGCCAAGAAGTGTTATTTATTACCTGTCTGTTAAATACTGAATCAATCCCATCACCTCCAATCCAGTTTATGTCATAAAAAAATCCAGTTACAGCACTTTCTTTTAAAGCAATATAAGTATACTGCAGTGTGGGGGTTGGACTTCTCCCTCCTTGTTAAAAAGGATTGATTGATCCAAAATCAACCAATGGTGACTTTCTCAGGAGAGACCAAACATTTATTGGTGGGCTCATGACATCCCATATTGCAATCACTGCCTGTATGATGGCCACGATGTATGTGGCAACCCACTAACAGCAGGCATTGCCACAATTTTAGCTTAAATGTAATTTAACTTGAAGGCTTCTAGAGGACTCAAAGAACAAACTCATCCACATCTGTCAGAGGTGCAAGGTAGACATAAAAACGCAATTAAAAGAGTAGTACCCGCACACTGCAATTGCTTCTGCTACTACAGATGATCACTAACATTTCAATGTGTCAGTACTGTTATTATTTCAGTTATGCCGCACAAAGAAAAGGGGAAGGGACATATATTTGCATTTAATTATTTGTGATTGCCTATAATTATACTGTTACCGCTACTGCACTGTAGAGCCCACTACTTGAACTGAATTATTTTAGTAATTTAATAATTGAGTAATATTATCTAACCCACTTAACCAGGGTCACAGGGGGAGCTGGAGCCGATCCCAGCATGCACTGGGCGAGACACAGGAATACACCCTGGACAGGTCAGCAGGGCACACACATCATTCACTCACAGACACATACCTTTGGGCAATTTAGACTCTCCAATTACCCTAACCAGCGGGAGGGGTACACGGAGTACACCCACGCGGACATGGGGAGAACATGCAAACACCACACAGAAAGGCCCCGGATTCCAACCAAGGACCTTCTTGCTGTGAGGCAATACCGCAATCCACAACAGAGCTACACACTACACTCCCATGACGCACTGCAACATGTAGCCACAATGGCTTCACTCCTACACGCTCCCACTCTAATGTGCACCGGGACCACAAGGGATCTGTAGTTCTGATTAGGGGCTTTAGAGTTTTGTTGTATTCGAGCACAACACTGCCCCCTTCGGTTTGGAGGTACTGGGATTTACTCATATTTTATTCAACTATTATTGACTAGTTTAGGTAAAAAACAAATATACCAAAAGATAACATCTTTATGAGGCAGCCCATTGACCTACTTGACACTAAAGAATGCATTTAAGGGTGGAGGGGCAGGACAGAGGTAGGAAGAGAGAAAGGGTGGATGAGGGATGGAGCTGAAGGTGGAGGTGGCAGGGAAACTCTTACCCGTGTCTTCAAGGCATTGATCTAGCGCAGCAATGAAAAGTCAAGGGGACACAAAAAACAAGCAGGTGAGTGAGTGGTGAAATATGGCATGTGGGGTGAGGTGGAGTTTGTGCATTTACTCATCATCATCAGAGGAAGTCACAGCATGGGATTGGCTTGCCCTATTGTACATGCAAAAAAAAACAAAAAAAGGCAACAAGGCCCTACAATTTACTTTGCTATGAGTTTTCAATGTGTAGCGCCCCCTAGTGAGCCAGCTCCAGGCAGCAAGCCCGGTCATTGAGAGAGTGAGGTAAAGACTCTCCCGTGCAGCACTCTGTTCAGGTGAGAATGACAGGGCTGCATCGCTAAGCAGGAAAGCCGAATTCGGGCCAGACTGGGAAAAAAAAGCCGACCAGCCTCCGCCTCCCGCGTGGCGCTCGCCGGCAGGTTCCGCCGCCGCGCCGCGCGAGCGCCATCAGCTGAGCTCAGAGGACAAGCGGAGACCGGCAGGGAGATGACAGCAGCCTTTCGGGAGCCCTGCCTGGAAGCCAACCAAAGGAGGAGCGCGCCTGTGCCAGGGGCGGATCAATGCCTTCACTTTCACGCAGCGGTGAGCCCAGAGAGCGGCGCTAGCACGCGAGCCGCGGAGAGCTCAGAGAGGGGAGCAGGGCTCATAGCGGCGGGCGGGGCCTCCGGGCTGTGGGCGCACCTGCAGGATGACCAGGGCGTTCTCCATGGAGAGGTCGTCCGAAGGCAGCCCCTCGCTCTTCCAGATCAGCTGCTCGCTCTCCGAGCACAGGAACCGCCGCAGGTCAAAGCCTGCAATCAGGAGGATTCTCTCAAATAATAACACAAAATGGCGGACCAAAGTGCGAGTGTCCCTTAAATGAAGCTGCCCGAGTTTGAGGCAAATATTTCAAAGTCACCTTGAAGCAAAGTGAAAGATTGTGG